>NW_009258261.1:2562257-2597389 GCF_000687185.1 Egretta garzetta
GACACACAGAACATCACTTTCTCAGAGTACAAGATTCCATTTCTGCCTCACAAGGTGCATAGCTTCACTGGCTAGCTTCAAGGCAAACCTCACCGTTAAGATCCTGACACCCCCACTCTTACCTCACTGTTAAGATCCTGACACCCCCACTCTTCTCCTTGCCAAGTTAACAAGCACCTTCCTACTTCTTATGCATTGAAGTTCTCCACATCTGGCAAAACTCCCTGGAAAACAGCTACTAGTCTCATCCTCCAAAACGGCCTTTTCATATTGCCCAGACAGTGCTAAACACTAGGAGCTGCTGACACATCAAGACCACCACACAAATAACTGCCACTGTTTTCTTATACTGTGTGACTGCACCTGTTGTTCCTTATGTTAAAGGTCATTAGGGGGACAGTATTTTGGTTATGCACACTCAGCAAAGGGGGGCTTTGGTTTGTGAGGAGAACTCAGAAGCTGCAGTAAGAACTATCTTTACATAATCCAGTCTTAAATCCAAAGTGTTCCCACTTCAGTTCCCAAAAATAGAAGTTTCAGAGCTGTGTCACATGAAGAACATCATCTGAGACATCTGGATAGAAAAATCATTCAAGACATTTGTGTATATCTCTACAGTGATATAAAAATACACAGTACTGGGGAACATTACTATGGAAACAAAGTCTGTTTAAGAGAACATCTGTTCTTGTATTCTTTGCCCCACGTAAGAAACGTTACAACTGCAGTATCTCAACAGCCATTGAAGACTCAAGGTAGGAAAGCAGACTTGGCATTTATTATAAACAACCCATTTACTATTGCAAGAGATTTTCCAAAATGGAAACAAACAAAGGAGTCCCTCTACACCAGCACAGCATTCTCAAAAACGGCCTGCTAACAACTACAACTGGCTGGTCTGCCACTAGGCATTAGGTCTTATTCTAATTTCAAAATGGAAATCTACTTCAGTGATTAAGACCAGAATTAACCTAGTTAATGGGAAGCTATGTTTGTAGCATGTTATCACACCTACTGGTCTTTCCTGGTTATAGAGTTTCACAATAAGCATAGTCCTGTTATAGCTTTATGAGACATGTAATTGTTTTCAGAATTTCCTCTGATAAAACCTTGCATAACACTACACTTGAAGTCCATCCAGACATTCAGCTTGGAGTGGTATAAAGTCACTATCTTCAAGAGAAAAAGCAAGTAGAAAATTACATATACAGCTTTTTCAGACAAGATAGTTCTTGTATTTCAAGGGGCTGTTTTAAACTTTAGAATAACTTTAATCCTTGCATTTTACAGCTAATGAATGACCAGGCATGAGACTGTAATACTGGAACTCCACCCTTGTGTGACCCTGGCCCAACAAATGTCTCCTCACCCATTTGCTGATTTCCATCACAAGCAGCAGGGGGAACTAACAGGTGGTATCTTACAAACATGCCCATCCTCATACCTCCCCAGCAATTTCTGTCTCCAAGAATCCTAATTTTGCTGGATCAGACCTCTAACCTCAGAGCAGAGTGCAAGAAACACATGAGTACTGGCCCCGAGCTACTTTTCTCCATTAATACGCTCACAACCAACACAGAGTACAATGTTAAAACTGAAGGCCCATATTTACATGTAGGCAGTTAGAAAAAGTTGTGTCATCATACCTGCTCCATGCCTTTACTGTACAAGTCTTTTGCTCCTGCCACAGCAGCGAGATTGTTTGCCTCGGCTGTTGCCTAGAAAACATTGAGCACCATGTATCATTACAGCATTACCAGCTAGTTACATACATACAGTTACACTGTCCAACATGCCCCCACAAGCTCCAAAGCTTCAGATTGCCAGGAAAACACCCCACAAAAACAAGTGAAGGTTAGAGATATACATTAAAATGGGATTACTGATAAGGAGAATGTTTTCTTCAGTTTTCTAGTACAGCTGCAGGAAAACTTCCATGTGCTTGTACAGGCTTTTCACCATGAGCAATCTCTTCTGAATGCTCTATTGTTAATAAGCAAATAAGGATCACTAAACTATTAAATGTTAATCCCGATACCTCACTACCTGTGAGGAAAGAAGCAAGCTGGTATTATTTCTGCATTATACATGTGGAGTTTTGGTGTCAGAATTTGTAAGAATTTAGAACTATTTTCAACACGTGTCATGTCATGGACAGTTATTCTAGCTAATGCTGCAAGATGTCATCTTCTGTATCCCCCAGCTACATTTACGGCATGCTAAGTAGAGGAAATGATAGCAGCCTTTGTTTCACTGCAATGAGTTTTCTGAAATCCCCCAAAAGTCTAAAGATTTTGTTCCTTGAAGGACGAGAAAACACCCAGAACAGTCATGTGTTAATGAAGTGACACAGGAAGCTTAAAAAAAAAGAAAAAAAAAAAGGTCTTACAAACAGGAAATGGTTAAAACTGAACCTAAAGCCTGCACTTTGGTGAAAGCTCTTCATCCCAAACAATTCAAGAGTTCAACACACAGCTTTATACAATCAGTTTGTGTTCAGATCGCTTTAAAGCTGATTACACCCTCTTTGGATCAACCCAGAAAAGAAACCTCAATGCAGTTATCCAATCTAACAAACCCACATAGAGTAGCCCAACACTGCAAGACAGTGGCGGTAACTGCATTACTATAAGCCTTCTCCACTTTATCTGCTGCTTCTGATGCTAAAAGCCCTCTGAATAAAGTCTGAAAGATACTGACAAAACAGCAAGTTACAGGAAACACATGCTTAGAAATTGAAGTAGCTAAAAAACCCCAACCAACCAGATATACCCCTTCTCCATTTGGAAGGCTGAACTGAGGGAAGACACAAATGTGTACCTAGGCTACGCAGTTCAGATGGCTTTCAAAGTGCAAAGCTCCTTCAAGAACTACAGCTCTGTGTGGGGGAGCTTCAGACCTGCAGCAGTCATGATCTTCAATTGTAAAGAACTTACAAAGTACACATCATTTAGCAGATTATTTGAAAGAAAAATAAAAATACCTGCAGCATAGACTTTGGATGAGGTAGCTCCTCTCCTTGATAGATTTTAATATAAGCCTAAATGGGAGAGAAAAAAAGTTTATTTTTCCTAAACATTTATGATTGAGGAGAAGGAGAGAAGAGGGATGATATAGAGCTCATAGATTATTTCTTTTCAATTGAGCAAACTTCTTGATACAAATTTGGCATTGTCACAGTTATCCCTAGTGCTTTAATCGCTTTACTTTCCTGTGCATTTGAGGCTGGGGCCTAGCAGGGTAGCAGAGCACCTTGATGAGACATGGCCACTATCTCAAGCAGTGACAGGCTTGACAACACGTTTCTGCTCCCTCAAATACATCACAAGGTCTTTGCTAGGCAGGGAATCTTCACCCAAAACAAGAGCGTGAAGACGATTATCTCACAAAGCCTTTCTGGCAAAGGGTCTGTTCAAACACACCCCAGTGCTGGGAGAACCAGTACTTACATTTCCCCATATGCCTTGCTCCACTGACGTGTGGGAGGAAAAAAAGCAGATCAAAGCACTAATGCAGACAGAGCTGAGCTGCCAAAATACTTCTAGAAGCCAAGCAGGCAGCCTATCCCTCTGTGCCCCACCCCACCAATCATCAGGTGTCCTTTCTTTCACTAGGATTTCAGAAGGTAGAAGAGAACACATCCTTCATGTCTTCTCCAGCCCACAAGATGGCCTGTGGTACAGGTCTTTGGGACAGATTAGTGCACTTCAGCACTTCGGACAAGCTTTGCAAGTTGGACCAACAAAGCCACTCAGCCCCTCAGAGGCTGGGCAGTTAATTCTTTTTCATGCTACTACTGCTTGCCCCCAGGTTGTCTATAAGCTTCTGCCCTGAGGATTTTTCTCTGTAAAGGAGGTGAGAACAAGGTTACCAGTGTCCCTATACACCCAATGCTCTAGGTTGTAGGACAACCTACAAAAACGTATAGAGTTATACAGGACTCTGTTCCCTTGACACCCTTCTTGCTTCTGTAGCTATTTCCTCCAAGTAAAAGCTCTCCAGTTGCCAACTCAGACTTCACAATCTCAGCTTTAGATGCACAGTCCCAAGGGAGCAGTCCTCTTTAGTTACATAACCACAGCGTTTCCACAGCACCCTGCATGACTGCTCCCAGACTGGATACGGGATGTGAATCAGGCAGCTTTTCAACAGAGAAGATTTTACACTTGGTTTTTAGGGTGCTGTCCTTTCTAAACTGCTGTTGAATGCACACTCCTTACACTGTATAGGATCAGGACTTAGCAGAGAAGAAAGTGGAATAAAAAGCAACATGCAACCCTGTAAATACAGAGACTGAACATACGAGCTCCAGAGTGTTGATTTCAGGCTTGTCAGAACAGCCACGACTTCTGCATCCCATAGAATATCTTTCCTTTATAAAAAGTTACTTTATTTTACAAGTGTTAAGGAGTTCAGGCCTCAGATTCCTCCCTTGCATAGCTTCTTTCTTAACATCAGCCCAACTCTGTTACCTTTAACATTACATGCTCAAAAGTAGTAATGCAAAATTAACATCTTTAGGAATGAGTGCCACTTTCTCCCACCAAGCCTAAGTCATTCCAATTCAAAAAAAGATTACACACACCAGACCAATTCCTGGTGATGTACAGATTATGTTATCACATTTCTGCTGGTGTCACCATGATACCAAAACAGCTCAAGAGTAACAGCTGCAAGTATTGCACACAAACATTTCAGAGCATACAGTGGTGCTGCACATGCAAAGTGTTCAGAAAGCATCTTCCTTGCATATTAAAAATCCTGCATACCTAGCAGTTTAAGAGCTGATTTTCTATCTGTATAATCTACATGAGACCCTCTTTTTAAAAAAAGGCAATATATCCAGACAAACTAGGATTTCAAAGTAGGAAAAAAAAATTCTCTAATAGAGCTTGAAGTATTTCAGCCTATTTACAAAGGAAAAAAAACCCACAATTTTGCCAATAGTAGCTTGCTAAGAGCTACACTGCTAGGAAGTTGTGTGCCAGTTCTGGAAAGTCAGAGTAATTAAATGAAAATAAAAGTGAGCTGATCAGTGAGTATCAGCCTAGATATCTTACCTTCTCTGGGAACAACGTAGCCTAAAATTAGAATACTTTCTTTTAAGCCATTAACAGAAATAATTAGTATGAGTTTGCTTACCTTGAAGTATTCTACAAGATCTCTACAGGTCACCTTGGATCCACTAATCTCTTTTTCTACCAAGTTCTCAGGGGCAAGCAGTAACGGTACCAAATTCCGCAGTTCTTCCTTAAAATCCTCATCTATATCTAGTAAAATTCAATCAATTTCAGAAAAAAAAGTGGTTAGTCTTCTTTTTAATCGTACATTTCCTAAAGGAACACTGATAGCCCATGATCCTTCAAAATCCATAGTATCACAACTCTTGACTGCATTTTCAAGATATTTAAAGGCTTAAATACATAGTATAGCTTTAGTAAATTCTACCTACTCTCTAATCCTAACTTGTAATACTTAAATTGCATTTCCCCAATTACACCAACATCTTACACCATAATCCCACAGGTCTATGCCCTCAGTACAGAAGTGGCTGAGATCCCACTATCGCAAACCCACTTTTTCAGCCTTTGCCATTCTGATACATTCCCTCTGTTTGGGGACAAGCAGCAACTGAAGGAATCCTGACTGCCTCTCATTCTGCAGTAGCAGAAGCCTACAGCCTTTATTTTAAAGGCATTCTAGTTCTGTCCTTTGGTTTAGCAAGTTCTTAAAGAAAAGCCTTTCAAATTTTAAGTCTTTAATTTTATGAATTCTCCCCTCTGGAATCCTTATTTCTCTTTAGAAACCTTATTATTATCAGATTACAATCAACACCTAGACACAAAGACATCCATTCCCTCTGCCTGCTTAACTCTACCTCTAAACTACTGAAAAAACCAACACAATGCACATTTCTAGATTCTGTAGTTTCACCTTTTAGCCCTATATTTTTCCAGTCAAGCATTTCAATAGCCAACCATTTCCATGTTTAACTTCCATTATAAAAGAAAACAAACTCAGCGATCTGAATCAAGAAACACACAATGGAAAGCTTCCTACCATTCAACCTCCCATCAAAATTTGGATTTGTTGCAACTTTAAGACCAGGGTGGGGCAACAGGAAACAGCCAAGAGTACTGAAACAGGAGTGAATATGCTTCCTTACATTCTGTAGCTCTTCATGTTGGTTTTGCTTTACCTGAAGAAAAAAAAAAGGCAGTAAGAACTGCTAATAGTTTTGCAGTACTGCAATTAAGATTAATTATCAGCTTAAAAGCAGTAAGAGCACAAAAGTGTGTTCATTCCTGAACCTAAAAATGTCAAGTTCTAAATCCCAGAACTCTACACACAATTGGGAACATCACAAATGTGTTTTATTAGCACAAAGAGCTCATCGTGCATCACTGTCTTGACGGTAAATTGTCACTTAAGTTAGAACACCACACTAGGACTACTGGAGATAAACTTACCTGCAATCTTTTCTCTAGGAACTTTTTTCCTCCTTCCAAGCCATATGCATGTTCATAAGGGTAACTCCAATCTCTAATTAAGAACATTAGTGTCTGTAACAGGAAGAACAGCAGCAGTGAATGGCTCACATCACTCCTAAGGTCAAGAACTCCATCACACATGTGATTATTTTAAGTAAAAAAAAAAAAAAAAATTCTAAGCTTGGCTGCTCTAAATAAAGTAGCCTCGTAGTTTTGTGGTGCAAGTGTTTGCTTGTTTAAAAAAAAAAAAAAATAGTAAAACCAAACACCCAGAAAAAAAAACCACCAACCAAACTCACACCCCAAACACAAGTGCAACTCACTCCTTTTCTGAAAGGAAGTAGCCAAGTGTCTCAAAAAGATAGCTTCCCTGTTCCATGGGTTGGCCTTTTGCTATCCCACAGGGGACTACACTGTCCTCTCTCCCATCAAAGATAGAAAACAAACCTTGACATTACTGCTACATCAGATGAGGTGCTTTATGAAGAATGCGTCTTGCCTGGGCCAATCACAAGAACATGAAGGACTCACACTTGCAGGCTAAATATTCTAGAGACACAAGAGTCTTGAAACTCACCACTAACAGCAGTTGACTAGTACCCTTACAGGTTAAGGAGGATACTTCAGGATGGAAGAGATCTCAGTCTTTGTCTCCGCTAAAGAGAAGATGCCTCAAACCCTTCTCTGGCCTAGCAAACAGTCAGGAGGTGCTAGCACTTTTAACGCTGAAGCCAGTAACACTTCAATCAAGTAAGTGAAATGCAACATGGCCCTCCTCAATGCTATTTCTTAGAGGCCACATGACCTTTACACAGAACCATGTACCATCAGCAAAGACCAACCATATCTCAGAGCGAGTAAGAAGGCAGCACAAAACTTTTCTCCTTAACATCTGCACATCATTTGACACTTTCATTCCTTTTATACCTTGCAACTCAGGCACAAAGGTATACTTGCCAAAAATGTGATCCTCTTCAGCATTTTTCCATTGTGTTTTTGCCAAGAAACGTGGCAACAGGGGAAGGAAAATCAGTTTTGTAAAGAACAGGATAGCTTCAGCCTAACTAATTTCTCTTGAGCTCATTTTCTACACATTCAATTGCTTAAGATGCATTTAATGTATATAGTTACCTGAAAGGGCTTTTGGTAAATCTCTTCCATAGCTAGTCTTCCATATTCTGTGAACAACTGATAAAAAGAAGACTATAAGGATGCTACATATAAAACACTGTTTCTACTGTAAAATATTCTGTTATGTCACTAGAAAGTAAAGCATTTGATCTTAAATCCTATTATGCGTTGAGTATGGCCAACACACCTCAAGAAGAAGTACACCAATACTCAGTAAAATTCAGGAAAGAGACATGATTTCCACTGGTTTCACAGTGCCATTCCATAACTGTCAACACACCACAGCTCTAAGTGGGTGGCCTGTGGGCTCTTCTCAGAAGAAAGCTGGCTGTGTCTCTCAGCAAGTCAATTTCCAACACTTGTTTCCTAGGCTAAGGAGGTAAAAGCCTGTCTAACATTTGTCCCTTACTTCCCACAAAAGATTTATTACCGAAAATCTCAAGGAACTTGGCTACAGCCAATGTATCGACATTTAAATACAAGCCAAGTTCAGCAGCTTCCCAGATCTCTAGTTCAACCCATGACCTTAACTGATAATTGTTCTTTCCTTCCAAGTATAAAGGCAATTGCCAGCTGTCTTCCTCTCATTGCTTTCACCATCTTCAATACCAGCAGCAGCATTTTTCACTGGACTGAATGGGCCCAACAACTCACATGAACATGAACTATGGACTGCGCTGGCTGTTTCAGCAGAGGTCAATACTGTCAGGTGTTGATCCACACTTGCCCCCTTACAGTGCTTGGAGATGAAGGAAGCACACCAGTATCCTCTAGTACCAGGCGACTGTTCTTCTGCATTAAAACTAACTCCTGGAACATCTCAGATAAATTTCATAGCTAAAAGGACAGTTCCCCCTGTGCTGATCACAAGAGCACCTAAGAATTTACAAGACTAATTTAACACAAATTAACTTCCAAGCCCTTGTGACCCTGAGCAAAAGAAGCTCTGAAGTGGCCAAGCACCCACATGAAACTGGCTCTTTTGATCCTAACTCCCTACCCCATTCACTTCCCTGCTATATGAAAAAGGCAGCCAGAGACCAACAGTATTTCAGAATAACATAAATTCCTGTTATAACAGAAATTCAGAATTTCCTTCCCTCAGCCCACAATTCCTTGCCCCAACTTTAAATGCATGGGTGTCCCCTACCCACCGCTTATATTTATCACCCTTCTCTTCCCTTCCTTCCCTCAATCTCACCCTCCAGTATAACAGAAAGGGATTGCCCTATTCAGATTGCACTGAGGCTTACAAAGGACCAAATTCATGAGGAAAGCATGTCTTTCAAATAATTAGCGAAGGCTTTTTTGTTTGTAGTGCTTGATTAAGGTTTTTTTTGGGGGGGTGGAGGTGTGTTGGCCCAGTGATACAACTCTGTTAACTGAGAACAGCATCACAAGACTATGTTTAGTTAGTGCTCTTCTACATCCAGTACTGGCAGCCAGTCTTTCACAGCACTGACCAAGACAGAAGTCCTTTCAATCAGAAGACACGTAAAATAGTTTTACGCTGTGATAAGGTCATGGCCTGAGCACAGGCAGGCATTTGTTAATACACAAGCTAGCCTTTAAAGCTACAGGCTTTAAGTTAAGGAGATAAGGGTCTTGAACCATTCACATGAAACTGAAATTCAGTGGCCTTTGACCACAATGTTCCATTAGAGGATGAAAACCCTACAGTAGAGAGAGAACAACTCTTCCCTGCTTTTGTTTCTAAGCAGAAGTAAAGCTCTGTAGAAGTATCTCAGTTGAAAAACTAGAGAATGCTTGTGGGTAGAAGACGCTCTTTCTCTCCTGACCCAAGCTCCCACATTTCTGGTTATGAAATACCATCCATTTTCCTGTTTTAGGGAAAAAGCAGAAACGTTGGAATTTTCTCATTAAGTACTTCCATAAATCACTTTCCTTTATCATCCTTTCAGGCATTTCAGAACATACCATATAGAGAGCAGACTTCAGAAAGACCAGATTTAGCCTGTACTATTTTACCTCTGCATTGGTACAGCAGAAGCATCACAGAGTTGATGCAAATAATGTTGTTCTAGGTAGTATTAGTTTTAGCATCGGGTCAACTTCAGTGTTTTATATGAAGTAGCAGGCAGCTCCCAAACATTAGTAGTAATTTCAAGAACAATGTCAAGACTATCAGTTCAGAAGCAGCTTAATATAAATTCAGCATATTCTTACCTGCAAATGTTGAAGGTCATCTTCCTGAATATTCTGGGACAAGTTGTATACCTGCAAGACACAGTAAAAGAATTAGTGAAATATGAAACCATTATCTTAAATTCATGTAGTCTCTTTTAGGTATCTTGAGTATTTTTATCCCCTCCAGAAAAGTTTAACTACCTGAAAGCCAGCAACTAGAAAGGAATCAGAGAAGACTGCTTCAAATCACCCCATAGGTGCGAGACAGGAGGATTGTGAAGGGCACATCTGTTTGCCACCCTCAAGTCCAGGTGCTCTAGAATTCAGTGATCCAGCAGCTGCATCTCTGACTCAGAAATGACTAGGTAGTTAGCTCACCAGGTTTTTTTGCTTTCAAATCTTCCCAGAGAAATCTGATTTTATCCGTGGAGCTCACAACTGTTTCAATAGCATGAATATTGAACAGCTGTAAACTCAAAGATGCATCAATAACCCACAACTTACCCTAACCACAGAAACAACAAAACAAACAAAAAAAGCTACGCACACACACACCCCAAAACCAGGGCAGAAGTAGTGTTCCACATACTCCTGTTACTTTCATGTTGTAGCATGTGTGAAGGTCACTTGTCATCCCTCAAAAACCTGCTCACTTTTGGCACATTTAAGGCACAAGCTGAAAAGTAGTTTTGGGCATAGCACAAGAGAATCATCAAAAGTTTTACAGTGGCAGCAATTGTAAGTTTAGTGTAACTTCACCCCACACTGTATCTAAAGTCCTAAAAAAGATTCTGTAACACATCTGTACAGAAGCGGTTGCTACTTTGACATCTTTTTGGGGGATTCCCCAGTTCGGTTAGCAGTTTAAATCAGCTTGGCCTTCAATAACCTTGATTCCACAGAGAAACTTATGTAGTATACTACACTGAAAATAAGACACTAAGTATGAAAGCTTAAATGGTAGCTGGAGGAAGACATGCAGGTGAACTTGCAAAGCATGTCTAAAAAGATATTCTTTGCATGTTCAGGATAAAGTGTTCCTATAGCTGCCATTATTTGCCAGCACAGGTATTCTCACCTGGACAGAACTCGTCATGGTGCTCAGAGCAAAAACCGTTGCACAGTCTTTGATAGTGGATTGGCTATCAAAGGCACCTTGGGTATCCATGAGTAGTACAGCAACCTAGAGAGTTTTAAAGAGCAGCAATAGTTAACAAAATTGTTAACATTTTTAGACTCCAGGCCATTGGGACAACTTCTATTCAAGTAGAGCAAGTCTCTGCCCCTATACCTACTTATTAAACCTCAGTAAGCTCCCTGTGCACATGCCTATATGCACTTACTGCTGAGTAAGCAACAATTAGAGGGCCATGTCATCAGCCTTAAGTCCTTGGCCTTGCTACCCTTGTTACCTTCTCCCACAGAAATAGCCTCCCTTAGCCCCGTGGGTGTAAAGTGCAGAGCAATGGAAAGCTCTTATTCACTGGAAGAACTTCAGTCTCAGCTGACTGTCCAGGATAGTTCATTATCGCTAAGAGAGAGATGGCTACTTTTAAAAATATATGTATCTTAAAATAATCATTTTCAGAAGAAAACGAGATAATTAATACTGACTGTCTGCTAGAATGACAAGGAATGAATTGATTTTAATGCTAAAAGTTAATCTAATTTTCATCTTTGGGATCTACTACAATTCCCTTCTCTTGCAGTTAAGAGATGATTGATAAGCAAGAACAAGCGAGTGATTTGTACTCAGATCACAAACAGATCCTCACAAGAGGATCTAGCCAGAGAACTGGTTAGCTATGAAATTTGGTAAAACTTCCTGCGTGCCCTTAAGCCACTACCATGTTTAAGATCAGTGTCCCATGTTAATCGGCCATCAAATGTTTCCTTTGCAAATGCACAGTTAAACTGACTTAAGAGTTAAAAAAGAGGCACCAGCTTTGATTAGAACAGAGTTAGTTAGTGCCTCTTATCCCACTGATTTAGTCTGTCTCTCTTTTTTTTTCAGACTACCTGTTAAACTATATAGAAGGACCAGCTTCCAGACACTGAAGCAGTTTCCAGTACTTATAGCCATACATTACATTTCACTAGAACACAGCTAAAAGCTAGAACACATTCTCAACTCTCAAAAAACAGTGTTTGTTACAGAGATGTTCTTATCACAGCATTTGTCTGTATATGGTATTTACAGCCATTACAGTTTTACAACATCCACAGGATAACCCACCAATCAGCCTGGACAGAGCAGACCTTGCCAAAACAAGTACTCTCAGAATGGGACTATTGTTGGAGATTGAATCTTACAACCCAGCAGGAAAATTCATACCTGCACTGATATAAGGGTTCAAAATATGTTATGCAGCTACTGAATGCAAAGGAAAGCAACTGATTTTTGAACTGCCTCCATGAAACCCATGGCAATAAAGGCATACACACAGAGGCAAAAATCCTTACATACACCTGTTTAAGTCAAGCACTTACCTTTGTCCCATTGGGTTTATCAATTACAAATACTTCACTCCAAATCTGAATGCCAGTGGTTTCCCGTTCACATCCACCTCTCCATGTAAACCCAGTCAATGGTTCAGTGTTTCCACCTATCCAGCAAGGAGAAGTCTACAAAAAAGAGGAGAAACTTATTTAAAACCAAGATCTTTTTTTAAAAAAAAAACACAGTGTTTTAGCAGACTTCCACATTGTTCTCTCATTTTCCTGAGACAATTGACAACACTACACAAAATATTAAAACACAATGCTACTCTGCTGTGTTTCAAGAATTGTCCGAAGAAACGCTGTTCAAGTCTACTGTATTTCAATGGTTGCACAACTCTTCAGCCACTGAAGAGTACATGTGTAGACCTTTCAAGTCTCAAGCACTCAGAGCTAATGAGAACAGCTCAGTTTGGTCCATCAGTTCCACTTCGCACTCATGCTCTTCTCTCACAGTTGAGAGGACTCAACTCAAACATACTTGCAAATAGCATGTATTTTCACTACAGGAACAGCTAAACCTCTGCAAGGAACAAAAAACCTGATCTTAATCGTCTCCCTTCCCCCTCATAAAGAGGTCAGCTGCTGAAACTAGCTACACATCTAAGCCCCTGCACTAACAGCAGGCGTCACAAGACTCCCCAACACCAGCTTATTAGCTTACAGAAGCCAAAGAGAATAGGCAAGGAAGGACCAGAAGATCTACAATCTATAGTCGTCACAGTTAGAAAATACGATTCAAGAGAAAAGGTCACACTGAGAGTTTATTATATGTCAATCAATCCACCCATATTAAAATTGTATTGACACATTGCCCACTTTGGGAAAGGCTATCAGAGAGTCAAGTACAGTTTGCAGCTAACATTTCTGGCTGATGGTACTGTAACAATGCCTTCAGTCCTCAAGGACAGGCAATACATGGAGCAGTGGCTCCCACAGAAGAATCCAGCCATTGTATGAACACATTTAACCCAAAAATGTAGTCTATGTACTGGGCAAGTAAGGAGCATGAACAGGCACCCTGAGGAAGTTTCACTGTGATAGGTTTATATACACTGAAATCCTACAAGACAGAAGCGGTAGGCAGACAACAGTTTAGCTGATGAGGGGGCTTAGAGAAAAACCCTTTCTTTTACAGACTAGAACACAGCATGCTGGCAGAACAGAAAGAGATGTTTAATGAATTTGCCTCTGACTGCCCAGAGGTTACCAGCCAAGAAAGTGCACTCTTTAAGCAGGTTAAAGGGAAGACTACTCAATTCACTAGGCTATGGTCTCTACCTTGCTGACTCCACCACACTGGCAGTAGTCAGAAAAGAGCTCAAGACACATCTCTGCGCACCTCAGGAAACGGCATGAGCACCCAGGGGCTGTACAGAGTAGAAATACTTACTACAAGTGAAACTGCTTATTTCTAAAGTGGAATGGGAAAAAAACCTGCACACATTCCTCACGCCTAGCAGCATGCAGAGAAAACCATACTAAGAAGGAAAGGCAATCAAGCAGTTCCGCACCAGCATTCTCCCAAACCCTAAGTGCACACCATTCAGCTCCGCCATTTGGATCAGACATAGCAAAAGCAAGATGAGGAGGTAAGAATTCAGAAAATGAACACAGGTATCCAAGTGAAGAGAATCACAGCTTTTTACAGGTAGGTTATTTGGAGGGGCTTTTTTTTTTTTGTTTGGGGGGGCTTGGGGGAGTTGGGGTGTTTGGGGTGTTTGTTTTTTTATTTTTGGGTGTTTTTCTTCTATTTTGTTTGTTTTGTCAGGCACATACACATCTATCAGAGAGACCAAGAAAAACCTGAAGAGCTTTCCACTGGAGTTTTTTATCCCAGAAGATGCTTATGCATCCACTGACCGCTCTAGAAATCAAATCTCCGGGTCTGCTTTGGACTTCCAAGTACACTCCAGGATACAGTTTGCAATACTGAATCATATTTCACAGGTATATGTCAAGAGATTGTGGCTTATATTTTTTTCAAAATAATTTGTTACGTTATTCAACAATATGTTCTATTTGTCACTTACATAAGAATACTTTTTCCCAGTTTGGTCCAGAAATTATCCTTATTTGTAGTAATTCAGACCAAAACTACACAAATCTCTTAACAAGTCCCTCAAAGAGCACTAGGTATGACCACATGTGATTTCATATGTGATTCATGTCACAGGAGACTTTGGTGTCTTAACAGGCACAACTTCAGCTGAAGGCACTTCATGTTTATGATCAATGCACTTAAGCCTGTCTCTGACTGACCCCTACGTCAGTTTTAAGCACTCCTAGCTTGTTACCTCCCTCTTTCCATAGTTAAAACTCAGTATTTTAACAGTCTCCATCCATCAAGTTGGCTTGAAAGATATTCAAGAAATGGGAGGAAAAAAAACAAACACTTTGTTCCTACATGAAATCAAGCTAGAAGCTGCACTACAATTTTGTATCAGTCACCTAAAAGATAACCTCTCTAAATGTATTCCACACTAAAGAAAGGACCAAAGCAGCTTTATTTGCATAGTGCCATTAGTACACAGTGCACCTTGCAGATTACTACAAGCTAAGAAGGTCATACCCCTATAAAAAAAGCTTTTAAATCTAAATTTACTAGTGTTATTGCACCCAACTCTTAATAAGGCTTAAACTGCATGTTGCAGATAACGGGATCCTTGCTTGTTGAGTACACAACTGCTGCTCTTTTGTGGCAGGTTATTCTGTTCCATTTCAAATGAGCAATCATAATACTAAGTATCCGTGCTTGAAATGAGATGCACATCTCCCTGAAGTTAGTGACCAATCTCAGCCATGCCAAAATCCTACCTATGACTTCAACTGGCACAAGTTTTAGAATGGTAACTTTTCACACAACTTCCAACTCTTGGTTTAAGACAAGAAAATGGGATTCTTGAGTATCTTGGCAAGTTTTTCATCACACATGTTAATATCCACAGGGGAGGATATCCCAAAATTGCTTGATTAGCGTACAAACTGAACGCAGATGCTTTAGTATTTTGTGCAGGATCCAGTATTTAGTTCACAGAAAATACACACTTGTAATTAAGCCTGACTGAAGATGGAGCAATCAGACTAATGAGTACTGTAAAACTATACCAAGGCCTTCCCTCCCATACTGAAATTTGCATAAGCATAGAGGATACCATTTGACTTGATACAATTCAGCTCAAAAGAGGCAGCATTTGACTCATCTTCTCTCACCCCCAACTCCCATCAATCAGTCTACAGCAGCTCTGATGCTTGTCGAACTCTTTCACTAAGCCAGTTTACATCACTGAGCTGGCAGGAAAACAATTCAGCCAAATGCAGTGTCTTCTGGTGCATCAAGTTTAAATACCCTGGGGGTATTTAAAAGATGGGTAGGCAAGATGCTTATGTACATGGTTTAGTGGTGGGATGGCAGAGTTAGGTTAACGGTTGGACTTTATGATCTTAAAGGTCTTTTCCAACCTAAACAATTCTATGATTCTATGAGTTTGATCAGCTCAGCTAAGGGCCTGCAAGCATTACAGCTTCAGAATGCAAATGCTTGGCCAGAAGCAGCACACAGAGAGCAAGACCTCTCTGCTTTGATATAATTGTTAGCAGTAGATGGCCAAGTCTGCCTTCAACTTCAGTTTAAGTGAAGCAAATGGTATTTTGAAGGACATCTTTAGAAAACTGAAATAAGTGATTGCACAATAAAGGGAACAGAGAGGCATGATATTACACAAGGGTGAAACAGTGTTTCAATCCATTTTGCTTTATGAACTTTAGTTTTATTTCACAACCTGAAAGTTAGAGTATTTGCTTAAAGCCCACCCTTTCTATTTTTTGAAGGAACTAGCACTACCTCTCCCCAGCCACCATCTAGCTCAGATTGCTATACTTCTTGGGAGTTTGGGTTTTTTGCTTGTTTGGGGTTTGGTTTTTTGTGGTTTTTTGGTTTTTTTGTTTGGTGTTTTTTGTTTTGTTTTTTTTTTTTTTAATATAAACAGGACACTAGAGGGGGTTTATATACACACTCACAAAAGCCACCCACCGAACAGCTATATCAATGAAACATTTATTCCTCCCTAGGTTAAAAGAGTCTTAAGAAGTTGGGAGCACCAGCTTGCTACTCTGTATTCCTCCTAACATATCCTCAGTGTCTTTCTTACAGAGCTCTTGGCAAATCAGTAAGAGGAATTCAACAGCAGGCACTACTGGGAATAAGAGAAAGGAAGTCTTCAGCTGTCAACTATCAGCAGCTTCTTTGCAGTATTCCCTGTAAATGCAGGGTTCATCTTGATTTCTCCTAAAGCCAGCTAGCACAAAGGTAAAACAGACGCAGTCGTGGTTAGCTTCTGCTACCATGAATTCCAGCTCTGAAGAACAGCAACCAAAAAAGAAATCAGTTCTGGTTTGGGGTGGGTTTTGGGTTTTTTTCTTTTTTTTTTTGGGGGGTGGGGCGGCAGAGGGAGGGAGGAGGTTGGGGGTTTTTTGGGTTTTTTTAAAGATCTTCAAAAAGCAAAGTTGTTCATATTCATTATGCAGGTTAAAAGAAACACACCACAACCTGTGACAGGCAGACATGTATGCTCACAGGAGGCCCCACCCCACCTTCTCCATATCAGCCAAGAGTATAGCAGACACAAGACAACACCAGCCAAAAGCTACAAACTAAGAGAAGAAATTAAACTTTGGGTCAGGCATTCATTAACCAATGACTTAAAAGGATTTTAAAAGTTCCTGGATTATGCTGAGACAGACATTCCAAGCAGCAAACAGAAGACTTTCTCCCTTTGTCATACCTCAGATTTAAGCAGATTTAGTCCTCCAATACCTACCTAATAACATTCTTCCTTTTGCAACAACAGGTAAGCTAGTTCTACAGTATGATTTCAGGAGATCAAGTCAAAGCAAGATTCCTCCAAGTCATGACTTTGATGAGCCCTTCCCTAAAGCTCAACTAGAAGGCCACGATGCTCCCTCATTCAAGTTCCATGCCCGCTTACTGGTGTCCCCATGTAAGTTCCCTTGATAACTGCAGGAAAATTTATACTGAAAAAACTGTCACTTAAATACACTTCTTCACAGAGTAGAAACAGACTAGCTGGCTTCCAAACCCCCCAATAGTAAGAAAAATCTGACCTACTATATTTGTGCTCAAGTCAACAAATACAAATGTAAATTACTGAAATAGCAAACTACTTTTCTCCTGCAGGGAAAATCCAAATTACTCACCCTGTTATACATGTATCTAAGCATGAAGTCCAGCAGAAAAGATTTTCCTTTGCGGAAAGCTCCTGCTACAGACACAACTACTATGTTAAGATCTTTGATGTGTTCCTGAAGTAAGATTTTTTCCAATGCTTCTTCATCTAATTCAAAGTTATGGTCATCTTCATGAGCAAGAACAATCTGTATGGGGCGTGGCTTATCCAAATCCACCTCATCATCCGAGTCTGGCAGGGCATCCGAGTCAGGTAGGGCATCCTCCTCTTCTTCTTCCTCATAATGCTTACCTGCAAATTGACAGGTTACAATACATTAGTCAGAGCTTAGGGCAGGCACTAGACATTTCTTCGAACTGAAGCCTTGAGCTGGGCTTTCATTCCAGGCAGCAAGAGTGATATTCTTGGGAATGCACATGTGCAGACAATGAGATCAACAGCAGTTCCCTGTCTGTTTTCATCAGCTTTGTGTATCGTCTACATTTCAGATCTTCAGCATTCTGTATGTTTTAAGAAATCACAAAAGAAAACTGATTTTCGGCATCAAAGCCCCTTTTAAAGGCTTCTTAAATATAACTTTCATTAAAAAATCAGGGGACTTTCTTACCTGGAAAAAATTAATTAGTTTAAAACAAGCTCCAAAGAACACCAAAAAGGCCATTTTTCAATAAATTTCTTATCCTTTTGGGGTGGGGGGAGAAAAATCAATGTTTTCTGTCAGTTTTGCTAGCCAACATGTACAAGCAAGACCACTAATCTAGTATTAACCCCAGGATTATATACATCAGCAGATGACCAAGTTCCTCTCTAACTCAATACATTACACCTGTTTCAATTCTCAGTACAGCAGACTTCAGAATGCCTATTCACTGCTTGCAAGAGGATAAACACCTGAGCATGTGCAAGGCCTAACACTTCTGGGATAAGAAAAACAAAAAACACTGAAGTAGTTTCTGACTTCATACTCTTCCTATGACACATTATTAGGCAAGATTCAGTAACAGTAAGTACCAATTCAGCCAAAAAGAGCTAAGAGAATACTTTATACACAATTTAAGAATCAATACCCTTTCAGGATCAACCAGTAGCTGAAAGAACTGTAACTCAGATGAGATTTAAGTTACTAAAGAATGATAAATTAAGGTAACACAGCCCTTCAAACATACAGCATAATAGTACCAATTTTCCTGACTTCCAGAATTCAGGAGTTGCAGAATTAGAGGCCTAAAAGAAAACTAAACAGATTGACCTGTCCAAGATGAAGTCTTCTCTCTTGTTCAAGTACCACAACATTGAAGTTTGTCTCACAGCAGAAACGAACTCTATACTGGCCTGATTCCACTCTTCCTATCAAGCACCTGGAAGCACTTTTGTACTTACAGAATTGCCTCCAACTTCAGATTTATGTTTTGCCATATTCTATTAGAACCCCACGTGCACAAACCTGACTGAGGCACCTTCCTAGCAGTTACTTATCTGGGAACATCACTGTATGATTTTAAGTACACTGGACTGCTAGTCATGCTTGCATTTCCAAGCATTCTTTTAACAAAGCAGCAGCCATCTCTAGTTACTTCATGCATTGCACACAGGTATGTTACATGACCCCATGCTTCCTATGAAAGCAGCCCAGAAGCAGTGTTCTCTTGCAGGACCTGTCATGAGGCATCATGGAATGCACTGCAGTCTAATTCATTCATGGCAGAGACCCTGCCAATACCCACAGGACCTGCCAAGTCATTCCTGCCAGACTTGCATCCTAGATACCATCCTCAGCAAAAGACTTATGAACAGTGCTCCAATGCACCCTGTTGTGTAGATGTAATGAGATGTTTGAGTCATTACCATGAACTTGAAAAACTGGTAACATCGGGACCCTGGAGTTTTTCCAGCAGCTGTCCCTTTAGCCGGTTCTGACATTTCCCTTCATTGCAAATCGGAGAGGACACTTCCATTTCCAAGCATTGAATCTGTACTGCCTCAAAGGCCAGTAGCACTAAATCTTGAAAAAAAAAAAAATTGGTTTGAATACATTAAGCTGGTGTAGTACTTGGTTTGAAAAGGAAGTAAACATGAAACTAAACTCCAACTTTATACAAGTGGGCGTGCAAAACAGCCCCCAGCATCACCCTAACTCAAACTGGTTGACAAAGCAGCCCAAAAAATTCAATTGCACCAGCAGGCCTGACAACTGGAAGGAATAACTTCAAGAAGAAAAGCTGTCAACAGAACACCAAACTATACAAACAACAATGACACAATAATGGTCACCGCTTCAGAAGAAAAACCTCGCACCTTTGGCCTACAGCCTTTGTATTCTAAGATATTAAACAAGCCCTCTTTTTTGAGAGAGTTTATCAAACGGGTTTATGCCCCATATAGGTAGCATCCTTTGTATGCCAGAAAACTTGGGAGGATAGCCCAGGTCAGGTATGAAGATTTTGACAGTCAGAAAGCAAGCCTTCAGCATCACAGCCTAGAAACATAAAGGGAATAATTCTATTGATAAAAGCATGAAGATCAGAGAGCTTCAATAAGAGACATCTGTGGTTTAGCAAACAGTTACTCACACAACGTATCAAAGCCTCTGCTTCTATGTATTCCCCAGGCCACAGGTTTAACTTGAGAACGTAAAACAGCCTTATATGCTTTTATTTGAATGCATACTTCACTTCAGCTACAGTAAGGTATCAGTTCCGTAAACTAAGGTAGACCGTAAAACAGTCTGAAGCAAAATCTACACCTTCTCTTCATTCACTTGAAGCCTGACATTAACCATCTTTTCCTACCTGAAAGTCATCAGAACCTTAGCAGACCTCAGAGCAAATTGTAGCCGCATCCTTCCACCAGCACAGAGCATAACCACCCAGAGCCTTGTCAAGGCAAGAAGCTTTCCGAACAAATAAGTAGAGTGGTCTTTTATCATTAGTTATTTCTAAACAAGCTGATTCTCCTTATCACAAGTAGATAGTACTATCACGAGCTTACAAACAGTACGCCCATTAAAAGCTCACAACATCTTGATAATATTCTGCACCCCTGGAGCTCACTTAGCTCAGGGGGGACAGGAGACAAGATTCACCTTAGGCCCTATTCAATTCCTACTTGATTTCACTTACCAACAGAAATTGGAAAGTGAAGTCCAGAGCATCAAGTTGGGGTTTTTGTTTGTTTTGGGTCAGGTTGGTTTGTTAGGGGTTTTTTTGACTAGTCAGTCTAATATATCTGAAAGCTCCCAACTAACGTACAGAAAAGACCATCATTGCCATGAATCCGAGCATTTTAGAGTACAGAGAACTACAGCTATGAATGAAACTTGATCCATCCAGAAGAGCTGGACAATGGAGCTTGATAACTTCATGCTCGAGTTGTAGAGAACACCCTTCCCTTCAAGAGACTTTGAACTAGTTAGCAATTATCAGGACAAACATCTCACAAGCATGTTATCTGTAGAACAAGTGCTAGTGCTCATGCCATCAGCATAATCAGCACATGCTAACCTGTCATGTGCTCCTAGGCAGACGTTACAACTTTTTTGGTCCTTTATACTACCTTCAGGCTGCTTACCCTGTTACTCTGGCTAGTCACTGTCTCAGTCAGCACTAGAGTACTTTGGTAGCCTTTCTAGAAGGCTTTGGCAACCTGCACAGAAGGATCACATTCTACTTCCAAGAACTACCTTCAAAGCGGCCTCTCAGAACAATGGTCAGGAGAAGAAATCCCACTTCACGTCCACTTTTCTGCAAAAGCTGCAGAAGCATTGTAATACGTTCTGTAAGTACTCCTTATTTCCCCCACCCCCTTTCCTCACCTGCCCCAGCATGGTCATAGTGTACTACTTGAAACTCAGAATTCAAGTGGGTTTGTCCTAAAGCCCAGTCTAAGGACCACAAACTGCTCTAGATTCTTGTAATAGTCCAGTTCCGGTAAATCAAGTATAGGAACAGATGAGGACTAACTTTAGAAGATGTGGCTTTCACAGATGACCACTCCTACACTGAAGTGTTTCTAGCCAACTGGACAGTAATTTGGACTTGCAAAGCTCATGGCAGCCTCCCTGTATAGGTCTCCATGACAACATATTCTATACTGCTACAGAGGCAACTAAAGCAGACTTCTGTTGTTTTGGGGTTTTTGTTTGTTTGGGTTTTTTTATAGTGTCACTTAAAACTTTGAGAACTCCAGTTCCATCTCAGTAATGGGGTTACAGAACCAGCACCCCCACCCCATACATTCACACTCAGAGAGTGATTGTTTCAGAGGCATGGCCGACAGCTCCTTGCACTGCATGCAGAACAATTAGGCAATGCTGCCTCCTGCCAAACTACTACAGACTGGCTGATAGATTCATCCAACTCACTTGTGGGGCTGGTCTCACTGCTGTTAGAAATCTCCACGCATACAAAAGACTGGACCTCACGTTTTTCATACATACAGAAAAGCTCTCATCTGTCAAAGCATATGGCACTAGAGCTTGTAGCACAGTGTTGCAGACCCAGAAAGCCACAGCTACATTTTTCTTTTTTCAAGATGTTCAAAGACCTTCAAGATCATCAAGTCCAACCTTTAACCTAACACTGCCATCCCACCACTAAACCATGTCCCTAAGCACCTCGTCTACATGTCTTTTAAATACCTCCAGGGATGAGGACTCAACCACTTCCCTGGGCAGCCCATTCCAGTGCTTGACAACCTTTTCTGTGAAGAAATTTTTCCTATTGTCTAACCTAAACCTGCCCCAGCGCAACTTCAGACCATTCCCCCTCGTCCTATTGCCCATTACCTGGGAGAAGAGACCGACCCCCACCTCGCTACAGCCTCTTTTCAGGTAGTTGTAGAGGGCAATCAGGTCTCCCCTCAGCTTCCTCTTCTCCAGACTAAGCAACCCCAGTTCCCTCAGCCGCTCCTCGTAAGCCTTGTGCTCCAGACCCCTCACCAGCTTTGTGGCTCTCCTCTGGACATGTTCCAGCAATGCAACGTCTTTCCCATAGTGAGGGGCCCAAAACTGAACACAGCATTCAAGGTGTAGCCTCACCAGTGCCAAGCACAGGAGCACGCTCACGTCGCAGGACCCGGCACTTGGCCTTCTTGAACCTCATGCAGCTGGCCTCAGCCCATCGATCCAGCCTGGCCAGGTCCCTTTGCAGAGCCCCCCTCCGCTCAAGCAGATCAACACTTCCACACAGTTTGGTTTCATCTGCAAACTTACTGAGGGTGCACTTGATCCCCTTGTTTAATATCTTTATCAACAACCTGGACAAGACCAGCCCTAGAATTGAGCCCTGGGGGACACTGCTTGTGACCAGTCACCAACTGGATTTAACTTGGTTGACCACAACTCTCTGGGCTCAGCCATCCAGTCAGTTTTTTACCCAGCAAAGAGTACAACTGTCTAGGCCATGAACCACCAGCTTCTCTAAAAGAATGCCGTGGGAAAATGTCCCAAAGGCTTTGCTGAAGTCCAGGTAGACAACATCCACAGCCTTTCCCTCACCCACCAGGTGAGTCACCTGGTCATAGAAGGAAATCAGGTTGGTCAGGCAGGATCTGACTTTCATGAATCCATGATGGCTGGGCCCGATCCCCTGATTGTCCTCCATGTGCCTGGTGAGCACACTCAAGATAAACCGCTCCATAATCTTCCCCCATTCTGAGAACCGCTCCATAGTCTTCCCCGGTACCGAGGTCAGACTGACAGGTCTGTAGTTTCCCAGATCCTCTTTCCAGCCCTTCTTGAAGATAGGCGTCACATTTGCCAACCTCCAGTCATCTGGGACCTCCCCTGTTATCCAGGACTGCTGATAAATGATGGAGAGTGCCTTGGCAAGCTCCTCTGCCAGTTCTCTCAGCACTCTTGGGTAGATCCCATCTGGCCCCATAGACCTGTATATGTCCAGGTGGCATAGCAGGTCGAAAACTGCTTCCTCCTGGATTATGTGGGGTTTATTCCACTCATCATCCCTGTCTTCCAGCTGGGGGTGGGGGTGGTGACGTGACTACCCTGGGGTAACTTGTCGGGCCATTAAAGACTGAAGCAAAGAAGGAGTTAAGTATCTCAGCCTTTTCCTCATCCTTAGTGGCAATGTTCCCCCTTGCATCCACTAGAGGATGGAGGTTCTCCCTGGCTCTCTTTTTGCTGTTAACTATTGACACTCATCGGCCAAGTATCCAGAACAAGCACCATTTGTTGAAATGTTAAGCCAGATTTTGAGAACAGTAGCTTCCTGTGTATGTACAGACAATATTTCAACTGAGCAAGCTCAACTAAATAACACGTTTCTTAAAAGTATGAGGTAAAACAAAAAGCCAGTTCCTGCTTCCCCTAAGCACACAGCTAGCAGCTGTCCTATTTGTCCTGCAGTGTAAGAACACGGGAGAGATAAACAGCTCAACCTGCATGCTATGAAAATAAGAGACAGCCTGCTTTAAATGCAAGTTCCTACCTTTAAGCACATTAATTGAAATGAAGTACCAACACAGTTTTCTTTAAGTTTCAACCCAAATACAGCTTGAGCTCATTAAACACATCATTCATATTCTTTCATGACAAAAAAAAAAAAAAAGAGCAGCACACACTAATTGCTAAACTTGGTTTTAGATGCAATATAGGTTTTTGATCAACAAGCACTGAATGACAACTAGTAATTGCTTCTCCAGATAGTGGGCTGGACACAGACAACTGCACACAGATGCAGCACAACATGAAAATAAATTTAAATCTCATTTGCTTTTTAGTGACTTAAGTCTTTGTTTACGAACAAAGGCTAAAAGAAGTCACTTTCATTAGTTTAGATGGCTCTCATCAGTACTCCTTCCATTTACTCTATCACAAGGAGTTACAAAGACTTCACTCTGTAGGTCTTCAAGCTGGCAGTCTTAGTATCTTGTTTGTACAGAAACCTGCACTTTGCTGGAAGTCCAACTTGAAATCAAAACTTCTAGTACCCCTAGATACTTCAGTGCTCAGCATCCCTGAACTCTTTTTCCTGGTGTTCTACAGACACTACACGTTTGTGTCCATACAAAAGCGATCCAAGTCTCCCCCTCATAGTTCAATACAGATGAATGATAGGTTCACACACACACCCCTGAAATGGTAAAGCAAGCTGAAGTGGGCTACACTAACCTCAAACCATCTGGCTTGAAATCTTGTTCTACCTCCATGGCCTGAGGGAGTTCACAGCTTGAATCAAAAGCTTAAAATAAATTATCATGAGGAAACTGCTGCACCACATTTAAATGCAATGCATTCTCAGAGCTTCACCTAGGAAATTTTCCTTAGAGAGAAAGGAGACAAACTGTTTAAATGTGTCTTGTTTTGGTGTAGTGAACTGAGGAAAGCGTAGGCATGTGCAAAGTGAGTTCCAGAGCGCAGGGAAAAAAGTTAACCTTCAAACTTCATTTGGACAAGGCAAAAAATCTGGAACATCTACTACTAATCTAATCACTAGATTTAAGTCACAAAATTGTCCTCCTCTTTCTGCAGCAGCATTGCTCCATGCAATAAACTCACAGCAAGACCCACACGAAAGCTATGGTGCTGCCACAGACCTTAATGCATCACTGCTTTCCTATTGCTGACTAGCAAATACTGCCAAGTAGCTCATTTTAAGGCCAGAAATAATTAAATGTTTTGAATATTTCAGCTATAAATAGGACTGATGAGCTAAGTTCCAAAGACTTGTTTGGATATCCAGTAAGAGTAACAGAGGAGTAGGGGAGGTGGGGGGAAGACACATTTAACTCTCCCTGTTCCTTCCGGGCAATGGGATGTTAAGGGACAGATCTAGAACTGTTACATAAACTGTGAGCAGAAGTACCTGAAGCTACAATTCTGCCAGGGAAGGGGAAAAAGAAGATATTCTGATGACCTAGATACCTATGAAGCGTCACAATTAATCAAACAATAGGCCTGTCTACTCCCAAGTGCTTTAAATTGCTTCTCTGTTGAATGGTCTGCATGCAGGCAGGAGCAGACAGCTCTTCCACAGCTATGCAAAATACTGATAAACTGACATTTTGCATTCTCTGTTTAAGGGGACTAAACAGCTAGAGGGAAACTTCATTATAATGAAGAACTAAAGTCAAGCCTCAAATTCAGCTATTTTCAGCAAATACATACAAGTAAGATAATACCAATAAGCAGAGACTAGGACAGAAGCAGCACAAACCCTGACACAACCTAGTAGGTAGCAAAAAAAAAAAAATTGTTATATATATATATATAAGGATTGCTTTTCTGAAAGCACATAATAAAAGATGTTTCTCCATAGCTACAAGGAAAAACTTGGAGGGTAGGGATAGTGACAAAGCATGCTTTTCATCCTTCTTCCACTCTGCCTAAAAACCACAGCTATTATTAGCACACACATTGAAGGACCTAACAGGATCTCTACCCACAGTAAGGTTTACCAGTACTTTTCCAGCCCCCTCAAAGAATGCTGCTTTAGAATACTAAGACTAAGGCAGATGAAAGCACTAAAAGGCCTCTTCCTCGCCTTTTCTCCCCTTTCTTACCCATCCCCCAGGTTCCCAAGGATGGGAATGAGAATACACCGGATCCGACAATGTCCTAGTTCATCATGGACTCTAGAAACAGCAAGTAAAAGCTCTTTATGAACACTGCAGGCTAACTGGGTCCTTGCAGGCCACACAGATTTAAACTAGGAAGGCTTCTGCTTGTACTTCAATGATTTTATTTAAGGTTGCTGCTCAGTCAAGAAGATTCAGTCAGTATTTTCTAATCAGTTTGGGCCATAACTACATTTTACGTACCTTGTATGTATTCCTCATGTCAGCAGCTGATAACTTAAACAACAATCAGCTAATCCAAACCAAGATTTTGAGTGAGAAAGGTAGGGAGAAAAGAATAAGGGGAGAGATGCTAACTGAAATTACCCCATGTTTTTTCATTAGATTAGCAGCCAGAATAGGTTTAGTCACCCAGCTGCATCTGTACCATGGCCACAGAGGAGCTCAGCAGCAAGCAAAGCAAGTAGTCACTTTTGCTGTACAGCGACACATGCCAAAGGGGCAGTTTTCATACCCATTTCCAGGATAAACAAGCTGTCAGTCAGGAACACCAACAGCTTTAAGGAAACAGAGCAAGCCAAAGAGGCTTTGATTTTTCCTTTTTGATCAAACCATGCTTCTAACAATCTGAAGCTTCTAAACAACAGTGATCTTTTAGCCAAAGCTCCAGTTTACACTCAGCTTCCTACCTCCCTTTAAGCTCCTGCAGCTTGTTAGAACTGCCTATCCAGCTTTTCCATCACTGAACTCCATAATTGTTTTAATAACTAGTTCTACATGTCATTTCAAAGAATAAGGAGCAGAACAGGGTGAGACTGGGTTTACCTTAAGAAACTGCCTTCTAGATCACATAGCTAGCAAGACTGATACACCTTCAGTTATACCTTCAGACACCTTATGGAGTATTTAAATTCCTTCTCCCTCTCCCTTCTCAACTGTTCTTAACCTGGTAGCATCACTAACACACACACACACACACACCAGATGAAAGGGAAGTGTGACTGCAGGACACACAACATATGCCAACACAATTAACACCCAGATCAACAACGTGAACTGAAACAGGAAAAAAACCCTACGCAAGTCACATTTAGGGAGAACTGAAACCAAAAAACCAAGTCACATTTTGCATGCATTCACTTTATCTCCACTGGAGGAAGAGATTTTTCTCACACAGCTATG
The DNA here is from genome assembly GCF_000687185.1 of Egretta garzetta. Taxonomy (NCBI): domain Eukaryota; kingdom Metazoa; phylum Chordata; class Aves; order Pelecaniformes; family Ardeidae; genus Egretta; species Egretta garzetta. The sequence continues at coordinate 2,589,448 of NW_009258261.1, forward strand.
ACAAAAGTAGTTTTCATCACAGTCCCTGATGCTAAGAGGCATGTAGACAAAGAGGCCTGGACTGACATATCACTTTCCTGCAATTAACCCATAATAATCGAGACAGTACCTAACCACGTCCATACACTTCAGAGCCCTGCACCTACTCTCCACAACTCCTGAGTCTCTGCCAGGCATCATTACTGTTGCTGCACAGAAGTCCCTTGCTAAGGCAACAGCTCAAATTACATTTATTCTGCCAACAGGACAGTGCCAGTAACTGCTGTCTCCTCTCTCCCCTGTTGCCTCTTCAAGCCTGTTTCAGCAGCACAGCTGAGTTAACCACCCACTCACACAAGGGCTCTCCCACTCTTTCCCCATTTCCAGTACCACACAGTACCACACTGCCTTTCCTGCTAATTTTGCCACATATCTAATGCTGCTGAGAGGCAAGTCACCTAAACAAACCAAACCAGCAGAAAAAGCAATCCAATCCAGTTTTCTACAAACTATATCACCTCAGTAAGAGTCCAATGAGCACCAGAGCTAAAGACAAACAAAAAGCAGAGCTACACAGCTTCATCTGCAGGGCATAGGGTCAGTTCAACTCTGCTGTTGAACAGGGCAGGACTGCTGCCCTCTGTGCTGGCACCGTTGTCCTAGGTCCAGGCACCAACTCAAACACAAGGTGATGTGCTGTGCACTCTACAGCCTCTGAAACAGCTGCACCAGCACAACTGAGGGGGAGGCACAAGCTGCTTGACTGGGCACTGCTGCAACAAGAAACATTCAGTTTTGTGACTAAAACCTAGTTAAGCTGGAAAACTTCTCCAGACTCTCAGAACTCACAAGTACAGTTAAGAAGTGTGTTCATGTGGAGACTGACTTAGTGATATGTGATAACACTGCAAAGATGGGTAGACAACTGGGCTGTAACTGGATCAGACTGTGTGTTGCCAAGGATTTGTCTAGATCTGAAATAATTTAGATTTAGGCTGGGCTGGCCAACACATTTGTTAACCTTCACTTAACAACAAGGTTTCTTTCCTTTGCAAACGGAGGTTAACCTAGTTTCAGTTTTGAAAGTAACACAGGCTAGGATGTGTAATTCGTGGGAAGACCTTGAGCTTGGCATGGTCCTTCCTGCACTAGAGGAGCATTCCCTTGAACATTCCTACTGAATATACTGTACCTGCTAAGAGCTGTCTCTACTAAAGAGTAGATAAGAATTTTGATTTCAAGATCACCAGTTAAGTTGTCACAAGGACGCTGTAAAGCACTTACACTTTAGTAACAGCTCCACGCAACAAGCACCTTTGTATCAGTTCAAAGGGCTCAAGACTTACCTACTTACCTAAGCTTCTTTAACATCATTCATGACACTTGTTAACACAGAAACCTGAGCCACTGCTAGCAAAACAACAGTCTTAACAACAGGAGCATTTTGGGGTTTTAAACAGCATTTTCCTGGGACAGCAAATGCTGTTATGTGTAAGCTAATGGCTGCTGGCCAGTCAAGCCTCAGGGCTAGCATTGGGGGGTGGGGGGGAAGACAGGAATCCCAGAGGTAAGGCAAGCCACACCATCCTTCTGAAAGGAACAAATACAGAAGGGGAGCTGGTTACTACTTCTCTTTACATCAAGTTCTCAGAGTAGTCTGAATACATCTAGCTGATCCAACTGCTTTTCTACAGGACAGCACACCATACCATATGCTGAGACTACAAATGGTTTAATATCCACCTTTCACTTGGGTGGAGAAAGAAGGAAATACAACTGCCTGAAGACTGTATGTTTAACATACCCCTCCAAACAACAGTTTAGTCTTTGTAGATCATATTTTTTGTCCTCATTCTGTGGATCCATGAAATCTTTCCTTACAGTATATACAGGACGAACACTGGGGAAAAAAGTCTAGGTTTAGAAGATGAACCTGAACAGAGATAGATAGCAGTGTGTTGCTCTTTAAAGCCCAGAAAAGATTAATCTAGTCAGTTCTAACGCACTACAGAAATAAGAAGTCAACAACAGCTTAGACTACAGAACAGCTCAGTTTGATATTTGATTAATGAAGCAGTGATATGTCTGCAACTCAAAGTACTTAGACTGAGACTCTAAGAATAACATTCAGCCTATCACAAGCCAACTTCCAACCTCTTTAAACACACCAGATTGCATTTTAAGGATCTTCTCAAACAAGCAAGATTCCTAGTAGCATCTGAAGGTTCCACAAGTACTTAAATCGCATCTGCTACCTAAATGCTCATAGTGGATAGCATGTTCATTTTTCCATTGAAAAAATTAAGCTTAATAGCAGAAGTTGCATTTCTTAATGCTCCTACCACTATTTTATTTTTATTTTTTTCCTTTTAAACCTCAGAGCATAGCATGTGGTAAGTTTTCAGTAGCTACTTATTTCTACAGTACTATTAGTCTAAAAATACCCCAGTTCTGTACCCCAACCCCTAAAGCATTACTTACTGCACTTTTGCAAACAATTTCTGTACTAAGAAGTGACATACTAGAATCTAGAAAGATTTCCTTTTAACTATTTTGTACTGTATTCCCTCCCTTATCCCCATGACAAGCTTAAGATTTTCTTGCTTGGAAGATAAGTGGGAACTTCCTTGAGGGCAGCTTTAAGGTCATGTTTAGAATCACGCTGCTGTCACTAACAAGAACAATTCCTTAGAATTGTTCAGAATTACAAAGTATTTAAGAAATCATTTATCTTAAAAGCAAGATAACTTCTTGTTTTAAGAAAGTGATTTGGTTACATCAAGAACCTTAACCTTATTTTCTACAGTAGTCATTTTCACTACTATTCTATGTCTAAGCAACACATTAAAGGAAGCCAAGCTTCTGCCTCCGTGCCTAGCAGTTCACGTACTTTTGAGTGACTGTACCTCCTCTGAAATCAGTACTGTGATAATTTCCATAATAGGCAGAGGACTGACAGACAATACCTTTCATGTCACAATTGTTTAAGGTTCCCTGAGTACATCATGCTACACAGACTACGATAAATGAACAGCCACAGGTAAAAGCCAGAAGACCCTTTCTTACATTTACCTGAGGAGCTGAAAACGCAGAAGGGGTTGAGAAGGGGAGGGAAGTAAGGGATAGTATGAAAGTTTGCAGGCAGTAGTATCATAGGATTGAGTTTACAGAAAGTTAAAATAACTGCACTTATTCTTCCACTCAGCAGTACCACCCTGTTTGAGAAGATAAGACGTGAGAACAACTTTTCCAAGTATGCACAACATACAAGAAGTAGTCCTAACACGTCAGTACAAGCAGTTGACATGTTCTCCAACAGGTTTCTATATTTTTTTAACTTGGATTGAAAATAAAAAAAAAAAAAAAAAAAAAAAAAAAGCCTTATAGTCCTGGAATCATTATATACCACACTGCTCAAAAGACACTTCATACATTTTACTGAGACAAATAAGAACTTGTAAATTCAACATAACTATCTCTAAGGAAAAAAAAATTTATTATTATTTGACACTAACTACAGACTGGACCTTGATTCTGATCTCGCTTGAGCAACAACTGCCTAAGAGCAAATTCTACTCATGAATATCAATCTACTCGAAATTACATTCTATGCTCCATGTCTGTAATCTGTACAACATTTTATTAGTTCAAGTCTTCAATTCCCACTGCCTTCCAGGTTTTGGCTTCTATTCCAGTCTTTTCAGAGAAGCCGCCCAGTAGCACACAAACCCCACCTTGCCATACAGAAATCACTGGTATGTAGGGCTGAAAATGCAATCAATCACTTGCTCATTGTCTGCACTGAAAATAAACCTGGAAAATACATTTAGAACAAGAAAAAAAAAATGTAACACAGGACATCTCTGCTCCTAGCAAAAGCATATCAGAATATCCCTGATACCGTACACAAGCCGTAAATAGAGGCCCAGGAACCAAGCTGTAAGCTGAGTCCTTTCCCAAAAGGCACTTTGTGCAGTCTTACAGCTTTGCCAGTTCTCTTATCCATTCCTCCAGGACACAGAAGAGCAGGGCGATTCTTTTAAAAGAAGCTGGTCCTTCATAAATCATTTCTGCAGAGGCCCAAATAGACTTAGCTCTCACATTATATTTGATTTCCTATTAGCCCTGCTCATGAGTTCATTATGCTGGCATCAAACAGGAATTCCAATAGTCATCTTACCTGCATTCATTCAAGTAACTTTTGTCAGACTGCTTAGATGCTATATGGCTCAGTAATGCCATCTTTGGTGTCAAACATTAGGCTTTAAGTTTTTCCAACCTTAAAGAGGAGCCAGCTACCAACCATTATAAAATTAGCATAGCTATTTTTTCTGTTTAGTTAACGAGAAAGGGAGGAGAGACTTATTTAGCTTCACAGATCATACTGAGCACAAAGATCTACTGTTCTCACACTAGAATGAGATACAAACTGGTCTTGTTACCTCAAGGAGTAACACCCCCATGGAGCAACTAGAATTCTCAGTGATAAACTCCAGGCAAACTAACTAGATAGCTTTAGGATATGTTAACGCATGAACAACCTGCTATGGAGGGAAGTCATTAAGTGAATTTACCAGCTATGGTACTATAATGGCATACGTACACTCCCTCCCAAACACAAAGAGGGAGGGTAAGATCCTTGCTTTTCTACAGAGTGATAACTCCAGTTAAACACCAACAGGTTGTTACTTGCCTAGGATTAATTTATACCCTAGATCATCTCCCAGTAACTCATTTGTACAGCTACAAAATACAATGGGCGTTACCTTCAAGTCTTAGGACATAAATTCAGTCAAATATGAATTAACAGTGGGGGAGGAAAGACAGATCTTCAAATTCCTCAGATTTCATTCCAGGTTTCTTAAGTGGGCAGAGGATCAACTTCCCAATTTAAATGTCTTCCTGAGTTCCTCTAACTTTTATATTGAATGTGTTTCAGAAAGCATGCTTAGCAAGCACATAAAATCTTGCTTTCCTAGAAAAGAACACTACACAAAATATATTTCTTTCAGAAATAAACAGAAGTCAAAGGTCAGACAAGTTAGCTACCAATGCTCTCAGAACTTTAGTCCCTATTACATATTAATTTGCTGCTAGAAATGACTCAATTATAATCATTGTCCTAATAGATATTATTAATTTCATATCAGTCATTTCTTTGCAGCTAACTGAAACAGCAGACATCAATCTGAGTGGTGTTTTCACATATATTTCAAACATGTTCATCTGTTTGTTCTGGTGTTTCAGATACAAATCCCAACCCCACAAATGTATCCATGTAAATCAACTCCCTACACAGCACTATGACCTCAAAATCAGCTATAGAGTAAGATAATATTCTTCGTGTCAACAACCACCTTCCAAAAACAAGGAAAGCTACTTCCATCTTTCTTCCAGGACATCAAGAAGTCCAGTTTGCTGAAAATGTTTTAAGAGACCCAGTCAATTCTTCAGTAAGAGTAAAGTCTTAAGAACCAATGAATGTAAGTACTTCCGAAAACTTCCAATTGTTTACAAATGACAAATACAGCAGGCCTGCCTATGCTGACGCTTATAAAATATTTTTGTGCCTTGTTCACCTTAGATAGTTGAGATTAAAGACAAAACCTTGAAATACTAATGATTGGTATAGTAACTTTGAAAAGTTAATGCAGGATTTAGCAAAAAGTTGAAAAACTGCACTCAAACTGGCAGCTTACAGATCACATTGTAAGCACAATATGCAGCAACAGTAAAAACAAGGATTTTAAAGCTTAAGACTTCCATTCAGAGACTGCCACGCCAGGATATCAAAAATTATCCCCAGGACAGGGCCTGTTCACAACTGCAGTGCAGTAACAAAAGCAACTTCAAACTTCACCTTACATAGAAAGGTTAGATTTAAGTGAAGCTTGGCAGTTTTCCTTATGAATGTCCTTGGAACAGCCAGAAACATTTACAGACTGTGCTAAGATGTACAACAGTCTACTAACAACAGGCACAAAGTTAAAACTAGTTTTATCATAGTGCTGAAGCAAAACCTGAGATCCAGCTTCCACTGGAGATTAACACCACCATGGCTCACCACCAAAACAAGAACAACACAGAATTTAATTTACCTGCATTTCCATCTACTTATTACATTTGGTTTTGCAGCTGGGCAAGTCAGAGAGGATGTGATACTGCCATCAGGAGATAAGTGCTCTTCTATTTCATCGGAGGAAAATCCCCAGCCCTCCTCCCCTCCAACAGACCTGCTCTTTATCCAGTCGAGCCAGCTAGAGGTAGCGTCCCTGTTCTTATTAGAACGAGAAAACAATCCCTCATCTACCACAGGATCTTGCTCCAGTCAGTGGTACTTGATTAGTATAGTAAGTAAGCAAACATTCATCACTGATATTTAACCAAAACACGAGGCACAGTTGGCACAAAGTACCTGAGAAGTATCAGCACTCCTGCATGACCTGGCTCAAGCATTCCTGTCCATCCAACACAAACAAGAGCTACTTGCCTTCCTAAACTAGGAGAGACTGTTGTATTTAAAGGAATGTTTTTATGATAGTTCAAGTAAAACTGCTCCATGCTAGACCTACTTCAGAAATGTCTTCAAGTTGCAGGCAGGTGAACATGAAAAGGAAAGAATGCAGCCTTCCTTCCTCAACCTCACTCCCTGCTCTCAAAACAATTCTAGTTGAAACACTGCAGAGCTATTGCTATTATTTGACGAGGAACTGCAATATCATTAGTGACTTTAGGGTAAGCTAGAACATAACAGCTGTTAAGCAACACTTAGTAATGGTACAGAAGGAGTTACAGGCCTCTCCTGTTACATTTCTCTTCTTGTAACTATTCCAATCTACCACTCTGCTTTATTTCATTGAACAGAAAGCTCTTCTGCAAGCAGGCACAGATCATCCATATCTGTACATACAGACCCTATCAATTGTTACATGCCTGAAGTACACAAGCAACTTAACAGTGACAGGCACGTGTCTCCACCACTAATGATGACACAGTTACCTTAAGGGCCATTTATTGCAGGTGTGCTGGTGCTTTTATGATCCTGAGTTATACAATAATCCAATGCTTTGAGATTATTAGATGACATAGTGGTGAAAACACACAGAACCATCAAAGAAAATTCAGCAGTGCTGGGGGGGGCAGACACCAGTACACAAGCAGTAAAGCAGTGTCATCTCCTCAATTTCAATCTCTGGACTCTTTTAAATTATTTAATCACAATACTGCGAAACACAATCAAACATTTCCACATGCGTGCTCAGAAGCATTGCCTTCTCCTCCCTATAAAAAAAAAAAAAAGTCAGTAAGTAGCCATTCCGCACCTGCCAGTTTACAGTGTGGTTAGATTTCCCAGTCTCCAGTTGGTTTGCAAATGAAGCAATTGAAACCAGTAGTGGCACATGGCATCTGCTAGATTTTGTTAATCGTGCACAGTCCAATCATTCTGCTTCCAAATTAAGTGAGAGTTATACAACAAAGATGTTAAAATAGTTCGGTGTTCTAGTGCAGCACTAAAAATCTCACGCGATTCAACTTAGTGTTCAAGTCACTACAGTCCTCAAAAGTCCCAGGTCCCCCCCCTCACACAAAGTATGGCGGAGAGAGGGTTACAAGTTCTCAGCTTTAAAGCTGTTCTTGAGAAATCACCGTATTAAAAAAAAAAAAAAAAAACACCACATACTGCGCAGACTCCAGCACATCCGAGGCCAAACACCGAGCCAGAGGCATGTCCCATCGCCACCGGCAGATCTATTACAAGCAAGACCAGCACTGACGGTGGAGCGCATCGGGTCCGTACGGGGACGGGCCAACAGGGATTAGCCGCCTCCTTCCCCGAGCTGCCCGGTTCTGCTCCCTTCGCAGGTGGACGTCGCTGCGGGGAAGCGGGCGCCCTCCAGGCTGCCTCGCTGCGGCCCCGGGAGCGTGCCCGGCGAGCGCCCCGCGGCCCCGCCGGGCGGCACCA
>NW_009258261.1:2598181-2615154 GCF_000687185.1 Egretta garzetta
CCCTTCACGGCCCTGCACCCCGCCGTCGAAACGGCATGGAGCACGCAGGGCTCCGGCGCGTTGGGTGAGAGGGACCTTGGGGGACTTGGAGAGCAGCAGGGTATTTGGGGTGAAGGTGGCACAGTGGGTGCGGAGGTCCCAAGACCGTATGGGACGCCTCAGGGTGAGCGTCCCTCAGGGATTCCTCGCTCGTCATCGGACCACTGCTCCCAGCACAGCCCACCCGTGTAGAAAACGCAGCCAGCCGGCCTTCAGCGTGCTGCCAGGCTTGTCCCTCAAGGCTGCCTGATGGCATCCACCTCTACCTGCGCTGCACCATCACCCTGCTGGGCCCATGCTTCCCTTTTCCAACCTCGACTAGGCCATGGGGACAGCCAGGAGAGCAAGCCATGGGCTCTGCGTTTCTGGCAGTAACACCAGCTCCTCACTCTTAAGTTCTCACTCGCTGTGGCGCTGCTGCATTTGGGCTAGACACACACAAAAGGACAGCTCTGAATCAGAATAAGCCATACAAGTTCCCAAGGGACCAAACATTCCTGCCATTTCTGGGTTTTGTAAGAGTTTTGTTCTTCTAACCCAAACTGACCTTATTGCATCCTTTTAAAAGGCCAATTGTTAAAACCTTTGTGCAGTAGCTTTAGGTCTAGTGTGAGGTTTCCTGTTGCTAAATGTCACAATTAAATCGGTCGGTGTCACCTTGTCACAACAACACATTTGTCTGATAAATCAGCATGTGAAGTGGGCAACAGCTTTGCAAAAACCCACCTCACCATGGTAATGGTCACAGTAGAAACAATTTTTCTCAAAGTCTTGAGCTATACTAACTTACTTGGTCCTGGAGATGCAACTCTGAGTGACAGCAGTCTAAAAGACAAGAAGAGTTTGGTTCTACCTAAACGGAGGTGCAGGGAAAGCTCAGAAGAGATTTTCAAAAACCAACAGGCTGCTGTGGCACCTGGAACTGCTTTCCAAATCCTGCTTTCTGTCCTTTACTACTGAGGCAGCACATAAGGGTCTTCCTAACATCGGGGTCCATTACACTTGGTGCTGTGCTTACAGTGGCAGTCCTCGCCTCAAAGAGTTACATGTCTAAAACACATTAAAAAGACATTAAAATGACTAAAAAATGCTGTAACCACAGCAAGTGAGAACTGTAGAAGGATACAATGATTAAACCAATAGCATATATTCAACTCTAGTTATGCCACTTGTAATAATAAAATATGCAATGCTATAGAACTGTCAAAAACTTTACTACTCTAGATTTACATCAGCATAAATGGAAGCAGAAGTGTTGGTATCAATGCTAGAAAAAAAAAAAATGTTGCCATTGGACTTTTACAGTTTAATACCTTCTACTTACTTGGGGAAAATAAATGTGCCATTGCCCATCCTTCTAACCTCATCCTAAGTCAAGAGGAAAACCTTCCCTGACATCAGAAAGAAGGCAGAGCACACTCTGCATACAGAGGTATTTCAGAGATACACAGGAAATCAAGCAAAGGGAAATACCTTGAAGTAAAACACATTGAAAGCTAGAAACAGTTAACTGACAGGGTTAAGCTTCAGCAGCTCAATATGAAAACTAAAAAACCGGGGGGAAAAAACCCAATACTAAATGTTTCCCAGTTCTGTTGTTAGTAAACAGCCTTGTTTCTGATCAAGTCTGAAATAGTTTACGCGGAGAAGAGTTTGAAGTAGTGCATATATAGACAGATAGATTTCTGCTCCGTGCAACAGGATTTGCTGCTGTTGTAATTTGAGAACAGAAGTCAAGAACCTGGAGGTCAGAAAGTTCAACCTTAATGTTGAGCTTTCCTCCTCCTTTTATGTTTTCAGGAAGGAAGGAGATGTTTTCTGAGCTGAGGATTTTGCTATCAACATGTCATGTCCTGGCTGCAAAGGTCTCCATCTCCACCACATGCCCAGCTGCATGCCATTTCCCTCTGAGCCAGGACATGGCAAGGAGTTAGCACTGAAACTGCTTAAGCTAGCCATGAAAGAAACTTGGGAGCAACTGCGCAAACCACTGGCAGGCTGCGGTGGGAAGGGACTGCCAGAGCAGGATGACATGTCTAACCTGTAAGTACAGGTTGGGCCAGTAGTTCCCTCAGCCAGCAAAGGCACAGTTTTGGGCTACAGACAGCATCTTCTCCTGGATTTGGCCATGCTAGTTTAAAAAAACTCTGCTGTCCCAAACCCACTTTGGGCCAGCCAATGTCATCAGTGCAGTGAACCAAATCTGTCCAAGGCAGGGGCTGTTCAGCCACTCTGCTGGGAGAGCTGTCCCCTCCCACAGCTGGAAGTGAAACAGATCCACCATAATGTCTCCTGGCCTTCAGACAGCATGGAATGGCAGGGGATGGGACAGTTCCTGAGCCACGCAGGCAGAGGCACCCACTGGACACTAGAAAAGGCCAGATGAGACTCAGGTTCTTTATGCCTTTCTGTATAAAATATTTCTCTATCCCTGTCAGCTAACCTGTGCAATGCTGCTGGGTTTGCTTAAGGTAACCTGGATGATGACAAATCCGTAAGCCAAAAACCCACCTGAAGCATGCTGAACACCACTCCTGGGCTGGGGAACAGAGCAATCTCCCATCCTGAAGGGCAGAGGGTCCTGGGATGAACTGGAGAGGTCTCCGTTGGCAGTACTGCACTTACCAACGTCTTTCCTCATCTGCTTCAGGCTGTAGAGTCCAAACTAGTGATAAGGTGAGTCTCAGTCTTCCCTCCAGGCTATGCAGCGCTGCAGGCAGCCAGGAGCTGAGGACAGGCAGCAGCAGCGAGATAAAGGTGGTTCCTCTGGCAGCCCCCACTGTCTGCAGCAATAAGGCACCTCCTACCCCTTGGCTGCAGTCCCTAGGGTCACCCAGGGCTTCCCAAGAGAGAAGACTGGGGAAGTGAGGAGGGGTCAGCCCTGCAGTGGTGAACCAGGGCTAGCACTGGGAACAGCCAGGGCAGACGGTGGTCAACTGCCCTCCCACCAGACACCACCAATGGAGCTGCATCACTCAGGCAAGCTTGAGATTTCCTAACAGTCTCCCACTGGGAAATCCAGCTGGATCTCAGGCTTGCTCCCAGAGGCAATCATGCCCTCCCAGGGTTTGGGAAAGCCCTGCAAGGCACCTCGTCTCACTTTTCTCTGAGAAGTGCCCAGGCACCACGGCCCTACTACTCATGGGCTTCATCTAGTCACAGCTTCCCACCTCTTCCAGCTGGAGCCCTCCTCCTCTCTGCACAGTGCCAGCAGGCATTGGAGGCTGTGCTGCCACCCCTACCCTTTCTGCAGCTGGATCCTCCTGTTGACTCCCTCTTCCCCTCACCAATCCCCGCACCCTGCCGACATGCAGAAACACTTGGACATGCTTTGTCCTGCCCGGGCTGGCTGGTGTTTGCCTCGGCACCTCTGCAAGAATCTCAGCCCTGTAAACAGGCACACTTGGTTTCCTATCCATTTTTTTCTGATCCGCCATTCCTCAAGACTACCTCCCTCAGATTCAGGGGTGGCTTTGTCTGTCACACAGGTGATCTAAAAGTTGCCATGTGTCACTAGAGAGTGCCCAGCGCAGGCCCAAGCTTGTAGTTACCTGTGCGTGTTTGCACGACCTGAAGCTCAACCCAAGAAAAGCCAAGGTGGACCTCAGCATGGATCCAAACCTGGTTCTCCTGCAGGCTTATCTGCAGAGAGCGCTAAAGAAGCAGAGGGGCTGTTAGGAGCAGAAAGCAAGTTAGGAAGGAGGGGAAAAAACAATTTACCAAATCTCCTGAACCTGGAGCTGTCCCACATGCCTTTTTAGCTGGCAGCAGCACACATGCTCAAAGGACAAGAGAGAAGCCCCGCATATACCATTCATTTATAGCAAGAGTGGGAGACATGTCCCATTCTCCCCTGGTGATGACTCAAGAGCTGCTCCTCTGGGGAGGAGGGATGAAATAACGTTGTATTTTAGCTGTTGTCAGAGCAGCTCAGAGCATGTTGCTAGGCACCAGCTGCAGGAATCACCTGCAGGTGCTTTTGCAGGAGGGGTTGGGCCAGTTTACTGGGCTCTCCCAGTGCAGCCCAAGTGCCAAATACCTTTGAAAGGGGCATAATCCATTCTCAGCCTGAAGGAGCTGTTGAACAATCTCACCAGGACTAAGGGTTTAAATCGAGGGCTCTCTGAGGTGGTGGTGTGCAGCCTGCTCATGGAGGTGGACAGCCTTGCAGGTGTGAGTGGGAGCCTTCTCCCCCATCCTGCCCTGTTTTGCCTTGATCAGGGTGATTGAAGCCTTCAAAGGATTAAATGGCTAAGTGGTTTTTCTTCTGCTCCTGGAAATGAAGCTCTGTAGCCAGCTTTCACTTGCAAGCATTGCTCAAACAGACTCCTGTCATCTGGGTCTGTATAAACACAGAGATTTCCATCTCACTGTTATGCAAAAGTACAACAAGATGAGCCTGCTTTTAAAGCCTGAGCTAGATACTGACTCCTGTGGAGGCTGCAGCGCTGCTTGGAGTGCCAATACACCTGCAAACCCCCGGGCTGCCCCACTGCAGAGATGGCTCTGTCTACGGCCAGCATGCTGCCTCCAGCCTCATCCAGAAGACATGTCTGCCTATCTATTGCCTGCTCTGCCGGTGATTTTTGACCTGCCTCTAAAAATGAGACCAGCTCTGCTACTGGGGAGTATGCAAGCGTATGTTAAATGCCAGTATGGTGAAATGTGTTTCCACACAGGCTTTAAACTGCTTTTTCTCACCTGACCTGGGCATCTCTAAGCACCTCTGGGGTTCAGCTCCTCCTGTGTGAGGCAAAGCATCACTGCGGGATACTGATTTGAGTGAAGCGGAGCAGCTTTACACCTGGAGAGGGTACTTTGTATTGAGTCCTGTGGAGGCAGACCTGGTTGCATGTGGGGTAGAGTATGATTACCCTGGCATACAAAGGGTGCTAATTACACAGAAGAGTTTATTTGCATCCTTTGCAGCTACGTGACTCTGACTTTGCTGGGCAGGATTTACAGGTTCTCACAAGGAGGCAGGTGGTTTACTCCCAGGGTTTCACATGGTTTCTTCCCATGCAAGTCCAGACAAGCTGCATAGAGATGAGTTGTGCTTAAAGGAGGGATTCTGCTGTGAATTCCCACAGCACCAGAGAAGCTGTGTTGCAGCTGTCATTGTCCTTTCCTAGAAGGCAAACCCCCTCTACACAGGGTCCCACACACACACTTGGATGAGGCTGCATCAGCCGATCGCTTCATCAGGACAGGTTTGGATGCAATTTAGCCATGCGGTCACATACCACCCTGCCCAGCTTGGGAGAAGTTTTAGACTAGCATGGGCTGCCTTGCCAAAGACTCAGGTACCTCAAAGACATTGTAGCTGTCAGCAGGAGTGGGTGTGAGACCCAGTGATGGCAGAACCTACAGGAAACCCCAGGTCAGATGGGGACCTGAGCTTCTCCCATCAGCACTGTAGGCTTACGAGAGGGCACCTAGGGTAGCAGCACCCTTCAGGGCCTGGATGACTGCTACGCTCTGCTCTGAACCAGGCCTGGGTCTAGGACATGATCCTTAACACACCAGTGAAACTGTCTGGATCTCTGGCATCGAATCAAAGCCTGGGACTGAGTCTAGACATGAAGTACTGGACCAGTTCTGCCATCTGTGTTTCCAGGTTCAGTCTGGCCTTTGGGCCAAGCTAAGGACACAAAGCAGAATGTGCCATTTAATCTGGCTGGATTAACATGCGAATTTAATTAGTTCAATCTACTCTCAGTAAAATCTATAGCATGCTGTAGAAAAATGGCTTTTAATCTTTCTCTAAGCCTCTTTGTATGCATCTGAGCAGGGGGCCCACAGCATAGCTATGGGCAATTGCAACGAAACGAGAAGCCAAGTTTTAGCAGCACCCAGAGAATGGGGCTGAGATCAACATCCTGTTGTCTTCGGATTTGTGCCTGTCTGATTCAGAGGTTCTCCTGCCCCCAAACCTCTCTCTCTCTGTGACAGAGGAGAGCATGGGGAAGGCAGAGGAATGAGGGGAAGGCTGGTACCCGCTGGCCCCAGCACTAATCCTGGGCTTGCTCGAGTGTGTCAATGGGGTCCCCACGTTTGTCTCAGTGGCCTCAGGAACTGCAGAGGCCTGTGCTGTTCCACTGGCTCCAGGGGTTTCAGCAACTACAGGTCTCTTCTTGCCAAGCTGAGGAACGCACTCCTGTGGGCCAGGTGAGTTGCGTTGAAACAAAGGCGTCCACTCCAATGCCACCAACGCAAAGTGCACATGTCCCCTGGGAAAAGCACAGTGCCAGGTTGCTGCTGGGGATCACTCATCAGGAGCATGTCTCTCTGGGTCCTCCAGGAAGGCTGTACAATGAATTCAGATGCTGTCCTGTACACTTGTGCCGTGTCAGCTTGCTCTGTGCATCCAGTCAGCCACAAAAAGCACAGTATAGCACTGGCTTTGATCACATGTAGGTAGTTTGACAAAAGAAGGCTCCAGTGGCTCATCACAAGGAAAAAATATTTGGAAATATTAATCGGGGATATCACCTATTTTGTGCAGCTCAAATAATGTTAACTTGCAAGAAAGAGAGAAACAGTGAGACAAGGAGAGGGAGAAAGCATTTTATTCCTTTCCTGATTCTGCCTGCCCTGGATAAACACAGCCTGGCTGTAGCAGAAGGCTGGAGGGTTAGCTGCCCAAACCAAAGGCAAATTCATTTGAGATCCAGGGATTAAGATACAATCATTTGATCTCAGATTAAACAGTGGATGAGCACCACAAAGGATAGCTTAAAACATTTGGAAAGGTGTTAAGGAAAATCAAGCAGGATTAAATAACAAAATAGCTGCATTAAGCTAGAATGCCTCCCTGGATCACAGGAAGCTGAGCACCGAAGAGGCTGCCGGCAGGGACAGGCGAGCAGGCTCAGCGTCATAGTTCTGCAGCGTTTGGGGGTTGAGCGACTGACTGTATGTGAGGAGCAGGACAGCTTGCCCTCTGGGGCAGGTGAGCTCTGCATGTGTGCAAGTGACCTAGCAGAGCCGGTGTCCCACCCCAGCTCCACCAGTCCCATGCAGAGGGCTCTCTGGGGATGGTGCAAGGGCAGCTCAGGGTCCACACTGTCCCAGAGCAGCCTCAGGGACAGAGCAGAAGGGACCGCAGGGGACCCAGCTCATGACTCCTGATGGCTTTGTGAGAAGTGTTTTGGGAGGAGAGGAGCACCAGCGTTGGCCACGTGGCTGTCACTCTGGATGAGGGATGTTTGGCAGGTGCATGAGACATTTCACATCATCCCAGGCCCCTGGTGCTCCCACACCAGCACTGGCCTCTGGCTGCTGGGGCGGTTCTTGGCACAGCCCCGCTGCTTGTGCTACGCTGATCTCTGTGCGGGGAGACGCAAAGCAAAACTGAGAAGCCCACAGCATCTTCCTCCACCGCCACAGGGCCACGCTGATGCCCTGCTCTGCCAGTGCAGCATTCAGGGGGGCAAAACACAAGTGAGGGATAACTCAAGCTTCCTCAGTGCCATCCAGCCACCCCCCAGTGTTTCCATTTGCCACCCACCCTCTGGGTTGAAAACAACAGGAATTCGCCCTGCTCCACACCAGTTTGTTGCTCATATTGAGCTGCTCTCCCTCACCCTCAGGGGAGCACGGCCACCTGCCAAAACCCCTTATTAGGAAGAAATTATGCAGCAAAAATAGGCTACCTAGCTGTAAATGTGTTTTCGAGGATGGCAACCCCAGGGCAGCGAGGCTGGGGCTCTGAGCAGTGTGGCTGCTTACCAGCCTTGCTGTGGGAGTTTCTGGGAGCTTTCCCCACCAGCATGGTTTCTTTTCCTGGACTTGGCCTGTGGAGCTGGATGATTTGTCCTAGGACAAATCATCCAGCTCCCTTGAGCGACTGCTCATTTGCAGCCAGCATGGATCGTTGTTAGCCATACCCACAGGTTTCCCAATGTCCTCCACGTGCCTGTTTTGGCTACTTTGTTCTGCAGCACCTTCGAAATCATTAATACAGTTCTGTTAAATGGGAGTCAATCCCAGATGGGCAGCACCACCTGAAATGAGTGCCTCGGGACCACGGCACCAGCCCGACCCCAACATGCTGGTAGCTGCTGCATGGGGGCTCCATAGCTCAGCCCCAGCTTTTGCTACACTGCAGCTTTATGAAATGCAGAGATCAGCCATGAGGCTGGGGGACACAGAGATGTCCTGGATGGATACCGGGTCTCCACTGAGTCTGGGCAGCTTCTGCTGCACCTTGCCCAGACCCAGCAGACACCTGGTGTCTCAGCAACAGGCATGTGTACCTGCTTGTGCCCATCAAGTCACAGCATCCCGCAGATAAACACCAGCCTTTTCTCACAGTGGCCAAAGCCACCTCCCTCCATCACCAAAAAGCACCTTGCAATGAGGGGAACCCCAAGGCTGGGAAGGGTCCGAGCGCGGGACTGCCCAAAAGCACGTAACTGCTTTTCCTCCTCCTTGTCCAGGGGGCAGCAGTCCTGCAAACCACAGCCTGTTTTCCAGGCAGCCCCAGCCACCTGGCAGGCGTAGTGACCCCAAGTGATTATTTAACAGCGGATTGTATAACAGGAGGGCAGACGTTACATTTCTGTCCCTGACCTCAGCCCTGGGACATCTCCCACCCAGAAAACTAACAGTCTAATCTTTCAGACCTTGGGGGAGAAGCCTTGGGCATCTGACACCATCCTTCAGAGAGGAGTGATCAGGGGGGACTGTGTAGCTCTGGGCAGGAATGGGCTGCCCAGCACATCCCAGTCCCATGGAGGGGAGAAGAGGAGGGAGCCTAATGCCCCATCAAGGGCTCAGGTGTGGAGTCCAGACCCTGCCAAAATGCCCAGGCTGACCCTGCAAAGCCCCCCTGCTCCCTGGTATCCATCTAAATAAAGCACTACACTTGCCTCTCCATGTCAGGATGAGCTGTGCCAGCAAGGTGAAGAAGGATGAGCTGGCCTTGGGCAGGGCAAGCCAACTCCAATAGCTCTCCTGGGGTCCAGCCACACTGCCTCTGGGATCTGGGAGCAGCTGAGCCCCTTGGACCTGCCTCAGTAGGGGTGGCCAGTGCCCAGGAGGCAGCAGAGCGGTGCCTGCTGGTCTGGAGAGCCCCACATAGTCTGGGGCTCAGGGCACATCAGCCTTGTGCTGGTGATGTCCCCAAACTGTGTTACTCACAGGAAGATGCTCCTATCATGTGGCTGAGGAGACAGTTCAGGGCAGTGCCCTATAGCCCTCAATGGTAAGAAGCATGCTGCAACAGTGCAAGGAGACACGCATGGGCAGGCCTTGCTTATCACTGCTGGGCACTTGCTAGCTGGTTCAGACCCATCTCATTCAGAAACCAATCAAAACCAGGTTCTCCTGAAGCCTTATTTGAGCAGATGCAACAAGGAGCTTGTTTCTGAACTTGACTGCAGTCTGCTCTGGCTTTAAGCATCCCCTTTCAGCAGGTCTTGGTGGCTGTGAACAGTCCCTCCAGAGTAAGCAGGGGTCTGCTGGAAAGCTGGAGAGGACCCAGCAGGACCACCAGGCTGGTTGAGTTCAAGAGATACTGCCTACAGGGAGAGGTGGAGATGACTGGCTTGGTTAATTGGGAAGGAGAGGAGGTTGGGGCAATTTAGCAGAAGCCTACAGTGACTTGGAGGGCAGATACAGGGAGGATGGAGCTAAAGTCTTTCCAGCAGGTCAAGACAATATAATACGAAGCAACAGGCAGAGATTGCAGCCTGGCCAGTTCAGGTGGGGCATTAGGAAAAACTCCTTCCCCGAAAGGGTGGTGCAGTCCTGAGACATGTACCCAGAGAGGAAGGTTCTCCATTCTTGGAAGTTTTTCAGCTTTAGCTCTGCAGAGCCCCAGCTGCCCTGATCCAATGTTGGCAACAGTCCTGATCCAAGGGTTGGCTAGATCAGAGACCTCCACAGGCCCTTTCCCACCAGCACTTTTATAAGTCCATGATAAATTGGGTGGCAATGTTACACCAAAATGAGTTGAAATCAGCCTCCTGCCTTCAGCCACACATGCCAACTTACATCAAACACTGGTCTTGTACAACTTATAAAGACGTACCTGCTCAGGGATGCAGCAGTCCATAGAGGATTTTGCAGCAGCCTGAGCTCAGGAGCACAGTTTACCAACAGCCACAGCAGAAATAGGTTCAAAGGGCAAGATCAGAAAATCTAATGTTTAAAATCCATGACTCTTTCCATAGCTGGGCTGGGGAGCCAGCTGCCGCAACGTAAATTAGTCTAAACATTAACCAGGGGGCTAAAGAGGTGTGGTGCTCTCTGAGGAGCAGGACACTGCATTACTGAGCCTGAGTTCTGTGTGTGCCCGCTCTGGGAGATGATATGCAGCAAGGCACAGGAATGCTCCTGCAATGCCCAGTGAGCAGCATGGAAGGATGCTGAGCCTGTGAGCTGCCACCATGCCTGACTCCTCTGCATCCTGCAGCAGCAACCAGCTATCAGAGCTCACCTGAAACCATGTCTTACCGATTTCTTTGGCGTGGAAGAAAAGAATAAAAGGATGAGTTAATGTAGTTTTAATAGGTTACATAAACAACTCCAAAGCTGCCTTATAAATAGGTGGCACAAGTTGTCAGTGCTTTCACTGAGAGATGAGCTGGGCCTTTAATGCAAAATATTTTGGCTGTTTCAAAGGCAAACTGCCCTCCCCTTGGGCAAGTCAAAGCTCAGCTGGAGGAAGCAGCTTTGGCTTGCTAGGAATATTTTGATTTTGCAAAGCTGGTCCACTTCATTTACAGGCAATGGTGAGTTGCTCTAGAGCTAGTCCTTGGATCTAAAAAGCCTCTCGTGCATGCCTGGTGCTTTGCAGCACAAAGCAGGCTTGGGCTGTATCCTGGTGTGCTGTTGCTGGAGGGTGGGCTAGGGGCTGCTCAGCCTTCCTGGGGTGCAAGAGCTGTGCTCCAGCTGGGCAGTGAGGTCTCTGGCTCGGATCAGCTTCTGAAAGAGCCAAGATAAGCGAGAACGCAGTTTGAATGCAGTAATGCTACGGGAACACACTCACTGAGACTGAAGCTGCCATGGCCACGCCTGGTTTTGCTGCAAGGGAGTGAGCCAGTGCTGCGGCATCTGATCATGCTCCTGGGGCCTGCCGTGCTCCAGCTGGCGGGGCAGCCCCTGCCTGGCCGTCACCCTCTCCGCTGTGATGCAAGAGATGCCTTTGCACTTTGCCTTCCTAGCAAACCAGAGCTCACAGCAAACCCCCAAGGGAGGCAGCTTCGGGTCACGCTGCAAGTGCAGGAGGCTGGGGGTTCGGGATCGCAGCATACTCGCTATACAGTGCAGAATTTAACAGCTCTGCACAAAGGGCTTGCCCAAGGAACGTCTCTGGGAGCCAGTGCTCCTTTATCACATTCACGTGGCTGTGTTTACCAGGCTGCTCCTCTGGCTGTTTGTGAGCTGGAGTTTCTACCCTGCTCAAAGTGCAGGAGGTCGCAGTTGCTTTTGCCATCGGATCACACTGATCCAGCAACACTTTTAAGGACAACCTGCCACACTGCATGACAGGGGGCGTTCACCAAGTCACAAGTATTGGTGGTGTCTGAGACCCCAAGCCCCATGTCTCACCGAGGCCAGCAGAACAAATGTCACAGTGTTTGCTGCGTGGCACAACTGCCTGGGGAGTGGGGATGCCAGCAGCTGCCCTGCACTTTCAGTTTACTCCTGTCCCCAGCCACAGAGCAGGGGTAGCACAGGAACAGCCCTGGAGCACTGGGGCAGCTTGTGCAAGAGACACAGCGTGAGGGACTCGCTCTGCCCAGGGGCAGAGAGTTACTAGAAATGCCGAAGCAAGGTTGGTTCTTCTTTTCCCCTAAGAGTTACAAAATCTGTGGCCAAGATAAAACACTGAAGAGACTGCTATGGGCTAATCCTTGGAAAACACGTGCCCCTGGCATGAAAGATGGGAGCACAGACAAAAGGAAAACCAAAAAAGAGCAAATCCAGAAGGAAGGCAGAGCAGGAGCAAGCCCCAGCTAAAGTCAAGGAGGGAAGGCAAAGGAACAGCTTTCCAATGGGCTCCATTAGTCACTGCACTACATGGCTGCTGTACCACTGATGCACCATTCCTGTTCTGAAACCCTGTTTAAAGCCATTTTTTGTTACATGTAATGAGGATGGAAAATAAAAAAAAAAGTGGAAGTTTCCCCAAAATAACCAACATGGTTTATTTATTATCAAAACAACTGTTTTCTTTTTGGTATAAGCAATCTGCTTCCAAGTTTGAAGCTGACCCCGTTCTTTGCCAGGAGCGAAGATAACACTAGGGAATCCAGACAACAGCCAGGGCTTGACAGCACACAGCTGGCAGGACCAAGCCTTTGCCAGGATCCTGCTCTGGCCCCATGCAGTCTCCACCAGTGTTAACGTTTCTTCCTCACCCCTGTCTTCCTTCTGCAGCCCATCATTATGATACAGGCCTCCTTCCTCCTTGAAAGAAGCCACCAGAGAGCTCATCAGGCAGGCAGGCAGGGCTCCCTGCGTGGGGGTGAGCTCTAGACAGGGCCCAACAGGGCACGGCTCAGGAGCGGGACAGTCAGACAGGCAGTGTAAGAGCCAGGGAAGCAGACACAACTCTACCTCTGCCATTATTTCCAGGTGCCCCCACCGTGCTAAGTGGGACAGGCAAAGCCTGGAGGAAAACCAGGAGGAAAGGAAATGGGACCCAGTCCCACCCCCTCCAGGTAAACCTGCAGGCTCCCTCCATCCCTTTTGTGAGCCCTTTGAGGCAGATGTCTTGCCCGACAGGGGACCCCGATTTCTGGTTTCTGCTTGTGCCACTGTGACAGCCAGTTTTCTCATGCCTCTCACCACACCCCTTTGTATTTACTTAACAAATACTCCTCAGAGGTCCCAGGCCATTATAGGCACTGCTCACACCTTTGCTTGTTGGATCCTTTTCCATTCTGTCCCTGTGGAAACAATCACATTTGTCTTGCAAGATCTGTTCTTCCTAAGCCAGGCTGCCATTTATCCATTATTACTGAAGTATCAAGGGCATTTGTGCATGTTTGGAAGTACATCAGCTTCCTTGAGGAAGAAGGATGAAATATCCTCCCTTGCTTGATAAATTGCTTACACAAGTAGAATCAAATCCAGGTTTCTGGGTTATCCAGTGGAGCTCTTTTGCAATGCTGCTTTTAGGAGAGGGGTTGCAGAGATATCTTAGCTTACACCCCAGAGCTGGCAAGACTGCAAGAGAGATTCAGACATCACGTTTTCCAACTTGGACATTTCTGGGTGACCCAGAGAGGATTCCTAAGGCAAGGAGCGGTTTCTGCAGAAACAACCTTACACACTGCCCTCTCCAAAGCACAGCTGCGTTGAGCAACATCCGAGCTTGCTGCCCTTGGCACGCTTTACACAGTCTCTCCTCACTCACAGATGCCTCTGCAAATTGCCCCACATAAGCTGGAGCAGCCATCCTGGTGAATAAATTAGTCCAAACTCAAGCACCTGGGAGTCCTTTTGCACATCTAGCTTTGTACATCCCTGCTGATGATACAGTGCAGATGCTGCAGGATAGCATCCCATGACAGCCTACAAGCACAAACTGAAAGCAGTGTAAAACCTACTTAAGATGGAGTTTGTGTAAGATTACACCACCCCTGATTCAGCAGCCATCCTTGGGCTGCAGACTCCTGCCCCCACATGAAGTGCCAGGGAGAAGTCAAGACACAAGATCCCTGGTGCTGAACTCAGAGCAAAGGGACCTAAATTTCTTGCTGCCACCTGCTGTCCCCTGCCAGCAGGGCAGGCTCTGCTCAGCTCTCCCTGCCAGCACTGCCCCAGGGAGGCCCCGGCCTGGACTTGGGGGAGGAAACAGCAGGACCCATTGACCCTCTCCAGCCCCTGCCCCCTGTGAAGCACTAGAGACCAAAGCCTGGTTCATCCACCCGGAGACGCTAACAGAGAAACAAAAGTAGTGTCTTCTGTACCCTATCTCTCCTGGTCACATGCTCCAAATGTACAGTTGATCAAGTCCTGCCCGATTTTCTGCCAGGCAGGAGGAAGCCTGCTGACTCCCAGCCACCACAAGCCAGGGCCATTTGCTCCCACTGGGAACCCACAGGTTGTTTTATGCATCTTCCATGCACAGCCCAAGAGGGGCTTGAGCACAAGCCAAGAGACACCCGAGGGGGACAATCCAGGCTGCCCCCAAAGGGCAAGTGGCCATAGAAGTCCCAGTGCACCGCAGCACGAGCCAAGGTGAGATTGGCACAAAGGTAGCAGGAGCCAAAAAGAGGCATTTTATTTGCAATTCCTTGAGCAACAGAGGCTGAGGAGATGCAGCACGTGCATAGTTGAGAAGAGACGGGGAGTAGATAACACAGAAGGCTCCACATGGCCACTACAAGAGCAGTTTGAGCAACGCACAGTCAGCAACTTTATTAGCAGGCTACAATTGTCCCTTGGATGCGTTTCCAAGGGCACTAAGATGGGACGTGCTTGTATTTGCACTGCAGCTTTTTCTAGGAGAAAATTTAGATTGTTACAACAGCAACAGGATATTCAGGGACACTCAAGAAAGTTAAATGCAATTTGGTGTGTCAAGGGGCCAACGGGCATCACACCCCACTCACACATGCCTTTTCAGAGCTCAAGTGGCCTGTATCTGACTTCGCTACCGTCAGTCTGGAATTGTGCCCACAAAGGGGCTTAATGCAGTTCCACCTATCCACTTTATAGCAGCACTTTTGTGTAATTTGGATTAACCTCACGCTATCCCCCGTACAGAAAAGGTCCTGTTTTACGCTGGTGTAAATTGCACAGCCTTGGTCAGGTGTGGTGCAGTGCAGGATCACACTGCAGGCAGCCAGGAAAGACAAACACATCCAATTCATTTGCCAGGCCTCAGAGGACATTGGAGACACGAAGTAATTCAGAGACAGCATCCAGGATGCACCCAGGTGGATGCTTACCACCGACTGCTCCTTGCAGGCTGAAGTCATCATCCACAATTTGCCTGACGATCTCCAGGTCAGATTGTCTTAATTTCAGTGAATTCCATGCCCAGACCAGTCATTGCCAAAGCTCAATCCCATGCCGAGCACTTCTGAATACAATGCTCTCCTTGCTCCAGCTGGCCTTCAGTGCCACATGAATGCACCAGCAAGAGGACAGTGTCAGCCTTGCAGCAAGTGACCCTCAGCCCTGGGAAGCACCTTTGCTGCTAGTCAGGACAGGCCCACAAGGGAGCTTCCTCCCTGCTAACTCAGCACACCACAGGGACAAAGGGAAAATGAGAGCGGCAGACACAAAGGAAATAATAAAAAAAAAATTATGCTTGCTACTTTGAGATAGTAAGTTTCCTGCTCCAACTGACAGAACAAATAAGTTGAGGAGTGGGTGGCAGGAAGCATTTTAGATGATCAGGTGTCTGGTTCAGAGAGACAAATCAGTTAAAATCCTGAAGAAGCCCAACAACAACAGCAGAGCTGTAGGTGCTTGGTCCTGAACAGGACCTACTCAGGACCCTGCCCATTCCTCCATTATTTATAGGCAGAACCACAGGCCCTGAAAGGAACCAGGAGGGGAGGAGAGGCGGAAGTCTTTTGTGAAAGGTCTGTAGAGAAGTAGTTGAAAGCAATAGTTGCCCTTCTGTCCTCACCTCCTTCGCTGGTCTCACGTCCTCATTCTTACCGGATTCCTGGCCCCACGCAGCCCAGAAGGTAAAACCCATGCATGGGCAGGTCATTCACAGAGCCTCAGCCCCACGCAATGCAACAACCAGTCCAGTGACATTCCCCTGCAAAGCGCAGACTTGTGTGAGGACAAGGGCAGGCATGCTGGCTGTGCCCGTGAGGACCAATGCAATCCCCAAGGTCAAGCAAGCTGCACGGGCATGCTGCAGCGGCAAGCTGCTCCATTTCACCACATCCCTAGTAAACCAGGAAGAACTGGCAAGACAACAGCAGGAAAGTCAAAGATCTTGGGCCTCATACATTCATCATGTACAAGCCAGATGCACAGAGCTACTTTGTACCAAGCCCAAAGCTACCTAAGTAGCATTAAAAAAAAAAAGCATTTTACAGCAATCAATCTACCAGACACCTGTCTATAAAAACTCAATCAGCCTTGCTCTGAAAGCTTCTCTGTCTTACAGGCCAGCAGCACAGACACTTGTGGTTGTTCGGTACTGCTGGCACAACCAGGAGCCAAAGGTGTGCTCATATTTCTCTTGCTCCTTCAATCAGCTCCCTGATAACAGAGCAGGTAAGAACAGCATCTCTCCAGGTAAACACAGTCTCAGCCTCCACCTGCCGTTTCCTCAGATCTCAGTAGTGAAACTTGGTCTGTACTTGGAAAGGACACAAAGCAAAACACAGTGGTTATCAGCTTGGTCTTTGTGTTGCGCAGCCCAGGCTACAAAGCTGATTCAGGGTTATTGGCAGTGCGTTTTGCAAGAGGTAAAACAGACTCCTCACTGAGCAGCAAGGACAAGCGTGGAGAAGTTTCTGAGCTACTAGTGAAACTAGGAGCTCTGGGCAATTTGTTTTTAGGGCTTTGCTGTGTCAGGGCAGACTACCCTCCTTGGTTCAGGAGCTAACCTCCCAGCTGGCAGACCTAGGCTCAAACCTCATACACAACTCAAAGCAGGCACTGTTGGGAAAACTAATCATCATCTTTAATAGGAACCAGGCCAATACAGGATATAGGCAGTCACACAGTGACTGGGAAAATGGGAAATACCAGTACCTCAAGAGGAGTACAAGATAGAAACAGTGTTAAGTGCTTGCAAAATGGCTTAAGAGCAGCTTCACATGGAAAGTGACTGCTTCTAAAGCAATTTAAAGACTAGCCCCT
Source organism: Egretta garzetta (assembly GCF_000687185.1). Taxonomy (NCBI): domain Eukaryota; kingdom Metazoa; phylum Chordata; class Aves; order Pelecaniformes; family Ardeidae; genus Egretta; species Egretta garzetta. Next base: position 2,615,018 of record NW_009258261.1, read on the forward strand.
TTCAAACATCGGTCAGCTATGAGCAGCTTATTGGAGGTAGGTCTCCTGCCAAGGCTGTTGGGATGGCAGCATGCTACAAGAAAGAAGCAACTGTCCCCTTGAAATATAAAGCCTGACCCCACAGACACTGTAGATGA
>NW_009258261.1:2615167-2644121 GCF_000687185.1 Egretta garzetta
AGGCATTCTCCAGAAAGGTCTACAAAGCAGAGTTCCTGAAAAGCTGAGTTTGTTTTCAGCAGTAAGAAATGGAGGTTATGCTGGCAATCTCAGGACAGGCGGTACACTCATTCCTTCCTGCCAGTCCAAAACGAGTAAGATTAGCTTATGTTCTCCCTGCATCCCCAAATATCCCTGCTCTATTTCTTAGGAAGTTTTAAAATGTGCAGAAAAGAGTCAGATGAGCAAGCTTTGTTTGAAAGCTTCTGGAGATAAAAAGGAAGAGCTCAATTTCTTTTTTTGCAGTGACAGGGTCATCAGAGATGCAGATGCTGGAGGTAATGGCAGGGGCAGGTTGAAGCAACACTCAGACGTAAATGGTGTGTTATAGCCTATGCTGGAGAAACCAAGAGGAGCAGGATCACACTTAGCTATGAACTTGGGGTCTGTATCCTGAAAGACATGGGGAAGTATTATCCCTAATTTTTCTTCATGGAGAGAAAATTCTCCTTTAGACTATTAGGGTAGGGATTTTTTGTTATTATTAGATGAAAGCTAAAGCTGAAAAAAAGAAAGACTAGAGAGCACGTTATTCTGAAATGCTTTGAAATAAGGCAATAGCACAGTCCTAACCCGAAATCCTGTGGTTAGTTCTCGTTAAAAGGACACAAAAAGGAAGAGTTAGAGGCACAAAAAGGATCCTTAAAAAGACACAAACAAGTCTTTGTCTATATAGCAACAAAAAGATGAAAAACCTCCACAGAATTTTTGGGCAAGAGGAACATATTTAAATATAACTAAAATATACCAGTTTGAGCTCTGTCCTCAGAACTCAGGAGTTTTGGATTTAAAGCACACACCCACCCCACCCCTCGAAAGATAGGTAAGTAAGAATTAAAAGCTCAGTGAGTGGGATTCCCACCTTAAACTAGTGGAGTTTTATGTTACCATGTTTCAGACAGAAGCCATGCAGTAACTTCAAAAAAAGATTACCCAGGTCACTGTCTGACCAAGCTATTTCTTAGACACTCTTCTGAAGCCTTTCAACAGGATGCTTATCTAAAGCTCACCAATTTAATCCGATTTAGCAGTTCCAGTGCTGTGGTTAACAGAAAATAGAAGCATAATCTACATTACATGTAAATCCCTGCATCCATGCCATAAAGTTTAAAATGGCCAGAAGTTTATACTTAGATGATAGAGAAAGCATCAACTAATACAGATTGTGCTTCCTGAAACATCCAAAGTCTGCTGGATTAAGTGACAGAAAATTCAGGAGAGTTTTAGTAAGAAAGCACTCCAACTAATAATTCTGGGTGCTTATTTGACTACTACCCACTTACATTTGAGTGGAGCACAAACATCTGCAATTTCATTTTCTGACTAGCTTGAAGAATGATGAGACCACAAATGGAAAGAAGAAAAGGTGGCAAGAGAAAATAAACAAGCAGGTAATGGCTTATATGAAATTGAATAATTACATCCTGTATTCTGCAGCAACTGCCAGCCTCAGCAATCCCCCATGCTACAAGCCCATTTCACAGTGTTTTGTTCTGAGTACTGCTATACTGCCCCTGCCAGGACTAATTTGTATTCCTGAATCCCAGATGCTTTGGAAAAGAGGGTTAATTATCTTGCCATTTTTAATAGCTACTGGCTCCCTGGCACATTGCCGCAGGAGTACTCATTCCTTTGCATGAAGACCCCCTCAGTCTGCAACTGCTCCATGAACACAAGAGAAGGAAAGTTAAATAAATCATGCCAGAAATTAAGACCTCGCATCAGCAGCTGCAGCAGTCCAGAGGAAGAGCAGAGAACCTATCTGAATGAATGCATGGCTCTAGACCAGGGAACTGGCCGTGAAAGGCCAGAATAGGAAGGCTTGGCACAGATACCAAAGCTTTTTGAACACAAGAAAAGTGACTGAGGTTATTTCCTTTAGAGGGACATGGCCAAAGCACAGCACAAGTATCTGGCTGCATTAGGTTCCTCCACATCCTGTGGGAATTAAAATCCTTGGAGAAAGACATCTTCTATTTTTAACAGAGAAAGAGTATTATGCATTAGGAGACTTAACACAAATATTTTGTTCTTTTAACTTGATGATACAACTGTCTAGAAATGGAAGCTCTTCACCCTTTATCAAATCAGATGCTTTAGCAGTAGAACTTGGAGCCACATGATCCCAAATCCTGAACAGCTAGTTGTTTCAGCTTATTTTCATCTCAGACTATGCCCCCACCAGCTTTTGTAAGGAATGTAAATGGCAGGCTAGAAGAATCACATTATCACACGAGCACATCTGATCACCCCTCTTCACAATTGTAAATTTTAATGGTGCAACTGAGAAGATACTGTCTTTACTACTTACTTAGCATGTTTAACAGGTGAGGGGAAAAAAATGGAAAATGGAAAAAAATGGAAAAATGGAAATCCTTTGTTTTACAGGTAAAGAATGATGCCAAGTATTTCTCAACTTGCACTTCCCTGGTGAATACTATTAACATTCTTCACATTCCAGTCCACTCCCAGACCATTCCTTACGGAAGCAAAGGTAAGCTGGGAAGAGCTTAGATTAATTTAAAACATGTGGTCTTAATAATTAAAAACAAAATTAGCACAAGCTAGAAGAAATTAAGGAAGTGAAAACCACCTCACTTCTAAGATAGGATGGCCTTAAGTGAGATCACATATATCAGACCACTTCAATCAGCTGCAGTTTAATGTCCACCTCTCAACCCTTGTCAGCCCCACAGTCCAGGAGAGAAATGCAGGTCTAGTGAACTGTACTCACCCTTGTTCCTTAATGCCTTCCCTCCAGAGGTCTTGCAGCACCACTTGTCCCTTGCTTAGATAGGATTCTCTGTTCACTCTTGAATTTCACAACAAATGAGGTCACACAACATACTTCCATTGTGCTGTTATTCAGTGAGGCCTTTCTCACCCATCTTAGAGCAAAACAACCTATGATGTAGGACAGCACCACAGTATCAGCAGCTAACCAGCACACAGGAAAGACTTTGGAGCACCAGATTGCTTTTCCCTTTACGCTTTTCCCTTTCTTTGGGACTGCTTCTACCAGGGGACCCAAATCAAGATTTGTTTCCTTAAAGCTGACACATTTTTGCCACATATTCAGAGGGCACCACTACCAGCTCTTCTACAACAATGTGCCAGAGCACTGCTTGGTCATAGCATCAAACATGCAAACTGATACATGCAACCACTGCAAGGCAAGTTTTACAGCAGGACTCTTAAGGTACATTTTATACACCAGATATGTGAAGGTGGGAGGCTCTCAACGGCAGCACAGCTGCATCTAGTTTAAGGTAAAAATCAGAACAATGGTATTTTGTGCTTTAAGAACTTTTCACAGGAAGTTGAGCCCATAACTGGTGTTTTATTTTCCCATGACTTCTTGTGCACTGTTTATGGCCAAAGCCATGCCAATGCAAACAAGATTATTTTTTAGATTATTACCACCTCTGTAATTGCTAGAAGGGAATAAACTAATAGACTGAGTAGACATAAAATCCTGGAATGGCTAAAAAACCTACTAGTAGCTACAGATGTGAGAATACTCTATGTTCTGCATTTTTAAAAGAGGACAAAAAGTAGTCCCAAAGATGTCTGAACATATCCCAGAAGCGGAAAAAAAAAAAAAAAAAAAAAAAGAGCATGTTCACATTCCCAGACTTCAACGTATTATTTAACAGAAGAGACTGAATGTCTCCTGCTAAGCCATCATAATATTCAAACAAGTTCAAGTGCTGTTCACAAGAAAACACACAGCAGGAAAAGGAGCAAGTTGCATTTAATTACAACAGAGAGGGTTTCAGCCAGTTACAAGCCAGCTTACCCCAAACATTATCCCTTACTAAAAGACAGACTTAGTGACACCCACATTAAGTTGTATCATTCCTTTCATAAAGCAGGTCATCCAAACACTTCCTGAATGGTTTCTTTTAAATATTTTCTTGTATCACCGTAGTGATACGCTCTATCTTGCTGTGGTGGTATAGAAAGTCAAAAAGCAACTATTCCCACTTCTTGCATTAAAAAAAAGAAATAAATATAAACAAGGATGAGAGTATCATGAGAAAAGACAAACAGATCTCCACCTCAATATACCATTTAACTCCAATGAAAGGTGATCAATTAGAAAAAATAAACTTAAAAACAAACAAAAAAGCAAACAGTGGAACATACATGAAAGTGTGAATGCCACCTGCTTACAAGCAGGCAATGTGCATAGTAATGTTCACTATTTTTCTTGTATGGCTTATGCAAAAGAGATAGAAAAACACGCATTGAGAGACCTTAATAGTTTAATTTTAATCTAGCAACTATAGTAATACCACTGCCAAAAGAGCAAGATCATAGGTGAACACAGACCTCATTTGTGGAAGGAGACCAACCTCATTCCTCCTGAGGACAAGCATCCATCCTTGTACACCCAAGAGAAGACATTATTTTCTTTTTATATCAAAACACCAACAAGGAATCTTTACTGTTCTCAATTTTTACATGAATAAGATGATTGTTTTAAGGAAAAAGAAGCTTGAACAATTTTTCAGTCTCTTTTCTTTCCTATGTGGCACAGGCTACTCATTTTGCATTTGGGACTTCCAGCTAGTATGAAGTTCTTTCAGACACCTGGAACTAGTCTGCCCACTGTTTGATCTGGGCAGCCACAGGAAAAATGCATTTCACCTGAACACTTAGGCACTGAATGCTGTGATCCACTGAGGACACTGAAACATTAAAGTGCTTTTTTTTAATTTTTTTTTTTTTTTTTAAAAAAAAACAAAACCTGAATGCTTTAAAGGGTCACTCATCCTACATCCCAAACTGGACCAACAGATAACATACTATTTTTAATGCATAGCAATGCAAGTTATGACAGAAGAAACAGGTTTCCACAGAACATTCAAGTGGGTGGAAGAAAAATGAATGACTGGGAGACCCCTTTTACAGTTAAAACACTAGGCAGCACAGAACATTTCACCAGTACCCAGCATTTCTGTTGGCAAGTAACAAGATATGGCACATAGCCTTCTGTGCTGGAGCTCTGAAAGCAATTTCTGGGGGAAAAGCACTGAGGCTGAAAGAGTATTAGCAGTGCCTCTAAAATGCAAGTCAGTTTGCCACCTACCAGACAGGAGGCTACTAGTAATCCAAACCCGATGCAGAAAGAGCTGCCGAAGAGCAGCTGTCCTTCAGTTCCCAGTTCAGACATATTAGAAGCCTGATTTGAACACCTGAAATACTCATTACCTGAAGCATGAACAAAATGGAGGTAGATAGGGCAAAAATGAATCAGTGTTGATGAGAAAACCTGAATGACAGCTGACACATTCTCCCTTATATGATAAGGTGTATCTGCCTTGAAATTAAGAACAGGGAAAATCCAGTCTGTATTTAAAGACATGTGCAATGCCCACAGTCTGTAATACTGCAACATAATCTCTCAAGGACAAGCATACTGCACAAATAATCTTGCATAAAGGATGGATATGGATAAAATCCATAAAGACGGAACAAAGAACTTGTATGATAAAAACATAAAATATCTGATAAAGTAACTTCTCTTCGATCACTAAGAGCAGAACTAAAAGAAGCCCTAAACATGTTGCTGCAAATTCAGCAAGGGGAACACACACATAGCCTAGGACAACAGCTCCCAGACTTCCCTACTTGGATTCCCATTTCTAGGGGTTTAGCCCAATTAAGATGCAACTCCAGTTCTAGAAGAGAGAACAGAGGTTTCAAAGTACTTGGACAAAATAACTCGTCTTCCCCAAAGTGAAAGATTTCTCACCTCATTAATTTCACATCATGTAATTAGTTACATTATCTGAATCCCACCTAAATTACCTCAGTTTAAGTGAGAGGCTAGCCAAGTCTATTCACCCTATGAATTCTTTCATGGTCATAACAGATGTGATAGATAAATCAGACAAAAGAAAACGTTGAATTAACTGTCCAAGTATGAGAGAGTATGGTGGGGCTTGCTTTTTGGTCTAGGTATTTTTACCACCTTGGTTTTTATTGCGATCAGTCTTCTTACTTATCCAACTTTTACCATTTAGTACGTCAAAACCACTATTTAAAAACAAAAAGTCAAGAGGATATGTTAAACACCAAAGATTAAATTATGGAAAATGAGGATGAACACATTTATACAGGCTTGCAATTTTAATTTTTAAAAGGCCCCTACGGTGGGACTAGCTATAGATGGCATCATGCTAATGCAAATGGAAAATAGTTTTTTAAAAAAACAAAACCACTTTAAATAAGTATGAATTCACACCATACACGTATACATACTTAATAGTTTTCTACGTTAGCTTTGTTTGAACTATAAATCAAGGCTATACTACTAAAAATTCGGTATGTGCAACATTAACCTGATTAAAGCATTTTATAAATACAAGCTTTTTAGTATTGCAACATACTTCACTACTTAACATACTGAAAAACAAGTTCTACATTTAAAATTCTGATGTAATAGTTCTATCTGCCAATTAAGACTACAAATGGAAAAATACTTGCTAATCTTTAACATTATTGAAAATGCAAATATATTTCATTTTTGGAAGAAAATCTTGGTTTATACTGCTAATGCTTCTTTAGACATTTGAAGATACTACACTAACAAAATACAAACTTTGTAGTAAGCTTACGACATGTACTTCTCAGAGGCAAAAAGAGAAAACCTGTTTTGTAGTTATGAAGGAACATCCATTTATTATAAAACAAGATAAAAGGTATTAGAATTAAGTCGAAACAAGGCAACATTAGAACAACCACTTTAGAGCTTTGTGAATGAAGTGTAGTTTTAAACTTGCAAATCAAGGTGAACGCAGCTCTTAACATGCTGTCCTCTTCTCTATAAATGGGATGAAGTAGAGAAGCAAAGCTTCAAGGTATAAGGGTTAGATCCATCTGTCAGGAGACAACATATAACATACTCAGGGCATTTTACTGAGCACAGCTCTCCTGCTGATCAAGATCACCTTGCATAATCTGACAAGTCTACCAATTCTGTAGATTTAAGGCTCACACCTCCTACATACCCCCGCCAGTGGCCTGCAAACACCAGATGACCTGTAAGCAGGTGTTATTGATAGTCTACCAGCATTTTTTAGACATAAAACCAAAGTGATGGATCTGGTCTCAAGGGAATGTAGATAGAATTCCAAATGTTGTACTGTACACAAGAAAGACTTTACCATTATTGCTGCCCCTCTTTCTAGCTGAACTATATATTTACACTATATCGGTATTTACCAGGCAATTTCGAAGACAAAAGGCATAGATATTTAAGGAAGTCAAGACTTAGAATGTGGCATTTCTATCAGAGACAGATCAGCACTGGACAGTATTTACCGGTGTTCGACTGAGACAGCAGGATGTCCAGCACACCCTTCAGTGCTCTCCAGAAAGCAAAGCGCAAAACACTGCCCCTCTATCTGGAGAGGCCCACGGATGGCAGCACACATTTGCCTCTCAGGTAATGGACGATATGTCCTCCTGGTTCAGCCAACCTCAGACCATCTTATTACAGCAAGTCTTAGCCAGCAGTCCTTGTTTTAGAATGCTGTCTTTTCCTGTGATAGCTATATTTGAGTATACATTAGGATTTGCCTTTTTCATGTTGAAAAAGTGAGTTTTCTGCTGTTATCACCTCTCCAAACTGAGATAGGTCTGAAATTGTGTACAGTATGTTATTATTAATATCTTAAAAAATATTCTGCCCCTGAAATAATCTCAGTCCATTAGTGGGGGGCAGAGGGAGGGAGAGGCGGGGGGGTGGGGCTAGGAAATATTTAAACTGTTAATACCTGACAGGGAGACAAATTCATAATAGTTTGGAAAAGGTAGTTTAAAATAGTATTAGACACTGGGCTGGATGCAAAGTTATATCTGTGAACACCTGGAAAAATTCCATTTAATCTAGTAAACCATCCTAATTGTCCAGTACATATCTGGCCTACTGTGTACTTGTTTAGCAGGTCAACTCCCCTTCCGTTCTTACTAGTTTGGAGCTAAACTCAGCTTGGCCTCTCAATTTCTGATGCGAAAGAGAGTGTTCCTCACTACAGGAGCAGTTAATTCAGAGCAGTAAGCTGTGTAACTTAAAGAATCATATGCCCAAAGATATTGCAGATTTCTCTGCATTTATTGTGAAAGATATAAAAAGCTTCAGTAAGACATTATCCATTAGGCTTGATTTTGATGAGAGTGGATTTTAATGCTTTTCCTGCCTGTCTTCTTTTTATCCCAAACCATTTTTTCCCCACCTTTCTGTAATTTCAAAGTTGCAGAACATATTTTGAATTCTATAGGTTGACTCAAAGAGTGCCATTTAAATAGAAACAAATGGAACCTAAACAAGATACTAAATACTGTAACATATATAGCATTTGTATACTGTAATATATACTACAGTATATGTGTGTATATATATATAAAATACAGCACATATACATATAAGAATGACACAGTTTTTAGCTGCAGACTGAGCTGCTGAAGCCTCACCTTTTACAAAGGCAGTATCAACATGAAAGAAGACAAGAAAAAAATATTATAGCAGTAAGATCAGTAAAATTTACTTACTTGGGACTCTTATCTGGTAGTGATTAAGTACAGTGAGAGCTTCCACTGCATCAGTCTTACATTCCCATTCCAACAGACCAGACAGTGTTTTGGCAGAAGCTGTCAAAATGAGAAATAAAAAAGGGAAGGAGGGGGATCAGTAACATCCCCTGACAGTGTAAGCTCTTATCAACAGTGGAATTCAAATAACTCCCCAAATAGGTCAGAGTTTACTTACGTTTTGGATCAAACACTTTGTATTTAATAAAGCTGAGAACTTCATGATCTTCACATAACTGTCACAAAAACAAAATAAGAGGTAAAACCCCAGTAAAAGTGCACATAAACACATTAGCAAAAATTCCAAGTGCCTGGAAGAAACATGAAGCAAAATACTGACTCTTTAAGACAGCTTCCAAGAATTTATGGCAAATTATTATTTTAAAAATATGTTTAGATTGGTACTCTTTAGAATACCATTCTATAGTATGCAAAACAAGGCTCCTAAATCTGCACTGTCCAGTGACAAATATGATTTTATAGGCACAAAAATTGTCAGAGTACTGATATCACCACTACCTCAAACAACATATTTATATAAAAACAAGGTATTCCAAAACATCCTAGCAGTCATTAGACCATCTCAGTGAGTCAGTAAATCTGTTGTGAATTGTAGTCCTAACTTTCCCTGTACGTGGCTTTGTGTGAGTCTTTTCCCCTTCCTCCACAAAAAGCACATTAAGCTCCTCAACCTTATTTTCAGGATCTTGTTTCTCGCATTTAAAAAAATTAAAAAATGAGTAATTCCAGAATCGTGAAAATACAGTAGCTTCTACATAGAGAGGCTACAAACCTACTTTATTCCAGTCGCTATGCTGTAACTATCCCAGTTATTTCTTTTTGAAAGTAGCACAGTGTAAAGCTAGGATAGAGCCCCGAAGCACTGTATGTCACAGTCATTTCAACTGCCTACCTTTACAAATGTTTCTTCAGTTACACACAGGGGAACATTATAATAATGCAGCACACAAGAGGGTGGTTGGATGATGTTCTTAGACGCTTGGCCAGCACTGGTGAAGCGATTATTCTTACTCATTGCAAAATCTTTGTAACTACTTGTGCCATCCTCCAGTTCAAATATCTGGCTTGGAACTACTGAATGTTGCTTGGAAACACTGGGATTTAAGGATATATATACACATGTCATTAAAGTTTCTTAAATAATTGAGACTTGCATACTTTGCACACAGATTATTGATCTAACCATAACAGAGCTGACATTTCTCGACAAAATTTGAAATAGAAGGAGAACAGGATGGGTTGGATTTGACACCTTCCTTTATAAATGATGTAGAAAGGATGGATAAGACACATTAGGGAATACAGTTTAACAGCCAATCCATGTAATGCCCATATGCTTTATTAATATAAATAAATTTATAAATAGAAATAAATAGATTAATAATACTTGCAAATTGGAAAGCATAACTCCAACAATAACAGAACAATGGGATATTGTCCACTTGCAACCTCATTCCATCTCCCCACTGGTAGACTACTAATCTGATAAAACGTATTTACCAGACATTAAGTCTCTTTCCAAATAACTTGACATTGTTGAGATGTGTGACAGCTCTTTCCACAGCATATTCATCACCCATTTCAACCAGTGCAGTGCCTGGAATAGTCTTCATAAATTTCACCTAAGATAGAGAAGGGAAAAAATGACGTTGCAACAAACAGCCCAACCAAGACTTTTGTAAGTTATTAGGAAATATTTTTAGACCACCTCAGCCAGGCTTTTTCGAAAACAATTAAAATGGCTATAGTAGTCACCAAGTTTCTAATAAATCATGCCTTACCTTCTCAATGTTTCCATATAAGCAGAACAGGTTGAAGACCCTTGAACAGTTCATCTTTAGCTGATGCAAACCACTAACCATGACAACTGACCCAGAAGGATTTCCACCATGCATATAAGAGGAAGATGCCTGAGGCAACGGATAAGCAACAAGTTCTGGTGTGTCCCGAGATCCCATTCGGTACCGGCTTGGCAAGGGCAACAAAGGACCATGTGACCCTAAGGAGATGAAAGACCATGCTTTCATACTGTTTGAAACAAGTTTTACTACTTAATCATGCATTAAAGCCCACATACATAATGCATATTTAAGGGGGGGGGGGGGGAAGAAAAATGTTACAGCAGTTTCCATTAATCCTTTTTCCAATTAAAAATAAACAAACCAACCCAACAAATATGCCTCTTCTATTCCCTTTAATGTTCAAGTCTCTTCTTACATTACCAGACAAGAAGGAAGGAGCTGTTCTGAGGTATTGTTTTTATACACAAGTGAAAAGAGTTATTTCAGTAATTATAAAAATAGTATCCCCTGCACCACACAAAATATTTAACATAAATCTATCAGAAGGCATATTTAAAATAAACCTTCAGCAATATTGCCATGTCTACTTATAGCACTACATGACTCCAAGAAAGAGTATTACAAAGTAGGGAAAACAAACCAAAAGGAGCGAACTTTTAGCCAGAGGTCAGGATAGCAGAGGACACAGCTCTTTCCCAGAGACAAGAGATTAAGTCAGAAGACTGCCTTTCTACAAACAGCTCATTTGGGAAACAGCAATACTTAAACCCCTACATGAACGCAAAATTAAGCTGCCTTATTTACTACTACAGGTAAAGTGACAAGTTTCACTAAAATAAACAATTTAGTTTGGTTGTCTTTTTTTTTTTTTTAAATTAAGAGACATTACTAGAATGCAACACTTCTGTTTATAGAAAACATCAGTATTACAAACCAAGGAGAGGATCCCTGTTCTGAGACCAAAAAAAAAAAAAAAAGTTAAATTCATATAAGCCAATTATAAAAGGAACCTTTACTGCTTTTTTTCTGAGGAAAAAGAAAAGGACAAATGAGAGGGAGACTGTGGTACAGGAGGAGACAGCCACATTACTTAAGGCAGTAGGTTATATCAGAAGTATGAAAAAAGAACGTCAGTGAATACAAGGTGGAATTTGGAAATTCTGGAGATTTGAAGAACCTTTGGAAAGAGTAGGTAGAAGGTCAACCCACATCATAAAATATCATAAATACATTTGCAAACAAAGAGGCAAGACAAATCACATTGCATCTGACAGTTAAGAGAATAAATAACTAGAAAAGTCACATCAACTGGGGACATCAGTCATTAGTTTTTCAACCCTGAGGTCTTGGCCCAACACATGAAAGTGACAGCAGATCTTTATTTACAGATAGCACTAGTAACAACTGCAGCACTTTATAGCACTAATTCCAAAACTTCATTCTTATACAGCCACATAGCTATACCTTTTCAGAATTAGCTAAGTTAGAAGAACGCAAAGGCCACAACTCATAGCTTTGCATGCAAGAACATCAGAGAGCTCTGTGTTGCATCAAACCATTGATCAAGCTATGTTGCCATTTTCTAGAAGAAAACTGCTTTCCCAGTACAGATGTCATTTTCCATCCATTGCTAAGATGATGGCAAGTGAAAGGAAACATTCTTCTAAGGAGTAAATTTGTAGAGCTGGATGCTCTCCATGAAAATTAGAGGTACAGCAATAAATGCACATAGATTTCAGTGAATCACCAGCATTTTCAGAACATGGACTGACAGCACCTAACAGCACAATAGTGAATTACTCATATGCTGTAGGAGTCCACAGTTAAGCACTGATTGAATATTTAGAATTCCACATAACATGTAAAGAAATCATAACCACCTGTCATCCTATGTTACTTACCATAACCATCATGTCTAAATGATGATGGGTGCTCTCCCAAAATAGCTTGCCTCTGGCGGCCCTTCCCTCTGTCTAACATGTGGGAAGGGAAAGAAAACAGTTTAGTATGTACAACTATGCACTTTATTTCTCCAGTTAAGACACAAAGCTTCTAGTTAAGAAGCAAATAAGTAATTTGAGTCCTTGTTAATTTTATAAACGATTTCTCATTCATTATACATCTAAAACCACAAGCTGTATCCCTGGGACACCAAAATTACAAGACTGCCATCTGTATAAGAAATTGCACTTAAGTTGATTGGGGGCAGTAGCCAATGACAGACATTTAAAGTTTATGGAAATACCCAATAGTTTTCCTAAACAGACACCACACATTAGTATAGATAACACCATACAGCAGGATTTACCTATGTGTCTCTTAAAACAAATTTGAAATGCAGTACTTTTGAAAAACAGTACCTGAATCATAATATTAGCTTCAACAGCAACACATTTTCAAAGTGGGCTTCTTTCAAGAAGTTTCAGCATAAGCCAACAACAACCTGTATTACATGGTTTCATAATCAGTAAACAGAGAGCATTACATATGTGTACATATATATTTACAGAACACCTACTGATTTATGGGCGTGCTGAAAGGATTGTACATTATTGCATTATCAGCAGCACATAACAGTTCAACTCAAGAAAAACATCACTGAATAATGCACTTAAACAACAGTCAATCCTTTAAGAAAACCCAGTTCTCTAGGATGTAAAGTTAAGCAAGGGGTCTACATTACTGGAGGAAAGCAGTGCATCACAGTCAAAGCTGCATTTTCTAATCAGATCCACGCTGCATCACAACAAAAATCTAAACTTCCAGATTTCTTTGTCGTAAGCAACCATTTCTCGCAATTAAAAAAGCCACATTGAAAAGATGGGGCAAGACATTTTTAAGTTTACAACAGTTCCTAGGAAATTGAAGTATGACTGCTGAAAAAGGCAACTCCAGCCCAAGGTAGCTGGAGGTATTTCCCCTGAAAAACAGAAACTATTTGCATTAGACAATACAACAGTGGGAGATGAAAACACATGTGCCCTTTCTGCTCAGGATTTTGAGGACAGGTTCCAAGTCAGATATTTACTTTGGCAATAAAGCCTGAAGAGAGAACAGTGCTGAATGCCTTCAAATATATAGAAGAAAAGATTACTTTTGACAAGTTTTGTTTTTCTATTCCTTTTTCAGGATAACAGCTCTGGTTCTTGGCTCTAGAAAGCAAACGGGCAGTCATATCAAGTATTTTGAGCATTTCAACTGTATGTGGTAATCATCTTTCAGAAAAATCAAGTTTATAATTCAATTCCAGTCTGTGGAGCTAAATCCTTTGAAAATGCACACAGTAATATAGTAAAGGACCATATTCTTCAAATAAAGAATTCTGGAAGAACACAGTTTGACAAATATTTCTTCCTCGTGATGTAGTCCACTGTTCTTCTCCTTGTCCCATATTTCTTCCTTCCTTGTTGTCCCTCAGTTGTGCCAGTACAAATACTTGTGCAAACAGGCATTGAAACATGAGAACTGATCGGTATTAAAAATAACTCTGAAAGATTCTTTATAATCTAGTTTAAGTTTGGGGTTTCTTGGTTTTTGGTTTTATTTTTAAATCAGGTTCTTGAGTCACTGTATATGCTGGTATTGCCACCAAAAGAAATGCTCCAAACTACAGTTTGAACTTTCTGGCTAAAAGCAAATAGAATATTAGAAGTCAGGTGGTTTTTTTGGTTCAGTCTAATGCAATAAGGGTTCATAGCAGCAGGCATTTGTTAGGAAGTTTACTTAAGTGAAAAAAATATTATGAGGCAGTCTGTAATTTGTTAGAATAAAGAACTAAAACCAGTTCTTTAAAAAAAAATCATTAGCAAAATGCATTTCCTTCCTAAGATTTGGGAGTGGGGGGATGGGGGAATGTATAAAATTCTGAAAGGATGTATTAACATGCCTAAGAATGTCCTCAGAATGAAATTCCTTTGGGCTAAGATCTTGTTTGCTGCAGTCAGATCCCTATATTTTGGTCCACATTAAGTTGAAAAGCCAAACAACGCTACTGCAAGAGTAAGTTGAAGCACAAATATGAAAACTCACTCTCTAAAAGAAAAAAAAGGAAGAGTCCTGGGTTACTTTATGGGCAAATTTCCTCTAGATGCCTGCTTTCTCAAGAACATTTCAGCGCTCATCCAACAATTTATATTCCCATTTTCTAGATAAATGGATGCAGTCCACAGTAAATTAAAATTCATACTATATACAATATAGCATGATATATATATATAAGTAATTATTTTCCTCTTTATGTGTAGTAGACTGATGCATAGAAAACAGAGACAGGCCGTCAAAGTAACAAAAGGAAAACAAAAGAGTAGAGTGAGAGTTCTTGACAAAGAGCAAGCTGCACCTATCCTAAGTTTTTCATTTTCCACTGTTTTCTCTAGCTTGGGGAACATTCAGTTCATACAACAATGTTTATGTGCAGACCAATTACATACTGTAATTAGATGCACAATATTACAAGTCAGCCTCCAAACACTGCAATGATCTAAACATATGAGGGTCAAATTAATCCTTCAGATTTTTCAAATTCAAACCTTCAGATCTTTTTCTTGCCCTTGAGTTTCTTAAAAAAAAATCCTTTTTTAACTCAGGAATTTGAGAAAAAGAATTTGAATCCTGATACAAATAGTCATAACCTACAAGCTACAACCAATACTGTAGCTCCCTTGTTAACTTTTTACAAGAACTTCATTTTGAAAACTCAAGCCCTAAGTTTTAAGTTGTACAACAGTTTTACAAGCCCAGTGTCTCTGCAGAATTACTTTGAAAGTGTGTATCACTTGAGACGGCCAAAGCCCTCATTCTCATATATCCTTTGGTAGGTATACTCTATCTTAGACACATTGTCTTCACTTTTCTAACTTTACATTGCACACATAAGTACATAAGTAAGTTACTGAACACTGCACTCAATAATTACAGATTTTTTTTTTTAAATATACACTTTACAGGAGTTAGGCTACACAGCATTTTATATTTACATATATAGTCATAGTTTCCACTGACATGAGTTAAGCTCTGGTAATTTTTACAGCTGAGTACTTAAGAGACAGTATGCTTGTACCAATTATGAATCTCCCTATTTTAATATTTAAATATAACTGAGGGGACCTATCTGATATTGCACTGCTCAGTTCAACTATCTACAGTTAAGGATTAAATTTCCCTACTACTAGACAATATTGACACTGTTAAGACTGAATGCAACTCTCACATACAGCAAGTAATAAAAAGATTACAATGTCAATAATATCAACAAGAGAGGTTCTTAATTTTGGAGGTTGCAATTTTAAGGGAAATAAGACCAGCATACATACAAACTTGAACAGAATGGGTACAGTCTATCATGTTATTCATCCCATACAAATCTGAAGTACTGAAAGTGTCCTCCTTTAAAAACTTGTGGTGGTGGTGCATGCAGTATGCAGACAAGGTGAATTGCAAGTCTGAGTTTTTTTCAGAGGGTTTTTTTTGTTTGTTTGTTTGGGGTTTTTTGCTGATGCCGATGTGGTGCATGATGAAGTGTAGAGTCAGCCTGCTGAAGTCCTCTATCCTTCTTAATGCCTCGTCCAACATAGGGGAAAAGAGTCCTTTCGAAGGAGAAGCAGTGTGCAAGTTTGTAGTTTGTAAGGAATAGTCTGTACCAGGTTTCCTCTCCTCCAAAGAGAGAGAGCTGCTTGGAGAAATGCAAGTCCTTGAGAACTGCGAAGGTGCTTGCAGGTGTGGGCTCCTTGTTGAACTAAGTGCACACGGCAGTAGGGGGCACTAGGGCTCAGGGTTAATTTCCTGGCTTGTGAACACAGCCTTCAGCAGCACTGGCTTGCTGTGAAATGACTATTGCGATACAGCCTGACCATGTATAAAGGATTGTCATTAGTACAGTCAAACATCTACAGCAATAACATGTGAAAACCTACCTCGTCGGCCCAGATATGGTTTAGTGTAGTCCCAACTATCGTTGTCGTTTCTAATGACATTAAGACGAGTTGGCTGTTCAAATAAAGTAGAAGTGAAAAAGGTTAAGTCTTGATTATATATATTTTTCTAGTAAAACTAAAAGAGAAGGTCCAAGCATTACCCTTGCATATTCAATTTTTAGTGTGCAGCATCCTGCATAGATATCTGCTCCATTGAGTGCAGCCTTCGCCTTCTGGGCACAAAAAACCGATTCAAACATACACACCATGTTAAGGATTTTTTTCCCTGGGTGTCTCATACATGTCCCTTTCTTCTGATATGGCTTTACTTTTGTAGTCTGCAGATATTTCACTATTGTACACCTTGTAAGAACTCTATACAGACTTTAATATAAAATTACCAACAAGTATATATAGGTTCAACTTATGTTAAGCATCTGGTTTTGATATGTAAGCAGCACACAGTAAGACCATTCATAAATTAGTAAATTCTTCAGTGTGGACTATATAGATGAAAGTTTTGTTCTGCTCTTGAGCTTATGCTGTTTGGAAGGGGATAGTCTGGTGATTTGGTAATTTTAATCAGAGGATATACAAAGTTATCAGCAAGCCTAGAGAGTATTTGAAGGGAAAGTTTGAAGGGAAAGTTCCAAGCTACATCACTTGGGAAGGGATCAAGAGGTCGGGGGCAAGAAGGCGTGACTTAAGACAACACATCCCTTCTCAAGCTAGCATTAGCTAGACACTTCTGGGTAGGGAGAACATGAACTCAGTAGTTATTTACAGTGAAAAGAACTAAGAAAGAGTACACCCTTTCTAGCTTGTTAGCCAAATAAAACCACAGAACTAAGAGAGATAATTTGAATGAACAAATAATCATCTTGCATCAAAAAATACAAGCAGATTGCTTTAAATCCACTGCTCAAGGCAGATGCATGTACCAGGCTCAAACATGTAGGTTATTTTATATCCTCTACACACCCCATGATTAGTTCTGTGACTAGCAGAAAAACATACCTGAGCCTTGGCGCATGGCAGTCCATGATCTCATACATACTCAGAAACATATGATGTCAGAAAGCCTGAAGCTTGCAGCAGACCAGATATTTTGCACCATCCTCTGATATAATTTAGTGACATTTTGGAAGTAGTCTGTACCAATAACATATCCCTTGTGCTTTACTACATTCCTGCAGCCCAACTTCTTCCAAGGTGATGTAGGTTCACCATGGAATTTAAGAGTGAGAAAAGTTAAGCTTCTCAGACCTCTAAGAAATTGACACTGGCTAGAACTGTGGGAGCACATCTGCAAAAGTAATGGGTTCTGCAATTAGCATTCAAATTTGAGTAAAATTTTGAACTTTTCAGACAAGGCTTGTCTTGAAGCTCACTTTTTCCCCTCTCAAACTGTTTACCTATGCTGCTGCATTACTTTGCTCACATTTGTGAGTCTTCTTTCAGCTAATGGTTGTTTTTATTTTTAATGAAAGGCATGTTGCAGAATTTAATTCAAATAACAGAAGTATGGTGGTTTCAGAGTATATGCAGGATCCTCCCCACAACTTCCCTAATCTTTCACAAGATGCAGAATAACCCCAACTGTACAAGTCATCTGATCCAGACAACACTGCTTATCCCAAACTCAACACACTATCATAGTAAATCAAACCACTGTCTGTTAGGACACACAATTGAAGTCTTCTACATAGATAAACAGCAATTAGTTTGCTTTTTGGAAGTTAGGGTAATTCTTTGTGCTTGGCAAGCCATCAACACAGCCACCAGTTAGGTCATATGTTCCAGAAGTGACCCGCTAATAAAGCCTGCCACATCAGTAGCATCTGAAATCACAAAAGAATTTCTGAGATTTTGGTACAGTTTTGTCCAGATAACAGCTCAGAAATTCAGGGTAATTAGTCTCTAGAGAAGAGGACTATCAGAGTTTTATAAACTAAGGCACAGTCATATCAGACTTCCGACTTTGCAAACCACAGTAACACATTAACAACTCTGAATGTTCATCCCAAGTACAACTTAATGCTACAAATATAGTAAACAGTAGGATAACAGAGCAGGGAATTTTCTCAACACATGATAAACAGGTCAAGGAGGCCCAAGTTGGTCTTGTGCATTATTAAAGTCAGAATAGTAAGACAAGCAGCATGTGTTAGAACTATTTTAAAAGAGTCTGAAGAAGTCAAACTGCACATCTGCAATCCCTTACCTGTTTCTTGAGTATGAACACAGGCAGAAGCCATAGAACTTTTGTGTGTAAAGTGTTGTCAAATCTATGATGTATTTAATGTCTGCAATTATTAGCCTTAGGGCCACCTATATGGGCCACATGGTTATCAAGACCATTGTTGACAATGTCATTTTCCTATAAAGATGAAATGTGTAAGTGCTATTTCATCTTCTAGACATATAGAAATTAGAAATTACCATGTCTTAGATAGAAATTAAAAAATAATTTGGTCTCAAAAATACACAGTATTTTTCTGGCAGTCTCATGTTTAATCCCATCTGCAGTCAAGAACCCACGGGGGGGGGAATCACACTCAAAAAGGATATTCAACCATAGCTTGTATTCCATTTCTCTTGAATATAACAATGCGTTGAACTTTTCCAACAGGGTTGCACACAGTGTACAAGACATCCTAAGGAAGAAAAAAATATTTTAGTCAGATGTGAAATTTCAAACACTTTAGGTCCACAGAATGTTTTCTTGCACTGGCATTTAAATGCCAAAGAGCAAAAAAAAGGCTTGTTAACGTTTCTCTTATAATTTTGCCTATACAATTTATACATTCACAATTAGCTTTTTTGTAGATGAATAATATAGTACAGGCAGTCAAATCTGAAAAACAGGAAAAAACTTCTCTAAGAAGTACTCATGCTAGCATTAGTTTTACAAGTATCTTCAACTGTGTTAAAACCCAGTAACTGCATCCATGTCTCAATCTGTGCTCCCTTTTAAGCATGCACTGCAGTAGTTTTACCAAAGAGAGACAAAGTGACACTGTAGTTATAGCACATTTCATTTCATAAGAATCTAGCAGCTGAGGGATTTTTTTAATTGTTCATGGTCATTTTCAGAAGAGTAACTGGGGACAGTCCATTATGTAAGCTTAGGTAGCTTATCAAAAGGAGCGTTTCAATCATATTCACCTGAATCAAAGACACTTCAAGTGGTTGCTGTGCTTCTCCACTTAAGGCAGAGAAAACTTCTGACAGAAAATGCTGGATTCATTGTTAACACTCTGCTTTCACCAGCATTTGTCTATATTACAAGGAACCAATAAAATTCAAGACCATCTTCAGTGTTGCAAGGGAACCAAACAGTAAGGAGAAAAGTTCGCCTTACTGCACATCAGGCCAGGCTTATGATGTGGTGCTAGGAGTATCTCAAACAGTCGATTACACTTAGCAATTTAGACATCATGGTACCAGAAACTACCAGCATGAATCTGGTCAAGAAAAATAAGTTTATTTTAGAGTGATTATACACCCATACTCAGAATTCCCAAAAATCAGGCTTGAGAACCTGAACAAACAGGAATGTGATTTCTTGAAAAAATTCACCTGTTAGATCATGTTCAAACAGATGAAAGCACATCAGGTTTAGTTACAAAACTGGCTGTCTAGTAAACCTAGCAGGTAAACGCACTGACATCTTGCTGAAACACTCACCAAAATCTGGTTTTCCCCCTCCTTTCTTTGTATCTAAACAAAATACTTCCAAAATGTTCATTCCAAGATCTTAGTGTACACCCTTAGTTTTATTTGGGGGACAAAAGGCAGAAGGGGAAAAGGAAGTAGGTAGTATTTATTATTATGTTCTGCAGAATAGTGGAGCAATTGGGAAGCAAAGGCAGGGGCACTCCCACATGCTCCCCCCACACACAAGAAACTAGAAAAAGAGGATGTCTATTGCTGGCTACAGGCACAGTGGTTTAACTCCTGGCTTATATGAAGTACCATAAGCTTTAATATATGGGCATATTACCACTAAAAAACCCAAACAAACAAAAAAGCCTCCGCAACAAACCAAAAACATTGTCCATGCCGAGCGGGCCTTGCTCCAGACACTTCAGCGAGTGTTTTGCATAGCTAAATAAAGCAAGCAGAGGAGATTGCCAACCTTAAGATTTTCAGAAGATGGACAGACATTTTTAGAAAGGATTCAAGCAGCCTGAACCCCTAAAAATTAAGATCTATGAGGTCATTTATAAGTGTATTTTCTATGCACACTCAATAGAACAAACAGCTGCCCTCCATCTCCTCTTGTTCAGGAGAAAAGAGTCTTGAAAACTTTCCAGCTCCAGATAACATTAATTTTCTGGCATATGACTTTCTTTCACAACTTGTCTCTCAAAAGATTTCTTCACAGCCACCTTATTAAAAAATAAATAAATTGGTCTTTCAAAATGTAAGTTCTACTCAAAATGCCATCAGTATCATTAGCCAGCAGGCACACACACAGCTTGATTTATTTTTTTTTTAAATTCAGCTACTTTAAATTACTAAACCAATCAAGTGATTCACAAGATAGAATAATGTGGGGTATTTTAAATAAACATTAACACTAGCATTATATACATACTGGAATATCATAAAAAAGGAGGTGCAACAAGCTAATCTCAGAAGAAGCTGATAGTTAAGTTTAAAACATTTCAATTGCTAAGGCATACCACACCTTCCTTGTGCATGTACAGAAGGTTTAGAAGGTAAGTGAGAACTAAGAGGCAACAGCAGAGGTAGAGCTGAACAGACAGTAATGACTGCAGCAGCAGGGGTCACTTTGAGAAGGTCTGTTTGAACAAATTTGTCTTTTCTTACAGACAAATCCCTGACAAAATTCTGCCCACAGATAAGGAAACTGGGAAACAAAGCTTCAAAGACCTATATATGACACTTCAGGTAAAACTTTTTCAAAACTCCAACCCCCCCATCACAAAGAGGTGGAAAGCAATTAGGAATTAAATACAGTTAACTTGCCCTCTTTGCCTTTCATTGCTACGCCCCTCTAAAAAATTCTGCTATGAAAGAAGCAGGTCACAATTGTAATGGAGGAAATAAGCTGCAGCAAAATTTTAGAACAATTTAGGTTCTTCCACAAGATGTCCTTGAACAGACCAATTTCTCTGCAAAAACTGTATCTTGTTTTGAATAAAAGCTCTTAAGAACTATGGAAATGTTTATTGCAGTTAATCAGACCTGCCACTTAAAACTGGTTGCACCTTTTCATCTATTTCATCTAACTGTAGATCAAATTTAAGGAGAGAAAAGTGTTGAGGAAGAGGTGATATTGGGCTTTATGTTTTTTTTTGCAGGGGGTGCAGGGGGGTGGTTGTTTTGGTTTGGTTTTTAATAATGCAGACTTTGCCTGAGGCATTCTTAAGTTAACTGTTTCTTTAACCCGTCAGACAAGTGCAAAATTTTTCTTTTTCTCATCACATTCCCAGCTGTTATGGGTACAATTGTTCTTCCCAGTTGCTGTGACTACTTGTCTACACTATCTTTAATGAGCTCTGATGCTTGCAAATTATTTTGGAAATCTGTCTGCTTCTAGTGCTCATTGGTTATCTCTAGACAAATGGGGGTAGTGGGAAGGAAGGGGCGGGGTGGGGAACGTTTGTTTTCAAAAAGGAGCTACTGTGCTAGAGGCTTCATCCTCAGCATTTCCATTAAACTCTCTTAGCCCAGAACAATGCTTCTGCTACCAGTTTCGTCAAGCATCTACATTCAGCTCAGCTGTTTATGCAAGCCAAATTTAAAATGCATGAATTAAATGTAGTTTCCAAAATCTGTATTTTGCAATCTGCAAAGAATACTTTAACTTTAAATCAGTGGATTTGTTCACACAGCTCAAAGCAGGCATACTTTAAACACTGATGAAAAAGCAACTCATACCTTGCCATTTATTTTCTATAAAGAAAAGTGACAGGAGAAAGAAAATTCATCATCCACTAATGAATCAACAGGCCAGAACCTATCAGTACTCACAATACAGTGAAGCAAAAAGCATGACATGGCACTGACTGCTTGAAGTAACTTCAGGAATGCTGTTTCAATCAATTTGCTAATGTAATATATGGCACATTAAACAAAACTTAATACTTGCTTTAAGTTAGATGGTTCCACACAACCCAAGCACTTTGATTGAGCCATACTATCCTATATATTTCCCTAAGAACAAGTAACTTATGCTCGTATCACAGTATTACCAGTCTGCTTAAAGCAAACTTTCTTTCCTGAAATATTTATGTGCAATTCAACTTATAAGACGTCTATGAAAAATACAAGCATTCAATGCATGCGAAAGCATGCATTCTTCAATACTAGCAAAAAAGATCTGTATTATTAAAAAAAAATGCATGTGTGCCACAAACAGATGGCAATAAATTAGTGTGCAACTGTATATATGTTATGACTTGAAATACTGAAAAGTAAAACTTATCAGCACAAATGAAAATGAGGAAGATTCCATCAAACTGGAGTTGATCATCAACACATGAAGGTTTCAACTTTCCACAAAGGAAATACTTAAGAATGAAGGATTGCAATAAAATAACCCCTCCTACTGGAAAAGTTACTTGCTATTTAAACATACACCACTCAGAGCCTAAAAGCTAAATGACATTCCTGATGTTCTGGCAACACATTTGGAAATATTTCAGAAGCATGTAGCAACTTAAACATTTCAAAATCCTGACCGCTGAAGTCTTCAAACGTATTGCACAATATCTGTACAACAGGACTGAATCATCCTGAAAAACCTTTTTTCCAGAACATGCATGTTACTTATGTAAACATAGTGTAAAGGTTTGGCAGGTAAATTTAATTCCTGACTCAAATTAAAAGTGTACAATTTTAACAAATAGTACACAATGGAAATAATATAACAGATTGCTGCTCCCTGACTTTTATTATTTTATTTTAAAAAAAGAAAAGAAGAAAAAAGAAGAAACATACCACTGTAATTGGGTAGAGAGGATTCTGAATTGACAACAGGAGAACTTTATTTCCACCAGATGGGTCATCAGTGTTCCCTGGCCGAGTAATCCTCTTACTTGTTGAGTAGTTGAAAAAGGCTTGTTGTCCAGCAATGTATACAGGTTCATCTGCTGCAAATGTTACACATTTCTTTGCACTTTCTACATTATCAAACTCCACCAGAGCCTGGCGCTTAAATGGCATCATCATGACATAGCTGGTGAGAGAAACGTTACAGTAAGTTTTTGTATATGCTTACTCAAAACAACTCCAAAGTCCTGCAACTGTCATATATGATATGGTTTTTTCTAAACAATTCCTAAGAAGAACATAAAAGGAAGGTAGGTCTCCGTTCTTGTGCTTCCCAAATCTGGTCAACACATTTCTAAAGCATTTGCACAAAACAAAGAAATGCAGTGTAAGGTAAGTAAGTAGTAAGCAGTTGTTTTCCTGAAAAAGTTTAATGCATAAAAACTTTCAACCAGTACAACAGTTAATAATTTACTAACTTACTAGAACTATAAGTAATATTAAAAAAAACTCTCTAAAGCCATTTATGAGGTAAAGGATCAAAGTAAATGCAAATTATAAAACACATTCAAAGTTGATATATTCAAAGTTGATATATATCTTTGCTGTTGCTAAGAAATTTTAAAATACTATTTTTGACACAAAACTACCTTAGAGGAAATAAACAGAAGTATTCTAGTTAACCAAATTCAGACACAGACAAACTCAAGAAGCTTTGTCAGCTTTGGAAAGTTTTTGGAAAAGTTTTTGGAAAGCAAAACTCTCAGGCTAAAATGTACCTATTCGTACTCCTAAAAAAGCTTACGCTCACTTAATTTTATTTATTTAAAGATACTGGTACAAGTACAATTCAACTATTTGAATATTAAGGCAGTGAAAAATACTATCGTGCTATTTACAAAACCCTATGTGACTTCAATGCATGCACTTACTTGAAAAGAAATGCATCTTTCCAAGAAGCAGCACTCAAAACTCAGAATAAGCTGGCTTTACCCATTCATCTTTACTGTTTTGTTCACAGATGAAGAATCTTCAGACTGACCTCTGAAGGGGCTTTCTCTGAATAACCAGCTCATTCTGAAGGTCCTACCATGTAACAAGCACTCCTCCCACATGAAAACATAGGAAAAAGCATCGCCTGCTCTGTGGCCCAGCCTTATTTTTGGTATATCCACTTACATCACGATAACCATCCTCATACTGTTCTGCAATTCAGTTTAGCTACAGCTCGTATTAAGGCCAGGACTAGCTGTGTTACTGAAGTCTGACAGCAGACACCAGGGCATGCAGTGTAACTCCGCTTGACCAGACTTGCCATGTACAGAAACACAGAATCTTCACACAGCTAGAAAAACTTTATGCTTCACTATTAACTAAGTTTCAGATTTCAAATGGCTATCTTAATGTATTTAAAGAGGTCCAAGAGACTTTTAAATAATGCTCCCAATTTGTCCAGAGACACAACTTTATACTGTTTGACATACCATATGGTTCCAAACTTTTCAAGAGCTTCCACAAGATCTGCTTCCACAACTGATTCACACAGCCCTCGGACATGGACGACAGGAGAAACAGAGACTTTGTGATGACTTCCCCCAGCATCCTAGCAACAAAATGAAATTTTAAATTTCAACACAGAACAAGGAATGCTGCTATCATTAACTAAAATTAAACATTTGGCAGACACTACACTGGGTGCAGAAGCAGCAATCTAAATGTACAATCCAAGCATATTTTAAATAATTTAACTTTTCTTTCCAAACAGATTGCCAAGTTCAGTTTAAGTCTGCTAAAGATAAAATGCTTTGCAGATTTTAATTAATGTGTTTGCACATGTAAGATTTTTCTAATATTAAAAAAAGCCTATTTAACACTTGGTTGAATTACAGGAGGTCTTCTACCCTATTAGTTAAAAGCTTAAAAATCCCGTCGGACATGCACAATAGCTAAAATATTTTTGACACGCTTTCCTGTTTGTTTATGCCAGTATTTGTTTGAGACAGACTGGGGGGATAAAAAAGCAAGAACAAACAAGGGCCATCAGTAAACTGAATGAAAATTGATTATTTTTCTAATGTACACAGAGGTGTGCCCCACAATGCAAGAAAATGCCAGGTCCATACTATACTTGAAATACACCCAACATCCCTTTTAACTCTGAACACTCTTCATACATGTTTTTAAAAACTCACTATTTCTGTACATATTGGCACACTCTCTCTTTTCACTTCAAGGTTGACTACCATTAACAGATTCAGCCATCATACATTAGCACACAGAATACCCATTAAGAACATTTTTCAGAGCTACTGCTATGACTTCAGTCTCAGTTCTGCGTGACTGAAGAATTCGGGTTGAAATCAGCTCATCTTTCCATGCAAAGCCTGAAGCAGGGTTGAAATTTACCTTATATATTTCTAAGACATGGAGGTAAAAAAAGAATGAAACAATGTAAGCCAGTAATGAGAGATAATCAAAGAAAGATTAGAGATAATAAAGGGCAGACTAAAATACACAGTAATTAGCAGCACCCAAATTTCACATATGTAATGGCAGTGTCAAGTTGATGTATTCAAATTTAGCAACTACATCCACGTGTTTGATCTA
This sequence comes from Egretta garzetta, assembly GCF_000687185.1. Taxonomy (NCBI): domain Eukaryota; kingdom Metazoa; phylum Chordata; class Aves; order Pelecaniformes; family Ardeidae; genus Egretta; species Egretta garzetta. The sequence goes on from NW_009258261.1 coordinate 2,641,176, forward strand.
ACAGATCAAGTCTTGTTGATGTTTCACATTTTTGTAAGAAGTAGTATAGCATCTTCTGGAACTAGAGAGATTCTCATCTGTAGCACAAAGGAGCATTCAGCTCTAGTAATTAGTAACCACAATGATTGCTACTACTGCTACAGACATTCCTCTCTTCCCTATCTGTTTGAACTACAGATTCAAGGAAAAAGCACATTCCAGATAACTACAAAATTAGTTTTGTGTGTTTAATCCCCATGTTCCATACACAGCTCTCCCAAAACAGTTATGTATTTTTTCTTTAAATTGAGGATTTGACCATTCCGTTAAACCAAAGGCCAGCACTTCAGACTTCGTCAGACATCAGAACAATCTGCTTAGCTTACATTTTATTCATTTGCAGTATGAAGGCATTTTAAGTGGCAACACATTTACTTGAATAAGAGCTGTGACAATTGTGGGAAAACACCACTAGTGATATTTGCATAAAATGCCATATATCCTGAATTAATCAGCCGAGTTCTACAGTCGTAGCAGTGATCAAAGTAGTCACAAAAGGTTAACACTTTGAACTGCAAATACTTAGGCAATTGCAGAAGGAACAGAACTACACCATTTTTATTTTCAGCTTATATGTTCTTTACCCACATAAACACTTTTCAAAGATGAAAGAAACACCTAAGGGAACCTTCAAAAGAAAACTAACAATAATTACCAGTTTTTACTGCAAAGACTAGTACTCTAAGGTGTTAAGATAGCAGGCACCTTTACTTTATTTACCATCTACAGAACAATCAGAAGTTATTAAATCAATTATTCATTGCCCTGCATACTTGTTACTATATTAAGATCCCAGTTAATGCTAGGGGTATGTCTTTTCTTTCGTTTTCTTTAATGCAGTCAAGAAATCTCACCTCGAAATATTTCTGTCTAATCAGATGGCAAATAAAAGCAATGATTTTCTCACTGACGCAAAAACTCACTACAAAGAACTACCTTACTTAATTAGCAACCCCATATATCAAGTCAAGCTTTTCAGAGAGTGGGTCATAACAGAACAGTGTTTCTTTCTCCTTCCCCTTCCCAGTTGAATCTTCTGTTATAGTTTCAGTTCATGTTTCTTTGTCATACATATCCCTTTGTATTTTTATTTATTAAGCTTGCCTACTGAAGATATCATTCTTTTTAATAGTACAAACTCTCTCAAAAATTAGGACTTTTATACTTGCATCTTGTAATCCATTATGAATTATACACACATATGCAGGCATCCACACTTCTGCAACTGGAATTGTTGTCAGAACTACCAGCAAATACAGATTTTGCTTTCTTTCATAGTTAAAGCAACACTTGGCTTCCCAAGCCAAATTTCTTTCTCCCGTAACACCATATAGAAAGCATTCTTTAGTAGGGTGTTGTATAGTAGATTTAGCAAGAATCGAAAGTTGTAACGCTGCTACTATTGCAGTAACTTGCACAAAAGCTCAAGAAGAATAAAAAAAAATTAAAAAACCAAAAACCTTCCACATAACAGTGAAATCTCAGTCACTTGCCATGAAATTAAGGACTTATCTACATAGCACTGCAGAAACTAATTTATAAAGATAAAACCAGTAAGGTTATAAATGGCCAAATCAGAGGGCCTCTACTTTACTCAAAATAGTTTCTAACCAGCAGCAGTAAACAGCAGCACAAGAACCGAACATAATTCAGTCCTGAGCCAGGAAGCCACAAACTAACATTCACAGAGCATACTGGTGAAAGACATCAACATGTGCCACAGGCATATGTTTGACTGCAAAGAAGGCTTCACAAAGGGCAGATACACATATTATCGTCAAACAAGTCTTGCAGCTACCAAGCTGCAGTATCAAGCAAATCTAGAATGATCCTTGATTTCCTCTAAAGGAAGGAGAAATAAAAGCACTAGACCGCATGAAAAAAATCAAATGTGTCTGTAAACGTAAAGCATCTCCGCATCTCAGGTGAGAACATAAACAACTCATCCAACTGCTGCCATTATTTCTTCCCAGAGATGAAAAATACAGAATTTTGACCAAGATTTTGCGGTCACTGTGTCTTGAAAGCTACACGTGCTACGGTTGGCACAGAGACAAAGGTTACATCAAAGCATCTGCTCACATACAGATTAACCACCACCAGTATTTCTCTGCTTACAAAGGAGTGTTTCAGTAACTCCAACTCCCATGATGGTATAAAAGCCCCATGCAAAACTCCAACATGACACTTGCACTCCATACCAAAGCCAGGAGAACAGATTAGCTAACATTACTGCTTTACCCATATATCTATGGTTTAAGGGTTTTTGAAAGCTCAATAACAACTTCCTGAAGAATCATTAGCTGGACAGAAAATGCAATTATTAAATATAATGGAAACAGATTTCCTTTCTAAGTGCTCAAGACCAGTAACAAGGACAGAAAAGGTTTCCCTCAAGAAGTAAGCTAGGAACATAAAAATGCTTGACACTGAAACCGAGCTTCTCTAGAGAGCTGAGGCACGAAGGGAAGTGCTGACATAACCAAGCAGATAAAGCACAAACAAGTTACTTCAGATACATAGGACTGCAACAGAAGCAGCTTCAAGGAATGGCTGTAGCATTTTAACATCCGTTCTTTGGTGACCTACATAGTTCTGGACAGCATTTTAAATATATCACTGGTTTCTTGCTAACAAATTATTATTTGCCATTCCAAAAAGGAAGAAAGTCATCATGGGCTCTAGGATGTCGGTCTTGCTCACCAATTCCGATTAGGGGATTTTTCACCAACTGTTTGCACATAAATGTGTCCTTTATCCTTTCTCCAGACACTTCCCAGTTGGTATATTCACCTTAGTTCTGTTAGTTTGTACTATCTTTTTTGGACCATCTGCTCCTTTACCATTTCTTTGCCTACCTCCTCCATCTCTCTTTTCCCCCTTACTGCAAAAGGATGGCACTCTTTC
>NW_009258261.1:2644378-2648485 GCF_000687185.1 Egretta garzetta
AGTCTCTCCTGCAGGTGCCTAAACATACTGGTTGTATTTCTCACCATGCAGATCTTTTTCACTCTCAACTGTTTCTGCTCACTGCATCCCTCTTAAATGCTCTGAAATTGCTTTTACAACTATGACTGAACTGGGGGGGAAGCCCCAAAACATTGCTTGTTAGGTATGTTAAGTGCCCAAAATGTCATTAATGCCGAACTACGGAGTGCTCTGCATCCCACTGCCTTGCAGGATATCAAGGGTAGATAAAATTACCGCAGTATAAAGGCAAGGTCAAGGTACACAACAAATTCCCCAATAATACCAGCTCTTCCCTCTGGGGATGGTCTGATGAAGAAAGTTTTTCATAAGCAGATATGCAGCTTTTTGTGCACACTCTTCAACTGCTAGTTGTACTACATGATGATGGCATTACTTAAAGCTGTTTGCCCTGTCGTACATCATCCCTGCTGATCACACCTGCCTGACTTGAGCTGTTCAGTCTCTTCCCTGCAGAGATACAGGAGACGCCTCTCCCCATGCCACCTGGAATTCCTGTAGCTCTGCAGTGACAACAGTATTTCCAGTACACAGTGAAGTAAGACAATGTCTCAGAAGAACCAAGCTAACAAGACAAACTTAAGGCTCCATGGCAGTAGAAGAATATACCAGTTTTATATACCCTGGCTTTATTTTTTTTGTTGTTGGTTGGTTGGTTTTGGGGGCTGAGAGGGGGCTAAGAAGGACAAGAGGGTTAATCACACCCCAAATTCTGGAAGGCTACCTGGCAATTTAGTTTTGTTTTGGATGTGGAGTTTGGCATATTGTTTCTCTTGGATACCTCTTCCTTGCACTCTCTACCACTGTGTCCTTTCAATGACCACAATTGCTACAGAACGGAATACCTGCACTCTGGCCCCTTCTGCTAATTCTGAATCTGCCCTGAAGCGGTCAGGCAGTTGGACTAGATGATCGTTGTAGGTCCCTTTCAACTGAAATACTCTGTTCTATTCTATTTTCCTCTCTACTCAGCACGATCTGAATATCCCTTTAAAAAAATCAAACACACACCCCAAACCAAAACCCCACAAAACATCTCCATCATCAGGAGATTCAACCAGCTGGAAGAAGAACTAGCCTGAAGGTAACGGTTACTTTTTTTTGATGGAGGATGATTTACACTTACTCCGTAACTGATTTCTAGGATGTACTTCATTTAAGAGATGGCTATATGAACATATCGCAAAATCGTTCAAGATCTGAACTCACTGCCATCTAGCTACTGTTACCACAACTGCTTGTGACAGAGATGAAGCAACTGAGTTGCAGAGTAAGCTGCTTTCCATTTACCGCAAAGCAAGAACCCTTCACAAGGGAAGTTACAGAAGAGTAGCTGCAAAGCTGCAAGTTCACATCCCTATCTTACTGTACGGTAGCTTGTAGCTATGTTTGGGTATTTAGACACCACATCTCACTTCCCCAACTGTAACAATGCGGATAATAGATCCTCCTTACTTCATAGAAGTAGTTAAGAATAGGTATGTCAGAGACAGCGAGGCTGGTGGATGCTACAGAAAATACAGGTTGTATAAATCCAACACCAATCAATGAAACTGAAATTTAAGGGAGGGAGAGGGGATGGAGCTGAAAGGCCCCCAAATACCCTCAAACACAGTTCTTAACCCACATTCTCCCAGCATCCTGACCCTCTGCTACACCACAAATTCTGACTCTTCTTGCCAAGGCTTCACCACCACTCAACATTGGCTCTGTAAAAGCTGTTCTTCCAAATCATACTCTCCCCCACAGAATACTTCTGCAAGACCACTTCCTACTCCTCCCCCAGTCAACATTCTGGTCTGTTCCTGGCTCTCCATGCTCCTCAGCCTTGAGATGAGCTGTGGGGAAAACTGTACATCTCTGGGCTACAAGAAGTGTCCACATGAGTGGGAAACAGAGGAAAAGGAAGCGCAAAATAAATTTTGGTTTTCCACATCTGGATCCCGTATACAGACTTCTAGGCACCCATTTAGAAAAAAAATGCAACTTAGAGGCATGAAAGGCTTACTCAACCCAATGAAACAATCCCAGACAAACAGGAAAATGCCATGAAAATAAATATAGCCCAGCAGGGAGACCCCACCAACCAACTAACAGGGTCCTACCACAAAACAGCTTTTATGCAAGGAGAGCATATAATCCATGAGTATACAGTTCACTGATATTCTATGATGCATGTTAGAAGAAAAAACACAACAAAACAACACACCAGTAAGGGTACCAGACTCCTACAATTCTTTTTACCCCAGTCATCCATTTCCCCATTTCTCCTTCTAATTCCCCATTCCCTATAGTTCTTCCTAGTTCATCTTCATTTCTTTTTCTGCTCTCTTCTTAGCAACCCAGGACGCTTATACTTCTTCCCTCCTCTCAGCCTACCTTCATCTCATATGTCTTTGCCCTCAACCACATACGACTTTTAGAAACTAAGAACATTTCCCTGGAGAGAAATGAATAAGATATGTGACAAAATAAATAAGTTTCCTGCACATTTTTTTTAATCTATTAGATAAAAACCCCCAAAATTCACATTAACTAACTTTAATGAATAGATGCTGGCATTTTGCTATTAAGAATCCCATATAACATTAGTAACAAAAGCACTCAATTCTTCATTTTTCACATAACCACTTGATGTTATACCTTATTCTTAAGAAATTAGTTTGATCTTCTTTATCAAGACAACTTCTGCCTCTCCAATAGTGGACCCGTGAACACACCTTTGCCAATAAATCATCAGTCAATGACCACACACCTCCTTGGGGCACACTGCAAGCTGCCTAAAAATCCTCATGTTCTTGACTTGCCACACATTTGTTTCAGTTTCTTTATTCACAAGACTGAGCATGTGCCATTCTTGAAATCCAAAATGTAAAGTTATAGACATACTTTGTGCTCTCATTACCTAAAGGGGCAGGGCAGTGCATCCTGCACATTAACTGGGGGATAAACTGCGATACTGATGTCAACATGAAGACAAGCAGAGCCGGAACCCAGAATGAAGGAAGCAAAGAAAAAGGTAAGAACTAGCTGATTTCATAAAATACCGCATAAAAGAGGAAAGGCAAGAGCAGTTCCTACTTAAAACACTGCATGATACCCAGCTCTCCTACATGACAAAATTTCAGTGTAACTTAGGCATATGGATTTCATTCAGAACTGACCTTTAAGACAGAGCACATTGATGTAATCTCTGATGACAGAGATGATGCTCTGTCACAAGAAACTATAGAATTAGAATAGTTTTCTTCATAGATGTAACTTTCTTGGAGTTTATTTGGGGAACTTTTATACTAATTTAGCAGGTACCCTTTCCATCAAGAGGTTTAACTGATGGAGACCGTAACAGCAAATGCTCTCTCATCAACTTATCCCAGTGCTAAGCAAGTTCATTTTAACAAGTCATGCAACAGAGGTATTCTAAATTTCAAGGTTTGCTGTTAAATCAACGTTTTCTTGATCTTGCTTTTTCAAGTAAGAAACAGAAAGAGCCATCAAGAAGAAAAACGGTTACAATCAGCTGGACAATTAGTTAAGAAATCAAACAGTTGACACAAAAGTATTCTTAGCCCAAATTTATGGGTCAAGGACTATCTTGAAATTCATGAAGGAGAAAAGGTACGTAGCAAAAAATGTAGTGAACCAATGTGCTTATTAGCATTGTTCGTGGGGGCGAGAGAAAGTAGAAGTACAAGTGAATTTAAAAAGGAGGCAATCATTTATGATCAGCCTTATCGCCAAATGCTGCCAGACGCAGAGGTAAAACAGAAGGATGAAAGAAACCCTCCGCCTCGCTTTCTTCCCCCGCTCTACGTTTCTATAGTTACACTCAGCAACAGGGCAAGCACAAAACTTGCAATGGCAACATCCCAAAAGGCAACAAGCTGCCCACGGAACAGAGGCAATCCCAGAACTGCAAAACCCAAATCACGTACATCGAGCAGACTGCAAGCTCAAGTCCCTTTCCCCAGGCAACGACGGTGAGAAACGATCGCTCAGCCGCGCACCCGGAGCACGCCTGCCGCGCGGAGAAGGGAGCGGACAGGACCCAGCCTGGCTCCCTCCCCG
>NW_009258261.1:2649458-2653417 GCF_000687185.1 Egretta garzetta
CTGGGCCGGCGGCACGGGCGGTGTGCCCCGTCTCCCAGCTGTGAGCGCCCCAAGGTCACAGAGCCCTCAGGAAGCTACGGGGCCGCTCCCGAGGCACCTCCTCACGCACAGCCGTTAGCTCCACGCCTAGCCCTTAGCCCCTGGCCCGTGAGGAGGAAGTTCGTGTGCTTGTGTACGTGGGCCGACGGGGTCCGGTGTTCATCGGGTGAGAAACAATTACTGCACTAAATACGCTCCCTAGAAGCTGGGTGAGCATGGAGAGCTGCCCAGAGAGCTGTCTGTGGCCCCCGAGGCTGTTACTGGCACTACGGTGTGCTCACAGGATGGCACTGCGTTGCATAGGGATCTGTTTGCTGGCAATGCAAACAGTAAGTGGGTCTGCTCAGGGTTCTTTCTTCAGGGAGGCGTTGCTGAAGGTGGTTCCCAGAGTCCATGCCTGTCTGCATGGATTCATAGAACCATCGAACAGCCCAGGCTGGAAGGGTGCTGGCAAGATCATCTGGTCCAACCTTTTGTGGGAGGAAACCTAGATGAAATTATCTAGCACCCTGTCCAGTCGCATCTTGAAAACCTCCCACGATGGGTGCTCTACCATGTCCCTGGGCTCCAGTGGTTGGTTGTTCTCACTGTAAAAAAAAATTCATGTTGCCCCTTGTCTTTGCCGTGTGGCTCCTTGTGAAGAGAGCATCACCATCCTCTTTGTAGCCACTCTTTAAGTACTGGAATAATGTGTTGAGATTCCCCTACCCTCCAAGCCTTCTTTCCTCCAGGGAGTTAAGACTTAACTCCTTCAGTCTTTCCTCAAAGGACAGGTTGCCCTGCCCTTTGATCATCTTCATGGCCCTTCTTTGGACCCTCTCCAGTCTGTCCATGTTTTTCTTGAAATGTGGGGACCAGAACTGGACACAGTACTCCAGGCACAGTCTGACAAGTGCTGAATAGAGGGGGATGATCATGTCTCCATCCCTGCTAGTAATACTCCTGTAGATGCAGCCCAGGATCTGATTTGCCTTCCTTGCTGCAGCAGCATGCTGCCGATTCATGTTCAGCTTGTTGTCCACCAGGACCCCTGGGTCACTTTCAGCAAGGCTGCTCCCCTGGGAACCTGTACTGGGCTCTTCGTTTATGTTGTCGCACATGCAGGACTTTGCATTTGTCTCTGTTAAACAAAGTTTATGCTGTTCTTCCTAGCCCACTCTTCCAGCCTGTTCAGGGGTGTCTGTATGATAGCTCTGCCTTCTCATGTATCCACCTCACCGCCCAGTTTAATGTCATCAGCAAACTTGGTGAAGGTGCTTTCAATCCAGATCACTTGTGAAGATGAACAGCATGGGGCCCAGTGTCAATCCCTGCAGGACCTGACTTGTGACAGGCTGCCAGCCTGAGTAAAAAACACTGTTCGCCACCCTCCAAGTGTGGCCTGTTAGCCAATTTTCTACCCATCTTGCAGACCACCTACCCAATCTGTATCTTGCCAGTTTGTTCAGGAGAAGTCTCCCTCATGGATGGAGGCACAGAAAGAAGACTTTCAATGTTATAAGTGGCTTAGAGGGCTTTCTAGCTGAATTAGTTTCTGCTGCTATGGCTGCCAAACCCAGGTGGATGTGGAGTGGAACTCTGCTGAAAGTAGGTGAATGGAGAATGGGTATAGGATTGTGCAAGTAATTGCTTTTTCGGTTGAGCAGCCAAATAAGAATGAGGGAAGTAATTCAGAAGACAGCCAAAATAAATGTTATTCTTCTTGTTTGGGGGGGGGGGCGGAGGGGAGGGGAACAAAACCCCACACTTGTATCAAATGAACATATTGTTCAACTTGAAATGGTACTTGTAAACCAGAAAAGAAAGCAAATGGTTTGCTGTTTAAACACTTTCTGTTATCCTGAAAGCCAGTGGTAAAGGCGCTCCTTCAAGAAGTGGGAGGAGGTTCAGTTTCCCATTCTGCCTGACATGATTTGAATCTGCATTGCTCAGGTAGCTCATCTAATCATCTTATCTGCAAACACATACATTTGATTTAACATAACCTGGTGTGTTTCTCACCTTGTTTTCTCTTTGGATTTTGTTTCTTAATGTATGTTTTTCTTTCAGTGTTTCTTATACTGTACCTATTTTTCAACAAAAATTCATTGCAACTTTGAGAGCATGCAGGGCTGAAGCTGTAGATACATCTGTTGTAGGTTCAAATAGTCAATGAGGAACATGCCATCTGTGAACATCAAACTTACTTTTCTTGGCACTTGACTTATTTCTAAATACACTACCAATATTTCTGATGTGGACATAAATGCTTACTTGCCAGACGAAATTTCTAGTAAATTAGTTTTATGTGCTAGAGCTCTGGGATTTTAGCGGACATTTACACCATACTGTTGCAAAAAATAACAGTCTGGGAAATCACATAACATCCCAGAGTTACAGGCAGAAAGTGGCATTGAAATGCTGCAATAATTAGATTTTCTGTAATAATTAAATTTTCTTTCCCCCATGTATTTAAAGTTACTTTTCTGAAAATGAGGAAATTACTTACTGTTTGACCAAATTCTTATTTACTGAGTGTTCCAAGAAACAGAAAAGTTTCAGCATGCTTCTGTGCAGCATATGGACTCCAATGTCACTTCATAGCAGACCCTGCTTTGCTGACTTAATGCAGTATTTAATTATTCCACAGTGGAGATGTTAAGATATTTTTCATATTTAAGTTGTGACATTGAGGCTTCCCTACTAAGCTACTGTGAGTACTGGAGCAGTCGTTCTTTCTGTCTGTGCTTTGTGCATACAAAAGGAGGGAGGGAATATGGAAATACATCTCAGTTATGTAAGTTTTAAACTGAGCATCTGACTCAGCAGAAGGATTTCACTGTTATGTTGCTTGTCAGACCTGCTTCTTTTGTATAAAAGAGAGAGATGAAAGGTACTAATACTGCCTGAAATAGTTCTTTTCATACAATTTTTATTACCTGGAGATGATAAACAGAAGTCATGGTTTCCGTCCACTACCCTCCAATAAGAAAAGCAATTATTGCTATTTACTTACCACTGTGCAGTCAAGTACAACCACATTCATTACATAAAGAGCAGAACAATGACATGAGGAAAGATCCTCAAACCTGGTAGAAATTTAAACCACCTAATTATGCATGTAGTTTGGAAGTGCATGTTGTTACCAGTACAATTTTCTCTCCCTTTCCTGCCTTGTGTTTCTGACATCCTTTACGGTAATTTATATTACATTAAGCTATTAGCTCATTGTAGCAAGGAATGTTTCTTACCATGCTCACAAACTTCCAGTGCTAAGCTCAGTGTATTTAGATACCATGGGGATGCAAATAACAGCTAGAATAAAAATGGGAAAAGGTTTTAGTTTGCCTGGCCATAAGGGAAAAATAATTAGCAGAGTTGATCCAGTAATTGCATTCATAGTGGGAGGTTAACAAGAAGGTGATACCTAAAAATGGTCTGTATATGACTTTCAAATGTGAGGTGAAATAAGTCTAGCTATCACACATCATTGTGCTGTGTGTGTTAGGGGTGATATTACACTAAGACCTGATACCCTTCTTGGTTGACTCAGCGAGAAGTGACATAAAAATGGGTCAGACCAAAGGTACCAAAGCATCCTATACTGGAGACCTGCCAGCAGTGGGTGCATATAGCAACATGTAAAAAACGGAATGCACAGAGTGAGTGTTCCCAGGTATACTTTCCAGTTTCCAGCTGTCAGCAGTTTAAGAATCTTCTGAGTCAGAAGGCACTTCCATACTTTTCTGTTTAATAACCTTAAGCTGGCTCTTGCCTAGACTTCCCCCCCCCTTTATATTTTTTGCTTCCATAAAAGTTCTCCTATAGTGATCCGTTTTCTGATGTCATTATGTCTCACCCCCAGGTTGCATGTTTTCACATGCACGTTTGATGGAAACCAATGCCAGGGACCTTCCTGGAGCTTGAGGAGAATCATAAGC
>NW_009258261.1:2653703-2665559 GCF_000687185.1 Egretta garzetta
CGTTTGGGCGCGTTTCCCCCCCTTTGGTGTGTTGTGTCTGCTGCTGGCACAGGCTGTTGCAGCTGAGGGCACGCAACTGCAGAAGCCTCAGTCAAGGACTGAAACCAAGAAAATGCCATTTTGAAGGAAAAGTAATTTCACCACAGGGCTAGATCAGTATAAATGGAGAGCTCTGCACAGCTTCTCTGCCACAGTACGATGCAGAAGGTATCCCACAGGGGGATGCTGGCAGGATAGGATGAGAGGATCATGACCTCCTAAGCCCTACCAGTAAAGGTGCCTCAGGGGCTCGTGTAAGCATACATTGGTGGCAAGGGAGGCCCTACTTCTGCAGGGTTTCATTCTGCAGTTCTTGCTCAGCTGTTCTGACCGAGTATGGGGGTCTTGACTTGGAGGGGAGGGCGACAGCTCTTGGTAAGTTTTGCATTGCTGGAGTGTGCATGTGCAAGGCTTAAGGCCTCCCTTCCAATGGCACTTATTAGTGTGGCTTTCATATCCACATATTAATCATTTTGATTCATCCTCTTTTACCAGAAGCTCAGAAGACCACTGACAAGTCAGTGGAATCACAAAGTTACATGTAAGTTGAATGTGAAGTCTGGCATGTAGCAATATGAAGGAAGTTTACATTCGTGTTTGTTATCTGCAGCTGAGGCATGAATGTGCAGGGGTTTTGTTCCTTTTTTAAATTTAGTCTCAACAAAGTGCCCTAACCACCCTCTTGCTGGAAGTTACCACTACCTCAGCTGCTGAGGTATGGTGAAAACAACAACATACCTGGACAAACCAAACAGGAAAATTTTTCTCAGGGTTTTTTTTATTATTATTTTGATTTTATTTCATCCAAGCGCTCCTCTAGGCTAGGCAGCACTTAACAGCTCCGTGCTACTCTTTTCAATCCACCAGCAGTTTATAGAATCCTGCATTTGGGTATTCATGGCGAGACTTCTGAAGCCAAAACCAGAAGTACTAAGCATGCAATACACTAGATGCTGTCAAGAGAAACTATGACTGCTCAGCCTGTTTGACACTAGCTTGAATACCTAAATTGGTGTGCGTTTGGGTTAATAAACAGCGGTGGTAGAGATCAGATCCACTGTCCAGTAAGGACTTAAAAGCATTGCCTTACATGGCAGAATCACCAAACCTTGCACTATTACCAGCACTTTCAAAAGTATCACAAATGTGATATTTGTTATTTCTTAAAGCATCAGACTCCAGGTAGCTCTAATTCCCTAAGTAAACTTAGAAAATTTTGCCTCTGTCTAGTCAGTACTTCTGAAAAAAAAATTTAATTCCTCTGATTACAACTGAAAAACATGATTCTTAAATGCTCCCATCCAGGGGCAACCCAGCTGTAGTCAGTTCAAGTACATGATCCATAAAATCTCACAAGCAAATCTCAGATTTTCTTTTGGACTCGGGCCTTAAGCATTTCAAATGGTCCTTTATTAAGAGTACATCTGGCCAAAAGCTGTCTATGTATCAGTCCTCTACCTCCGCAGCAGACTACAGCATCTACTCACCTCACATGACAGTGACGCACTTCCCTACAGTCGTGAAAAATACTCAGAAGAAAACAAGTCATTCTTTTACCAGTGGAAATGCTGAGGAGCGGCCTGGGCTCCCTGCGTGAGTGGGAGGAAAGCAAAGACTGAGCATTTGCTTGCTATCTGGGCACAGCCTGTCCAATGCACCAAGTGAGGCCAAGGCCCCATAGGCAAATGAATCAATGGCTGTAAAATTGAAGTCCTTATCACAACAAGTTAGGCATGAGGGGACAAAATCAGCCTCCATTTGCAACTTTCATCTTGGCATTGTCCATTATGTATGGTTTTGATTTTGCATGCTTAATGCTTTTTCTTTGTAATCTACAGGATGTGTGTTTTCCCACTGTTAAAAGGATAAAAAAGCAACGTGACTGGTCATTCTGTGGTATTTTTCAGACACGAATACAGCAGAGGCACGTCAGCAGACCAGAGCCACTACACTTCTTTGCGCTAGTGCAGCCACAGACCCACTATCCCAGCTCTTATCCAGGTGTGGGGCCTCTGGAGGGGTGGAGGGGGGTGGTGTTTGGTTTTTTACCTTTACCATTTGTTTGGTTACCAGCATTCTTTCTTGGATGGACAATGTAACATATCTGTCTAGTCAGTACTTCCTCTCTCTGGTTCAGATCACCTTTCTCTGCATAAATACTAGACACCATTTGTTCTTCAAGACACTGTAATGGCACTTTCACATCCCCGTCCAGGGCTGGTTTTGCTTCTTCTGGGCTGTAGCATAAAAAAACTGCAGTTCTGAAATTTCTTCCTTTTGCTGGCAGATTGCTGATATGTCAGTAAATCCAGAAGAGGTGGACAACTCCAGTGCCATATAGATGTGCCACACAGAGGTGCTTTCTCTGCGTCTCAAAACAGCCATTCCACACCCTCTTGGCAGAGGGGCTAGCTTCTCTCTCCAGGGCTGTGGTGTAGGTGAAATGAGCAGCAGAGCCATGGCTGCCTTGCTGCCCTAGAAAACTACCTTTGCATATGCCCAAAGTCAGTTCTGCAGCTCCTACACAGATCCCTGGTTCCATCAAATCAAGGATTTTGCAGCATACCCACAGTTCACGTGTGTGCACATTGGCTCTGCCCTGTGCACAGCAAAGTGCTCTGAAAGAAACCCAGGCAGCTTCCTTGTTCTGCCAGGCTCAGGACATGTGGACACAGAAGCGTGAGGGGTGAGCAGGACAGGGTGTTCTAGTGTGCAGAGAAAAAGAGAGCTGACCAACATAGCCTGCCAGGGTAAGAGGCCCTGGCTACCTGGCAGTATAATGCTCTCAGGGCTGCTCACACAAAATAATCCTGGGGCAGCTTCTCCTGCTGCAGAGGCAGACAGATTTCCACAGACACAAATCATGACCTTAGCCAGCTCTGACTCTTGCTTACAGCCTGAACTGCCATTTGTGGGCATAGTTATCCAGACACCAGGACTGTCCTCTCTCTGAAATAGCTGCTCCATTTTAAAGACAGAGATTTTAGAAGCATTTTTTGTTCGTGAGCGTTGCCTTCCCCAAGGAGGAGTGGGTCACAATTCTGGATTTATATTAGGCAACAGTTCCTAAAAATGAGCAGTGATCAATTTGTGAAGCATGGGTTGTTTCTCAGAATCACCATTTAGTAAGCACCGGTGAAGAAGAGCTACCAGAAAGGATATGCGTTTCTAAAGTAGAAATTTAATTGATGTTCTGTGGTTTGCATCTTGCTCTTTGATGGTGAAAACTTAACTGGAGCATAAGGCTAAGTGAGAGAACGTCTGAGAGCCAGATGCTTTCCTACAAATTATTGTATTTTACTTCAAATCTTGATCTCCTTTGTCTCTTTCCATCCAGGATGGAGCACTGCCACTGGACTACTTTGCTTGCTGTGGCAGGGATGCAAATTGGGGACGGATTTTGAACTGACTGGTAAGCAAGAATGTCTACAGGGTGAGACTGGGTGCAGTGCAGAGGTTTCGCCACCTTTGTGCTGGCTGGAGATGCTGCCTCCCCAGAGCACGAACCAACATCTTATAGATATCTTTGCTTGGGCTCCCAGAGTGGTTTAATGTGCATTGTACAGCACAAATGCTTTGTAAGTTCAAAGCAATTCTGCTTACTAATGTCCTTGTGCTGTATGTGGTACATGACGATTAGTTTTACCGATTGTTGTCTCCACTTATTTTTGCCCATCACAAAGTATGTTCTGCTGGCTAAAACCAAGTAAAACATTTTGTACTATTTCACCTAGTCAGCTGCAACAGCCTTGACATAAATCCTTTGTGATTGCCCTATAGCATAACTTTTGCCACCTTCCCAGACTCCCCAAGCAGGGGCACTAGCACAAGGATTTTGACTGCAACAAAGGGGGTGAGTTCCCAAGTATTGCTTCAATTGCATTCACAAGGAGGAAAAAGAAAAAAAAAATCCCACTTTCACTTTACCTTAACTGACAGCATATAAACCTGTCAGTTAAATGGCTGCTGCTGCCACTGGCAGCCAAAGATGATGCACAACACTGTGGTGGGAGGAATCAGTCTCAGTGAATGCATGGTAGGTATGCAGTCAGCTTTCTCTTATGCAATTGCAATACAATTCACCACCTGAGCTACACCACGACTACTCCTTCAGCTGGCACACCCTCTCTGCCTGAGGAAATGTTATTTATACAAATAAGGTCTGTGGAGCATCAGTGCTGACTCTTTAAGAAGTCCAGTGACTTGGCTAGGAAGTTGCACTTGATGAAGCATGTCCTTAGGGCATCCTTCATACACTTTCTTGGGGGACACACTTCATCTTTTCACATTCCACAGGAGCATTCATGCATTGTCCAGCTGAACCACGTATTTAGATAGGCTACCTAGCATACATTGATGTAAGAGAAGTAATTTTAATGATATGTGTCAGCAAACTTTCAAGATTTTTTTCATCTTATGTCTGTGCTGAAGAAGAGTTGCTGCTGAGAAGAAATCACAGTTATGCAAGCAAGAATATTTATCTAGCACAAACTAGTTTTCCAGTAGAGGAAGTTTTTTGCAGCCTGCCCTGAGTTTTTAACGTAGCTGCAGCTTTTGCTTTTAATATAACAAGGCTTTTGACAGTGCATGTTTTGAGTCATTAGCAGCTCATTACAAATGTCAAATATCAAATAATTAATAACAAAATTTACTCCCAAATTAACCCAAAGAAAAATCTAGTGGTCCAGAAATACTCTCATGAATCATTCTTTAGACCCAGAGATCAAAAGTCATCAATTAGCCTTGTCTTGCTCCCTCCAAACCACGGCTTAAAAATCATAAGTAATTTTTTTTGTAGTTAAATGTCATGGTTTAACCCAGCTGACAACTAAGCACCACGCAGCCGCTCACTCACTCCTTCCACAGTGGGATGGGGGAGAGAATTGGAAAGGTAAAAGAGAGAAAAACTCATGGGTTGAGATAAATACAGTTTAACAGGTAAAGCAAAAGCCGCACACATAAGCAAAGCAAAGCAAGGAATTCATTCCCTACTTCCCATGGGTAGGCAGGTGTTAAGCCATCTCTAGGAAAGCAGGGCTCCATCACACATTACTTGGAAAGACAAACATCACCACTCCAAATACATATAATAATTATATATATATTCCCCCCCCCCCCTTTCTTCTTCTCCCAGCTTTATATACTGAGCATGACGTCATATGGTCTGGAATAGCCCTTTGGCCAGTTGGGGTCAGCTGTCCTGGCTGTGCCCCCTCCCAGCTTCTTGTGCACCTGGCAGAGCTGAGAAGTCCTTGGCTACTCTAAGCACTACCCAGCAACAACTAAAACATCAGTGTGTTATCAACGTTCTTCTAGTACTAAATCAAAATCACAGCACTATGCCAGCTACTAGGAAGAAAATTAACTCTGTCCCAGCCGACACCAGGACATTAAAACAGTCTGAATTATTTTGTTCTACTTATGGTAGCTTGAGACTGTATCTCACACTTGGATCATGGTTTTAATTATGATTTTAAGTCCCCGCGATGGCTACAGATTTCCTGTTTAACGAAAGCCAAGATTCTCCCACACCTGACTCTGTTTTGGGTAAAGAAACAAATTTTGTTACTCTGCTAAAACTGCAGGTGTTGGCCCCAGTGAATACAGGTGGTATGTTTCAAAGACAGCTAATGATCTATAGAATCAGATAATACCTTGGATTGATTGTGAAATTTTACCTTCATATGCCTTTCGATTTACTTTTTTGTTTCTTAAAGTTTCTTGCCAGAAAAACACCTTTTTCCCCTTGCATTTAGGATTTTGCATCTTAAATATTGTTTCTACTGGAGTGCTTCAGTGACAATTTTAAGATTTCAGTACACCACAATCCACCAGGGCTAAAAATGCAGCCTAATTTTCTGATACAATAGCAGAAAACTTAGCCCAAGAGCTTTATAAAAAGGCCATAGAAAATTCTCAGATAAAAACATTGAAACATCACAAGTTTAATACAGAACAGACAGTTTAAATGTTCTCATAGCTGAAGCCTGCACAATTGGACTGTTGTGAATTAAAAGTTTGGCTCTCTAATCTAATCCAGGAGACCTTCCACGTCAGCCCCGACCGCCAGCGCCTCTTCTACCGGGGCAAGCAGCTAGAAGATGGACACACTTTATTTGACTACAATGTTGGACTAAATGACATAGTTCAGCTTTTGATACGTTCTGAATCTAATCATAAAGAAAAGAAAGAGCTCTGAGTCCTTGCAATGAAGCATTTCGAGTATCATTTTTTTCAGGGGTTTCCTTGATGAAGTCTATCACTCTGTCTTACCCTGGGATTTCTGTGATCTTTACGCATTATCCTTGGAGGCACTACACAAGTAGTCTTGGCTACATCCACGCTGTGAGGGGAAAAGGGCCTGGGAACACCAAAACCATGTCCTCCTGACTTCCAGCCAGCCTGGTGTCAGCTGCAGGCTGGGCATGACATGTCTGCCCCAGGCTGGAGGGACAGACAGGCAAGCTGAGCCCCCTTTGCCCAGTGTGCAGAGGTTCTCCCTGCCTCCACAGGGCTTCAGGGCATATGTGCCAAGCGCAGGGGCCATGACTTACCCATCAGAGCAGTCGTGGACTGCCGTTCACTGCAAGTTCAGCATCACCCTTGGCTTTCCAGGGCTCCATAAGAAAGTCACCTGGCTTTAGTTGGACCAGTGTCATGAGATACAAGCCTCATGTAGAAACATGCAAGCTTGCCAAAGGGTGCTTTATCCAGCATTGCCTGGGGAGAAGGGGGATGATCATACAACTCCCTGCTAGGCTGCTCTAGCTCTGTTGATAAAGCATTACACTTCCTCAGCAAAGCTGTGTAGGCACAAAACCTGTGTGTATGCTATGCCTACGTTTGGGGTGTGTGTGGTGTGTCTGCACATCCACATGTGTGAAATAAGTTCTTATCACCTGCTGCCTGCAAGCCAAGCACACAACCCTCACATCTGAAGGCCCAGTTTTGTCCTCTGGTTTCCCCAAACACCCTCCCCTGCTGCATCTTTGTATGTTGCTGTTACTCAAACAGGAACTGTTTGTGTTTGCAGCCTTTACCAGTTGATTCAGTTCTTTTATCTCTCTTTGGCATCTCCCTGCCAGTTGCCAATGCAGCCGTGTACACATCTGAGAGCGAATTTTCTAGGAAGCAAAATGCTTTCCCTATTTGTTTTCTCTCATCCTAGCTCCTCCTGCCCCCTTCTCTGAGCCCTTTTTTATATCCTTGTTCACTTTTGCTGGTCGCTGTCTGCAAAATCAAACTGGTACTTGTTGCTGGTGCTGGGACCCTATGTAGGTCAACCCCTGTGAATCATGAATGTGAGCTGCAGTGAAACTGCAGCTGCTTCTTGATGCAGGAGGGTAATCGGTCTGATCATTTCTTGTGCCACTTCCCCCTACCTCTCTTCTGCTTCCTTGCCAGATACTGGCAGTGCCATGCCATCCCAGCAGACCTGGCTGCAAGATGCAGAAAAATCCATGGCAAGTCTGGCCAGGAGACCAAAACAACTTACAGACCTTCCCGTTCATGACCATGCAGAGCCATGAGCACAGGGCTTGTCTTACTGCTGGGAAATGCTTCTGCACAGTGCCCTTTCAAGCAAAAGTCCCACAGCCCACAGGACTGCAATTTAAAATGTCACTCAGAAATGTTCTGTGCCTGCAGATGGAGGGGGGAGCTGGCATCTGCCAGCTGTGGGATTGCTCTGAAAGGCTGTTTTGTCTGCAGTGAGACCCCTTATCCTCTCCAGAGCTGCAGGTCCATGCTGCAGTTACTTCGCTAGTGCTGCCACCACTGAAAAAAATTTTGAATGATGCAAACCTGTCCTCCTTGTCACGTTCCTGGTTGACTGGCTTAGGCACTTTTGAAACCCCTGTGAGCTCCTCCCCCCCCCCGTTGCTTTGTAGGGCCCTCAGCACTGAAAAATCTCAGCATGACCCTCAGTCCCTTTCCTACCAGTTTTCAGTAACAGAAATGGAAACCAAATCCAAAACTTCACCCCCATCAGAAACCTCCACCGCAAGGCTGTCCTACCATTTCACATGCTGCTTTTATTTTTGAACCTTCAGACCTGTGACATGTCCTCTACAAAGGATAAATTCAAAATTAGCTGCACAAGCATAGAAAGGAAAGTCTGCCTATATTAGAGTCCCCAGCCCCCTCCAAAACAAAATAGAAGTGTCTCTGGTTCACGGCAGCCTACACAACAGTGAGCTGCAGGAGCTGTAAGCTATTATTTTAGCTCCCAAGAAAAGTAATTACTATAGCAACCAACACATCTGAATGGCTCTTTGGCTGCTACTGAGACACAAACAACTTGCACACAAAGGCACATCTGAAACGTGCTGTGTAAAGTGTTCTTGGGTAGCTGTGTTTTTTGAAGAGCTTTATAAAATGTGCATAACTGACTCCTGATAAATGACTGCCAGAACAACAGCAAGCAACCGTGCCATGATCCTAAAATAACCTAATCAATGGCTCAGTATATTTGCCCCTGAAGAGATGAAGCAAAAAAAGTGCAGGCTCCATTTTAAGTCTGTGTGCTGGGAAGTACCCACCAGAGCTGAAGATACATTCAATAAACAGACAATAAAATGGTGGGGGGAATGTCTCCTCTTTTGTTCTGTGTACCGATGCAAACTCCCTGCAGGCTTTAGTGCCAGCTCATCCCCTAAGCCTTACATGAAGTTTGTTGGAAAAAGGGGATTTAATTACAGCCTTGTAATGCTGGAGGGTGTAACAAGTGATGTCTGCATTCTTTTCTGTGTCTGTGCAACAACCAGCCGCAACAGACCCCACCTCCAGCTGCAGTGCTGGGTACATTATTGTTGCTGTCAGTGAATGAAGAAGCTCCTTGGGCAACAGCAAACTGTAATCATTGGCCATTGCTTAAGTATTACAGCATTTGGAATGTCTCTGTCACCTTCAAATCAAAATGCTGCTGGTGTAATAACAGCTCGATCATTTCTGGGCACTGCATGCAGAGCTGCACCACTTCACGGTGCTGAGACAAACAGCCTAGGTTCCCCAAAAAAAGAGACCTGGTCCAAGCAACCTGGCCCAGGAGTACAGGTCCAAAGATTCCCCACAGGGTAAATACAGACATGTCAAGGATGGTGAGTGGCATTAAAGTCACACTCCTCCATTACAGAAGGCAGCTCTGCTGAAAATGGGGGTTATGGATCTGGGTAACTCAGAACAGAGTCGGGTCCTTACCAGAGGAGCAAGCACAACACGTCTCTTCTCAAACATGAATTGCCTTTTAAGATTTTTTTTTCATCAGTTGAGTCCTAAAGTCTTGCTCTGGGTCCAGAATAAACTGAAAATCACAGCTGGGTTTAAAAGAAAGACAAAATTAAGGAAGTGTAGTGATGTAATTTATTACAGAAGTGCCTTAGGACCAACCAAAAAAGGATCTTGTGATAGCAGGTACTGCACGACAGAGAGGTTTGGTTGCCTGTAGCCTTTTAAGCAAAGTTACTGTATTTTGGATTAAAGAAAAACATCTGAATAAAGCACAAAAATTAACTATCCATAAGAAAATAGCACAAGCATGTGTAAAATCTGATGCTTCGCTTCTGCCTTGCAAAACAGTAGCTACCCCGCAGGCACCTGGAATTTCCAAACTGCTGATCCCAGAGAAATAAATTCTTCTCTGTAATTTTTCTCATAACAAGATAACAAGTTTATTTTCTGACAATAGTTGACTGCATTAAATGACTCCCTCTCAAAAAAAGCCCCCAAACCGTTCTTTTTCACAGTGTGCCTTTTTGTTAGCTTTTTGGTGGGGGAAAGACAGGACCATTCACTTACAGGCTGACTTCCCAGTTCGTCTTTGCTTTTCAATAGAATTCTCTTGCCTGGTTTAGAAGAGCTGAGGCCAGGCTCCTGGGCAGCATGTAACCTGCCTTCATGCTATGCCTCTGCTATACCTCCAGGGTCGCTGGCTGTGATAGAGCAGATAAATCCTTGTTTCTCACAAACATTTTGGGGGTTGGGTTGCAAAAGGCTGCTGCAGTACTTTTACAGTGAGAGCGAGCGGAGATATGGAGAAGAGAGGTAGTGCACTGCCCAGCTACTTGTGCAGAGCTGCAAGGCAGAGAAGTGAAACCAAAGTCTTGGGGACGTGCAGCAAGCTTTTCTGAACACTCATGGTCTGTGGAAGTGCCTTGCTGCCAATGTCAGGCATGTTTAGGCCTGGTACTGCAGTTTTCTTCTGGGAAGAAGGAAGAAAAAAATGCAAGGACCTTGCATTTGACCTTCACTGTAAACAAAACTCCGTGCCACAGTAAGGCCTGAAACAAACTCTCTCTAAAAAAACAGGAACGCCCCAAAAGAAAATCCAGTGTAGTAAGATACTGAACACGACTCACTTGTATCCTGCATCTTCCCCTTGTCTGCCTCCCTCATTCACCAGAGGTATACAGGCAGGACACACGCAAAGGCGAGCTGTGAGAAATCCTCCAGGTAATGAAGCAGGACTCTTGAAATACCTTGCTCACATCCTGAAGCTGATGTTGTTCCACTGCCCTTACTGTTTTGTGCAAGATTCAGTCTTGCACAAGCTGGTTTCTCTTCTGGTTTATCTGTCAGCTTGAAAATTGGGTGGATGGTTCATGAACGGATTTGTCTGTGGTATTGCTTTTGCACCTGCACAGTCTTAGATGTCACTGTGAAGGTATGTGAGAAAATGAAAGAGCATGCATGACTATTGTATCAGATGAAGAGTTGGATCTGGACCTTCTCTGGTGTGAATCAGAGAAGTAAATAAAAATAGCAGCTCCTGTCATGTGAAAAAACCACACTTTAATGAAAACCTGTCTTTGTGAAGCAGAAATGCTTCCTATGTCTGGAGAAGCACATTAAGAGAGAGGTGTTGAGGGAGCCAAGGTGCTAAGGAGTGAGCTTCTGGGAATGCTTGGCAGGTGAAAACACTTCATGATCAGTTATAAATGCAGCTGCCCTGTTTTCCACCTGCTAGAAGCCTTCCGGGCTCCATACAAAGTTTGTGCTGGTCCCTGGCCTGTTTCAAATGGGAGGTGATATCGATAAGCAGTAAAAAGCATGTTTGCTTGCAATGTTGTTTTTGGAGAGCACTAGTTGTGAAGGTGGAGAAGGAAGCCCAGAACAGATGTTTGTGTTGCACTGCAAACATGGGGCCATCCGTAACAAAGAAGTGCAGGTTTCAAAACCACCTCTGCTCAGCCCAGGATGGGACGTTTTGTTTCTGTGTCAGCTTGGGATACGTAGTTTGTCTTGTCTAAAGCTGTGTTGGAAATGAGTATTTAGCAACCACTGGTTGGTTGATGGAGGTTTTTTGGTGGCAGTTCTTGGAATTATTGGTTCTTTGAGCAAATTCTGAAAATGGGCCTTCATAAAAATGTAACAGTATCAAATTATAGTGAAGTTATTTTGCCTTGCACTTGAGCCTTGCCAAGAGATGTCAAGAATGTGCACACACGTTACTTGAATGTTGCTAGGGTTTTCCCGCAGACTCAAATTGCCTGCAAAGACCTCAGACAGGAGAAGTTGGTATTTCACAAGACGATGATTTTTAATGGGAGTCCGGGACCAGGGCCACGTGAATGTCACTTTGAGTAACGCGTGGCCAACAAACGCCCTGAGCCCAATTCATGGCTCCATCAGCAGGCACCAGACCCGCCTTGTGCCTCTTGTGGAGGGGCTAAGGGGGGGTGTAAAGGGAGGAAACAGCATTTTGTCCTGGTGTACTTCGCAAAGGCCCTGAAAGCTGTGACAGTGTAACGCAAGCGGGGGAGACGAGCTGGTGGCGGTGCTGCTCTGCCCTCCGAAAGCCCAACCCTGCAGGCTGCCAGC
>NW_009258261.1:2665877-2666673 GCF_000687185.1 Egretta garzetta
GCAGCTGCTGCTGGGAGCGGGGGCCAGGTTTTGGGGAGCAATGACGGAAGTGAAGAGAGAGGTGTTCGGGCAGATGCCCCGGGAGGAAGGAGGAGGCGTGGTGGAAAAGTTCGTCTTAAAGTTGGACAGCGTGAAAGTGGAGATCCTGTCCTTAGGGTGCATAATCGCCGCTCTGGAAATGAAAGGCAGGGATGGGGAGTTTTCAGATGTTGTCCTAGGCTTTGACACTTTAGAAGGTGGGTCTAAATCTGTGCCTTTAAAAAAAAAAAAAAAAAAAAAAACAGGAAAAAAAAAAAAAAAAGTCAGGCAATTTAACCATAATTTTCTGGTTTATTATTGCCACGCTGCATGATCTGCTTCTAAGGGTCCCCTCCGAATCATGGACTGAAAAAACACAACTCCTGGGCTCGGTGGATGGGGAACGGGGACGCTGGTAGCTCCAGGTTGCAGTGTGCCCCTCTAAGGGGACAGCTCTGTGTACGCTTTGACCGGTAACGGCAGAGGCCTTTTCTGCAAATCTGCAAAGAATACAAGATCCCATCAGGTTTTTTTAGTCAAAGATGTGCATGACTAGGAAGCTGTGTGTCCTGTGAAACACCAGGACTGCGGTCACCTATTTACTACTGGGGGGAAGCAGGGAGGGAGACACTTCTGAGTCCATAAGCACACCTGGAAACCACCCATTGTGTCCCAATCCTTCTGTTTAACCGTGTGCTGTTTTTCTGGCCAGGTTACACAAGGAAGCACCCCTTCTTTGGCGCTGTCGTGGGGCGTGTTGCCAACAGGATTGCGAAGG
>NW_009258261.1:2666690-2680680 GCF_000687185.1 Egretta garzetta
AGGTGAAAATCAGGCTGGCGGGTCCATGTGCCCTCCAGCACACAGCCTGTGGGGTTGTGGCAAGAGGATATGATGTCTTCACTCCTGACCCTGTAGGGTTTTTTGGGGGTTATTGAGTTGAATGAGCTCCCAGAAAGTGCTGTAGGTGCAGGAGCGGGGGGAAGTGAGACCCTGTGAGCTGCTGGGTCAGCTTGTCTTTGCCCAGCTTGCTTAGCAGGGCTCACTTATGTCATGCTTGGATGCCATGCAGAGGGTTGCTGTGCTGCTTCTGCATTGCTGCAGCCCTGAGGCCTCGTGAGCCCAGTTCTGATGGGTTGTCCTGGGGCAGGGTGCTGCTCCTGCAGAGCATGGGTTGGGACATGGTGGTATGGACCCAGCCTCAGGCATGATGGAGGCTCCCAAGGCACCAGCAGTGCCTGGAGTGGGTGCTGTAGTTGTCCTAGTGTCCCAAGTAAGTTTCCTGGGGAGCAGTGATCCATGCAGACTCATTTGCGCCTGCGGTTTCGAAGCTATTACCTGCCCATACCTCCTCTCAGAGTCAGAAGGTCCTGGGTGTGCAGAAACTGAATATCATTGCTGCTTGCTTTTGACAGCACTCCCAAGTACAGGGAGAGCAGGGTGGTGCTGCAGGTTCAGTGCGGTTATTGCATTACCCCCTTTGGTGACAGCATATCCCAGGCTCTTGCTCTGACTCACAGCAGCAGTTGACTAGATCACGCCTGCAAAATGCCCCAGCATCAGTGTCCCCTTCCCAGCCCTTTTCTGTGACCTCCAGAGATAAAATAAGCTTTCCCTGGCCCCAGGGCGCTCAACCCTTCCTATGTTCTCCCAGGAGCTGCTGCTGAAGTCAAGATACCATCCATGTGCTATGAGTTGTAAGAGTAGTGGAGCATCTCCTCTCTTGAAAGCCTTGCTGATGACCCTGCTGATTGCATAACAGGTTCAGAAGTCTCTGCTTTCCTGAACCCTTGGGCTTTGTCAGATCGAATGCATTTGTAACCAGCAAGTAGCTGATCCACTGTTTCCCCAGAAGAACGCATGTGAATGTGCTGGTGCAGCTGCTTTCCTGGGTTAATGTTTTGTTTTATGAAAGGACATCCAGGCTGATGGGGCAAAAGTCAGAGTGTCTGGAAAAAAGCTCACTTCTGGGCAGCACAGTGTGAACTGGCATCAGATCGGGATCAAATGCTCCTCAGCAGCCTTAGAAAAAAGGGAGTTCTGGGGTGACTTGGCTGTTGTACCCCCAAAGAGGACAATTTGGTTTGAATTTTCTTTATACGCCTTGACGCCCTGTGAGCTGGAGGTGAAAACATACACTCCTTTGTACCCAGGGCTTCCAGGGTGTCTTCTGCAGATGGGGGATGTGGTCTCTTCTCCTGCCTCTTCCCCTTGCTTGCTGAAGGCATGCCAACTTCATGGGGACAAGGCAGTGACACCTTCCAACCAGGGCTTTGTGTCTTCTGGCCCATGGGCACCTGCTCAAGACCCCCTCCAGCCAGGTAACGATCACTGTGCAGAGACCTGTGGTCAGCCCTGAGGAAAACAAGACATGCTGGCTCTTGGCTGTGACTATCTTGGCCATCTCGTTGCTTTTCTTGATCATGCAGACCTCAGTGCTGCGGTCAGCATGTGGTTTGATGACAAGGAAGCTTAGAGCCCTGCTTACGTGGTGGCTCTATCTGCTGGGGGACTGGATGACTTTAGAAAATAACCCTCTTAGCTTTAAAAAACAGTGATACCTGTATGCTTACTGGCCTTTGATAGCTTTTTCTTTGAAAAGTTTAAATAGAAACTCATATATAAAACCACAGTGTCCCACAGCAGTGGGAGCTGTGATCAAACTGCACTCGCTGCAGGAAGACCTGCTCTGCAGCCTGGTTATCATATTTGGCACCCTCAATTCCCATGTTTGGTGAAAATGATGGGTTTTGACAAGTGTCCTGAGTTTGTGATTTCTGCATAAGACATGGAAGAGGTCATCTCAAAAGTGTTACCATCTGGCCCTGCCCCTAGGTCCGTCCTCTTTGATTAGACAGTAACTATTCCTTAGGTAGATCGAAAACTCCAGAGACTGGGTGCCTTGCCTCTTGTCGCACATCCGTCCTGCAAGGGGCTGAGACATCTGCTTAGCATCCTGCGAGGGGCTGAGACATCTGCTTAGCATCAGGTCCACAGCCAGGGTCAAACAGGCTGTCTGGGCAGCTAAATTTACAGCATGCTGTCTTGCTTTGCTCGCCAGCAGGTTCAGCTCCAAGCAGAGCCCAGGCAGGGGCAAGAAACTGAGAGGTCCCAGTTCTCTGGATCAGCACTGACGTGTGGATGTATCTGACAATACATCTGGTACTATCTAACCCAACCCCAGCCCCAGGAGCTCCCAGTGTGTATTTACATTGTCCTAGAAGCCAGCCCTGAGTTAGCTGATGGGAAGGGCAGCAGCTTGTTGAGGTGATGTTGCACACCAGGAGATCCATGGGAGGGGGAATAAGTCCAGCTGCAGAGCAAAAATCAAATGCGTGGACCCTCTTAGGCATGGAGTAACACAAGCTGGGACAGACCCCTATCAGAGCAAACTGCCTCATTTGTTTGGTTTCTCACTGGAAAACTTGTTTGCAGCTGCTGGCCCTGGCTGACGAAGAGCAGGCTGGTGCTTGTGTTTTCTCCCACTTCCTTTTTTCTTTTTCAACAACGGGATATTGGTTTTTAATCCTTCATAGGGAGAAAAAGATTGTTTGTGCTTTTTTTTTTTTTTTTTCTTCTAGGAGTAAGAGCGGGAAAGATGATTGAAAAAAACTCTGTTTCAGTGCATCATTCCTTGAGTGCCTTTTGTCCCTGGGTTCAGCCCAGCCTGGGGCACAAGAGAAGGACACCGTGTTTCCTGTGACTCTCCTGTCAATGGCACACTCCTTGCAGGTTCTCTGGAGCCCCCAGGTCCTCCCGAACAGTGTCTGCTTCTTCCGGCTCAGCTCCGATGGTGAGGAAGGCTACCCCGGTGACCTGAAAGTCTGGGTGACCTACACACTCAGTGGTGGGGAGCTGGCCATCAACTATCGAGCCCAGACCAGCAAGACGACACCCATCAACCTGACAAACCATGCATACTTCAACCTCGCAGGGCAGGTAAGCACTGTTCAGGGGAAGAAAGTCTGGGGGTCCATGGGATGATCCATGGGCTTCCCATGGGATTGTTGGGACCGACATGCTGGTCTGAGGACAGCAGCATGCTTCTGAGGACACAGTGATAGGGATTGCATCATGGGCTGCGTGCAGCCTACGAGGTGGGACAGAACTGAATCACATAAACCTCAACTGAAGATGCATTATCCCAGTGTGTTGTGAACAGAGACATCCCACCATGAATATTCTCTCTTTTTGTGTATAACTGGGGAGTTTTGGTCTCCTCTGGTCTCTCAGGAAGATTACAGAGGAGGTGCAGAACTGGCATGCCCTAGTGATGGGCTGGCGTTTCTTAGCTGTCTTCTGTTGGCACTTCTGGGAGAATGTACTGAACCCTTGCATGGATGGTGGAGCTGAGATCAGGGTCTATAGTGCCAGCCAGAGTCAGTGCAGCACCGAAATACCCATGTCAAAATGGGGAGGAGAGACGTCATGAAAAGGGGATGGGAAGTGGCCAGGGTTGCAGAGTGGGGTACCAGTAGGGTGCAGAGGGCTCCCACACACCAGTCCAGGGTCCTGCCAACTAGACAGGCATTGTATTGCAGCTGTGTTTTAGTCTCACCCGGTTTATAACTGGGCTTGGAGGAAAAGGATCTGGAAAATAAAATGTTGCTGGGCAGAGCAATAGGATGGGACAGTGCAGTCACATTGGGACATGAGACAAAGGCCCTTAAAAGTGTTAGTGAGAGACATCCCAGCTCCTCTGGTCTGCTCAGGCTACTGCCCTAATAATGGCTGTGCAGTTGTTAGTTTACCCTCTGTTTGTCCTCCCAGCAGTACAGTAATATCAACACCTACAGCATGCAACTCGGGCGTGTTTCCAGAGGAATGGGAGACCTTTGGGCATGAAATTGCTGCTCAGCTTAGACAGTGATGTGCAGGGTCAGCTTTGATTCTGCTCCCCTTCCAGCCCAGCTGGCTCCCTGCCAGCATCCCCAAGGCTGTGGGAGAGGAAGAGGAGCACAAGCCCCCTGCGCTGTAGGAGATGAGCCAGGAGGATGAGTTGTGCTTTCCCACGCTTGCTGCCTTCCCTTTTGCTCGCTGCTGTGTGCTCAGCAACCAGCGTGTTTTGGCTAGTCAATCTGCAGGGTGGTAGTACTTTGGTGCGGTACAAGTTCAGACTGATAGTCTCAGCTCTGCAGGATTGGCTCCTTGATCCCATACAGGATTTTGCCTGTGCTGGTACCTTTGTCCTGTGCCCAGTGTCAAGGTGGGATGGCGGCCAGGAGGTACCCTAGGCACTACCAGATCAGCTGTAGCACCACCATGGGCAGTCACTTCCTGGGGGTGCTTAGGGCTGCTCAAATGGTGGAAGGGCCGCAGCAGACGGGATATCTACGACCACGAGATTTCTATTGAAGCAGATTCCTACCTGCCTGTGGATGACACCAAGATCCCAACTGGTGAGTGGTGCAACACTCGCGGCACATGGTGAAGGTTTTACAGATGAGTGTTTGTGGGTATCGGGGAACAGCAGTGCCCAGCAAGGGGGGACACGCCAGGACCCGGGGGACTGCATGCACAGCAGGACCCTCACCCGTGGGCACAGTCCCACAGCACCTGAGCAGAGTGGGCAGAGCCAGGTGCTGGTGACAGGATACATCACCAGCCCCAGACCTTTAGAGTGGGTGGACCTGGGTCTGTCCAGGGGGTGCAGACAGGAGCAGCAGGAAATGGGGCCAGAGGCAAGTGGGATGCAAGGCTGCAACATGGGTCCAAGGGGTCCATGCAGGAGACAATCTACCTATGACACAGAACCAAAGCATGTCCCTCCAGACCTGTTTGGCCAGCATTTCCCCGCAGACCAGAGATGGTCACTTAGCACTTTGAGAGCTGGGATTGGACCTGGGGTTTGCCTGCTTTGCTTCCTCCAGCAGTGTTCAGCTTTATCATACTTCTCTATTGGGATTTTCTATGTGATGTCAAAGTCTCACTTCCACAGATCTTACTTCTGTAAGATCAGCCCATACTCAAAAGTCCACAGAAAGCAGGAGAATTCATTTCTTCAGCCTCAGTAAAATATGGGAGATGCAAGCAGCACGCTCCAGGCACAGGGCTGCTGTCAGTAAATGTGATGGCACACCAGGACATGGTCATACTCCCTGATCTGGAGGGAAACTCCCAGGCCCTGCGCTGCGCTCTAGAGCTGCTGGGATTTCTGGTGCTCAGGAGCCCAGCATCATCCTTCCCTGCAAGAGCTGAGCCATCAGTCCCCTCATTGGGATGGGAGAGCTGGCACTACTGGCTGGGAAGCTGAAGACACAAACCCAACACTTCTCTTTCCTGTCTTTTATGTCCTGCATGGCTAAAAGAGGAAAGCCAGTTAAAGAAAAGAGCATGTTTTGCATGCTAAGCAGGTTAATTAAACAAAGGTGGTATTGCTGCTTTCTCCAGACTCAGCACAGAGAAGCGAGCTGGCAGCCTCTTGCAACCCAATCTTGATTCAGGGGGTAAAAAGGAGAAAACGGCTTTCTAGTTTTCTTTCTTTTTTTTCCCCTACCACTTCCACCCTGTTCCTCCTTATAAATGATCGAGCCACTAAATGAAATAGTCTGAACAAGGTGGGACAGGACCTGCAGGAGAGCCAGCACCAAACACGTGTACTCGGCAGTGGTCCCACTGCTAACAAGGGGGCCCCTTGCTTTGGGTGGCTTGACACCAACCCTCCCACTGCACTGCTTCAACACCCATTTTTCTTTTAGCCTAAGTGACTGTGCTGAGTTACAGTAAGTTTTGGTGTAGTTGCAAAATTAATCTGATACCTGATACCAAGTTTATTGTTTTTAAGAATAAAAAGCATTATTAAAAAAAAAAGCTGCATTTGGCTTAATTTTTGAAAAAAAGTAAAATAGATTAAAATAATCAGAAAAGCGGACTTCCAGATTTGCTCCATCATTTAGATGGCTTTTCATCCAGCCCAGCTGGCTTAGAGGAATGGAGGCCGTCGGAGTGCAGATGCTGAGCCCTGGCAGGCGAGGGTGCCGTGCCATGCCAGGGGTGTCCAGAGGACAGAGTAGTGACAGGAGCACCAAGAACCTGGTCGGGGGCAGAAATGCTGGGAAGGCTGTGCTCCTGAGTGCAGCTAGCATCAAAGGAAGAGAAACTCTGTGGGGCGAGATGCGTGCCTGAGGGGTGCATGAGCCCACAGCGTGGTTTCTGGTAAGTGTAGGCTGTGCTGGAAATGGCAGGGCTTTTTTCCTTGACACTCTTGCAGAGCTGCTTTGCTGACTTCTGACTTCAGGAAGCAGAGGAAGAGAGGCTATAAGAAGCAAAAATAAGAAAGCAACAAAGCTTTTTAGCTCAGGTGTCTGCTAAAAGCAGAGTTACATCTGCGTTCATGAACCAAAACCGCTGTACGTGCATGCATCAGCTTGCGCCTGGAGGATTGGGTCTCCCAGTCCAGGCAACTTTTGCTCAGCTTGGTGTGTCATGCCTGGTCTCAAGCTGGGGAAGAGCTTAAGGCTGTACCAAACCCACTGCCCTGCTTCTCCCCACTGCTTTCACCATGGAGCTGTTTCACATCTTAATTGCGGCCAGCTTGCTGCCCCTGCTTTTTGCAGTTCCCACTTGTTGTTTTGGGTAAATTCGAAGCTAACAAAATTGTGTATAGTCTTAACCCTGGGGTGAAGATGAGATTTGTGCAACTAAAGACAGAGCTTTTGTGTGCAATGGTTGCTGTATTTTACGTAAGTGCCTAAATCAAAATGGTTTATTTTTTTTTTAAAGGTGTTTTTCCGCCCCGCAGCTGAATTCAGTAAATGCGCTCCTTTTAGATAGGATCAGAAGCCACAGAAATGTGCTGTTTGTCAGGTTGAGACTGATGTTTCTCAAGGTTTGCAAGAGCAGAACTGGTGCAGAGCTGCAACCGAGCTGGGCGCATGACTGCAGCGAGCAGAGCACAGCACATGGGGCTGGCAGTGGGGCTGGGATGCCCACAATGCTGCCATCCCCAACACTGGCAGCTACCTGCTGACCCTTGGAAACCTCTCCCTTTAGGGAGATGTAGAAAAATGTGACATTAGGGAAAAATCCTCTCCTCTGCCCTGCCTCTCTCACCCCCCCATGCAAAACCCCTTGCCTTTGGGTTGGGATGGCTGTGTTTTGCACTGTGTTTAGTGTGACTTGGGGTTATTCTCACTGCAGGAGCTTTATCACAGGATACTGTGTCCCCACATCAGGTCTTTCTAAAAAGAGACTTGAGAGAAAATGCTGGTTTTATGGTCTTAAACCTTTTTTTCCTGCAACAATGCCCTGAGGCAGGAGGGGACTGGTCCCAAAATACAGCCCATATTCACCATCCCAGCAGGTGAGCCACCTTTGTGGCCATTTCACAGATGTTTGTTCAGAGGTCTGGTAGGATTAATTTATTTAGAGAGAGAGTATATGTATATAAATCTTACGCACATATAAATATTAATAGCTAATAAGTTTGGAGTTTATATTAATTAGCTTGTATAGTTACATATACAAGTCCCCCCTCTAGTTTTCTGGCTCCTTGGCTTTGCTTTGTCCCAGCTAAGCACGGCAGTGTCCCCAGGGGGCTACCAGCCCTGCTGGGGGACAAGGTGGTGGTATCTCAGACAAAGTCACAGTGGCCACAAGGCAAGCTTGCTTGACGTAGTGCACCACAGTGTGACAAGGATCACAAATGGCTTAAAACCCTCAGCTCACCAAAGCCAGGTTTCTCAGCCCTGTGCAGGGCCAGTGCCACAGGTGTTTGCTGGTGGGTGAGTAAATGGCTGACACTGCCTTTCTCCTTGCCCAGGGGAGGTGGCCTCCGTGCAGGGCACCAGCTTCGATCTGCGGCAGCCTGTGGAGCTGGGGAAGCACTTGCAGAAGTTTCATCTGGACGGCTTCGACCACAACTTCTGCCTGCAGCAGGTGCAGGCTCGACGCCTTGTGGCCAGGTATGCTGGGACCCTGGCAGGGGTCCCCCACCCCTGGAGCCATGGGGTGGCCATTCGGCCAGCCGCTTGGCATCCTCCACTGGCATCTCCCCAGGGCTCGCCACCCACCCACCGGCAGGGCCATGGAGGTTCACACTACCCAGCCTGGCATCCAGTTTTACACTGGGAACAACCTGGATGGCTCCCTGAAGGGCAAAGGCGCCAGCACGTACCCTAGGCACTCAGCTTTCTGCCTGGAAACCCAGAACTGGCCTGACGCCATCAACAAGGTGAACTGTCCCCCCACCCCTGGTTTCTGCTCAGGCTCAGTGGCAGGGGACCATACCACCACCACACCCCATGCCTCTGTGGTGTTAAATACATGAAATGTTTGGCAAGGGGACACTTTGTAGACACCAGAACGGAGGTGGGCACAGGTCACGGCATCCTGCAGCGTTAGGCAGGGGTCAGCCAGCACAGCAGGGACCGGCCCCACACAGCCCAGCTTCCCAAGGGCATGGGGTCTTGAGCAGAAGACCCCACCAGGGCCTTGCCACGTCCTCCCCATGGGGCCTGAATACAACCAGGGGAGGACTTGCCCACTCAGCCAGCTGGCAAGCACTGGGGAGTTAATGACTGCTGTTGGAAATGCCCAGGGGGAGCCATGGGACACTGTCCCAGGAATGTGGCCGTGCTCTCATGGCTTTTCTGGTCCTGTGGTGTGTGTTCACAATCACTGATGTGCTGCTGCCTCTCTCCAGCCCCACTTCCCCAACACCCTACTCCAGCCAGGCGAGGAGTATAACCACACCACATGGCTTGTGTTCAATGCTTCTTAAGAAAAGAGGATGCTGACCCAGACCACTGAGAAGGGTAAGTGCCTCTAGCAGGTTAGCCAGAAATCCTGCCAGATGCCAAATGGTGCTTTCAAACTACCCTGGGTGATGCATCCCATTTGGGAACTTTTTTCCTCCTCTGTGGTTTCTTCTGGCTTTAACTCCTGTCACCACCTCTGCTGCTGTCTGGTCCGTGCAAAGCTCTCACCCTCTGTCCAGCCTCACCTTGGGCACTAGGTTTTGCTTAGCAGTAAAAATTCACTGAAAACACCTTGTTTAGGGATGTGGTATGTCGCAACTCAAACTACATCAGGGGAATATCTGGTAACATTCATGTGGAGCATGTTGGAAGGCTGATAAAACTGTGGTTGTTCATTACAACATCAGCTATTCCAAGCAAAATGGTCTGAGCTGTGCTGGCCACTGGTCTCTCCGCACCACTGACCTGCCCCACAGCTCAGTGTCAGCTCATCAGGTGGCTCTGCCCTTCTCATGCCAGGCAACAGGGTAGCCCTTGTGGATGGAGCCACCAGATCTGACAGCAGCATTGCGGTGGCGTGGGTACGCACTGGTCATGCTTTGTGGAGGACAGTGTGCTGGCTCCCCTGGCTTAACTACTATTTCAAGGCCAGCAGTGATAGCTGCACAAGAGCATCTTCTGCACCATGCCTTGGCTGCTGCAGTGAGGTGGGTGCATCTATCAATAGTCCCGAATTATACAACTGCAGGAGGAAAACCATCATCTTCAAGTTGCGTTTCCACATGAAATATGTATCATCCCCCAAACCCTGTAACAGGGGCCTCTTGCATGAGAACCTCCACATTTCTGAGGTTTCATAAAAAATTAGCAGAAGCCAGGGGAATGGCAGTGTCATCATGTTAGGGAGCTGGCAACCCTCTCCCTAGGGACACAGGGGTAGCCATCCCTTAGCCAGGCTCGCCGTGTGAGGCACTGCAGCCAGACTCCCACTTTTGTTCTGCCATGCTGCTGCCGAAGGGGCCGCATGAGCCCCAGCTCCTGCTGGCAGGTTGTGGCTGGGGCCTGCCACACTCCAGCATGCTTCCTCGGCTGCAGAGCTGCAGGAATGATCTTGCCCCCAGTGGAAGTGCCTGGCCATTGGGCTCGCAAACATGGCAGACCCGTCACGGTCAGTTCTACCACCCTGACTCCCAAAATGAGCATCCTGCTTGCTCTCCTGCAATGCCATGAGTACATGGACATACACAGTGGCCACACATTATGTGGCTGCAGTTCATACTGTGTAAGGGTTGGTATTGTTTGGAGAATAAAGCCCAGCTGATCCAAGCTTGGGAAGTGCTAGGTTGCAGACCAGGGGCAGAAGCACCATCACCCGTGTGGGAGTGGGGTTTGCCCATGCACTAGACCTCAGGTACACATCCCCTTGCCCCCAGCTGGGCTGCACAGGCTGCGCATACCCCACCCAGAGGAGCAGGGCCCAGGGTCACAGCAGCAGCGGTCACACAAACACACCCCTGGCCGGGCAGCTTTTCAAGGACTCTCAAACACTATGGAATTTTTGGTGAAATCCTACCAAACAGGTGAGAGCTGGAGCTGCGCAGCCTCCTCCAAGGATGATGACTGGAGCTGTGGGAGGCAGCACAGCCACCCTCAGTTGTGGTCACCCACAGCTGCACAGAACCGCAGACACCAGATTTGCCACTGCTCCCTCTCCGCACCTCTGAAGTGCTGACTGTCCCTCGTAGCAGCCACAGCCGCAGGCAGGGCTGCCAGAGCAGCCTGGCCTCCTTCCCAGTCCCCTGCAGAAACCCAGGCTGCTCTGTTCCATCTTCCACAGCATCTCTGGGTACTGAAAAACAGGTCCCAGTACAGCTGTCCTGTTAGTCTGCAGGTTTATTGTGGAGTGGGTTTGCCTTAAGAGTACAGAAGAGAAAAAAGCTGACCAAATTCCCAAGCGGCGGCGTGCGCATGCCTCTTATCAGGTACGCTGTAAACCAGGCAGGCAACGCACGACCAGTAAACGCTCCAGACACCAGTTACAGGCTTTGGGCACTTCCGCTAAATCACCCCAGGGCAGCATTTGTGTCGCCCCCTGCCACGGCAGGAACGGGGGCGTTTCATGGCGATCCCCGCTGCAGACACCGAGCGCCGCGACAGTTGGGACGAGGCCCCAAGGCCAGGCCGCGCTGCAGCATGAGGGGATGGATGCTCGGGGTTTGGACGGCGTACTCGTGCTGAAAACGCTCCATGAAGTCATTGCTAACAGGAAGCGTGTTTTTTATGAACATCATGGGTTACCCGAGGTGTGACCAAAGTTAATCTTGTGATTTTTTTTTTTTCACGTAGGATGCTCTGCTGTGGTTTAGACATGGGAAGCAAACTGCCATGACAGACTTCATAAGCAGCCCAAACTGGCCTCACTTTCCCTTTCAGTGCTTGTTTACTGCCAAAACTGGCCTTTATTTCTGCTAGATAGTCCCACTGCAGTAAAGAAAGTTTGCTCTCTTCCCCTCCACCTACCAGGTTTTTTGTTCAGTCTGACATTTGTTTCCAGTCTTCTGCTGTGACCCGTCACCAGAGTGCCTTACCAGGCAATTTTTGACAGAGAGTTTGACATAACCTATACACAAATAATTAATCCTGCAGGTGTGTATTTGCTGTAAGAAATCAGCCTAATTAGTCTCCAGGATCTGGGCTGCTTTAAAACCAGCTTCTGTGAAGCAGGTGGGAACTCCTGAGCTCAGCTGTGAGAATCTTCCCCTCTGAGGAGGAAGGTTTGAGCGAACTGCAGAAAGACGAATGACAGCTTTCTTTTCTCACATACACTCTCCTAGGGTCCTTCAGAACGTAGGTCAGAAGACCTCACATCTTCCCTCAAAAAAGGAAACCGTGACTTGAGATGTTTAAGAAGTTTTCTTTGTATTAATAGCTTAAAGAACTCAAAACCTGCAACAATTGATGCTAGCAATTGTCAAGTGATTAATGATTTCTATTACGTTTAGAGGTTTCTGCCGATGTTATTTGTGTAAAAGATGTCAGTGTTTTGAGTAAAAGCTCATCCTTAAATTTTTGGCCACCTGGTACCACAACTAGTCAAGCACCAGAGAGTAAGTTTTGCAGAATAATTAGATTGAGGAGAAAAATCAACACCTGCTAAATATCATGAAGGAGTAAAAAGGGCATGTGCAAATTTTTAGCCATCTGCAGAGAGAGATGGATTTTAAATTCCATTTCCAAGGAAGCAGAAACCTTTCACCAAAGACCATTCAACAATAAACATGAAGTCACTAGTTTGAGCAGACGCCAGTATTAGCCATTCCACGTTACATGCCACGCAGCTAAAATTACCCAAATGTCAACAGAAGCAGCAGGGTTACTACAGAGGAGTTTTAGTTAAAAATACACATTTTATTTCAATGTGCCAATAAAAAAGTCCCACGTTTTCGTATCACAGGAAGTTAATTCATACAATAAAAAGAGACCTGTGCTAGTCTATTGGTGTGACTAACTCAGAAGACCCAGATCATGCCAAATTTTAGTTGATATACTCTTCTATCTACATTCTTACATTTACAAAGACACCACAAAATCCCTTATAATAATGTAAGCAAAATAACTTTCTTCCTAAAAGATTAACTTCATAACTTTAATCCATTCTTTCAGGACTTGCACTTCTTTGAGGGCTTCCTGACGGTGAACGACTGAAAGGGAAAGAATCCACAGTTAACATTTCAGTAGTCATTTGGGAATCACAAGCACAGGAAAAAGCAACAGGAGGACACCCAGGCTGCTCCAGCACCCTTTAAGCACTCTTTTTTAATAAAATAAGCAACCACTATTGACAAAGTTAATGAGTTGATGATTTAACGTTAGAGATTTTTTTTTTTTACTTTAGCATTTTTGCATTTCTCTACTGTTATTTTTATAACACGATTTAAGTGTGATCATTGTAAAGTCATCTAAAAGGTACTACTCATAGCAATACTTTGTGGAGGCAGGGTACTTCTTCACTGTTCGAATACAGCAGCTCATCAAAACCTAGCGTGGTGATCACGCAGCATTTATGAGCACTGATTCAAGCTTGTGAGGTTAGACTACAGAGCCACGTTTTTAAATGAAGCAAACCTAAGTGTAGAAGTTCTATAAGTATGTAAAAAAAAACCCCAAAAAGAAAAAAACCCAACTCGCAGGGCAGGAAGATCACACATTGTGGCAGGTCTACAGCTATTCTTACTAGGGTATGTGAGAATATACTCCCTGCAAATCCTCAACACTGCAGCTGTGAAAACAAACTATTAAAAAATTCAAACTAGGGAAAAAAAATGCTGCTGATTCTGTCACTACACATATATGCATATACACACACAGATTTATTTACCAACTTATGGGGGGAAAAACCCCCAATCTCAATAACAGCAGTACAAATAACAAGCCCGCTTGTCCATTGCTGACCGCTGTGCCAGATTACTCCACTCTATCTTCCCCAATCTCACTGCAGCTTTTAAAGCCAACTGCCACATTTATTCTGTGCTTTAGGCTCACCAGTAGAAAGCCTCTGTGCAATAAAGCTGTTAGCAAACTGAAACGAACACCGGAGCAGACAAAGGTATGATGTAACATTGCTAAGTATCCCGAGGAATTACTACCACCTATATAGTGCCATATGTAAAACCACAATCACAACATTATTTCTGTCGAAGAAATCTCGGCAAAATACCTTTCCAGTAATTTCCTACAAGCAGCAGTCAAACTCCTCAGCAGAGATCACTGCAGATACTAAAATGCCAGCTCTACGGAGTCTACGTTATTAGTAGGGAGATCAACATACCTTCTCTTTGGAGATGGTGATCGGGACTTTGACCGACTGTCAAAACAGAATATCATCAATGCAGCTTAACGGTCAAACGGAACTTTTACATTCAAAAAAAATAAGCATCTTAGACAGCAATGGAATTATTACAGGAATGTAGCCAGAAGCTCTTTAAAATGGCAGTTTTCAAATTAACTTTGACAGGGATTCTCAATTCATTTAGTGCAGAGATTAATTTAAGCAACTGTTTTCAGTAAACAGTAAAATAAGGGGCAGTGCTGAGGTGAGGCTTTGTGAAAATAAG
>NW_009258261.1:2680735-2685370 GCF_000687185.1 Egretta garzetta
ATAGAAACATTTAACAGAACGAAGCACAAAGACACAAAAAAAATGTTGGAAACTACAAAGAGTTAATGAAAACAGAGAGATGGGTAAGGAACATATTCCAAATTGCTGCAGAGGATATTTTATAATCTCAGCCCTATCACAAACAGATTAGCTGGGCACCCATGTTTGGGGGATTTTTTTCTAAAGGACCAGACTCTGTTAATTGTGCAAACCTAACACTCAATTCCAGATGCTATTCCAGGCTTTCTCTCTGTATGCTTACCTCTTAGCCGGCGAGCCAGATTTTGATCTGCCATGAGACCTAGACCTACAAGAAGACAGAACACAGCTCAGCAGGGAAACTGGTAGCACGCGTGTTCCCACATTCAAGAGAGCAAGATTCACACTAAATGTATAAGAACTGTCACGCTGAACAGACTGAATCCTGCAAGTTTCCAGGACTTTTCCTGCTAAGTTTCAGAAGAAAGCTTTTTAAATGGATGCTGCACATGTTGCTCTGTACTTTGGTCCCTGGCTGAAGACTGGCGTTTGCTGATGAGGGTGGCAGGAATACATGCACAACTCAAATCCTGAACAGTACTTTAACAAAGCTAATAATAACCCATGGTACAAACTTGCGAGTTTTATTAGGTTTTGAGTGACATCTACCACTATTGTTGAAACTGGCTGCAGGCAGCATGCTCCTACAAGTATCTTCTCCTCAGTGCACTTCATCTTATATATGCACTTAACTCAAAATATTTTTTTAAATCTGTCTGAACTTAACCCTTGTCAAAAGACTGTCAAAAATGTCAGTCTTTGAGATAAGACTGCTGCGCCGTAAGAACACTAACACTGCCTAAAGGAATAACTGACATTCTTAGGTTCCCAAAGGAAGTGTTCTACTTTCAACAACAATGTCCAGATGTGCGCTTTGACACTGTCAAACCAGCAAACATCATGTAATACTTATTCAGCCCATCTTACGAATCAAGAGCCTGTCTCTGGGTGCTATGCATTCCTTCTATTCTGTAAAGAAATCATCTTTCAATTGCCTCATGTGGAAGTTTAACAGTGACTTCATTAGGGTTAAGCACCAATATTTTCCCACTTCACTGTACTTGTATGTCTAATTTCCTCTGCCTCAGTCATTTAATCTGTACTTACAATGAAAGGTGTTACACAACCGTCTAGAAATTTCACTAAAAGCATCCTTTACACTGCAGAAAACTATCCTGGTACTAAAAAAAGAAAGAAAACAATGGTGGTAAAATCAAGATCTTTTTCTCTTTGAGCACCTTTTGACTGTAGCTGTTTTCTGCTCATCACTGACAGAACAGTGATGAGCCATGATTAAGTCACATTGAAACAACCAGTACTAAGACTCAACATATTTAGCAACAGGTAAAGAAAGTGTACCTCATCAGTGCAAGGCATTACTCTAC
Source organism: Egretta garzetta (assembly GCF_000687185.1). NCBI lineage: Eukaryota > Metazoa > Chordata > Aves > Pelecaniformes > Ardeidae > Egretta > Egretta garzetta. The sequence continues at coordinate 2,682,160 of NW_009258261.1, forward strand.
TGCCTCAGGGAATTTCCCTTCTCTTTTTACTAGCTTCTGGACTGTTCGTGTGAGTTTCTGCTCTTAACTAAGCCATCTTCTGGTCTTCATCTCTCCATTCCCTAAAAAATCCCATCATTGCTTGCTGTTCCACTCTCATGAAATACCACCACCCTTCAGCACTGAATCTCCCATCTTCAGCTGTAGGCTTTTCCACTTACTCCCTTCAGCTGAAGCTTCCCCTTATTTTTTTGTGTTTCTTCATTACATATATGAATATTATATAATTTATTTCAAAAAGCAGCCATCAAACCAGAACAGTAGGCCCGAGAATGGGTTTGGGCAAGAGCAGTACCATCTCCTTCAGAGCAGAACTTCAATTTACTTGTTCTCCTATGACAGCATCGCCGAGGACACCAACATCTATCAGCCTTGCTGCCTGGACAAGGTTGCACAAAGCACAAGCTGCATTCACTTACTATGGAAGGATTAAACTACAACTTAAGAGAACGAATGACATCCTGTGTTCCTTTAGAATTTGATCCGTCACTCTTATGGCACATTTGTTGGTACAAAATAATTCTGACATATTTATCTCAAATTCAATTCACCTCCTGCAGACAGACACTTTGTTATTCAACAGAGCTAGAAACAGCTGTAAGACTCACAGCACTAGCATGCCCTTCAGGACTTGCTTGGCTATACGAATTAATGCTTCAACACACTACTGGAAGTGCATCCTGATCTCTCTGACAAATAACAGGAAGAATCTGCAATCTCATGCTACACAAGAAAAAAAACTTTTCGGATTAATTTGTTTGCTGTGCTAGCTGTTAATGCAAGCTGACCAAAACAGTACTTCTGACGATTATCAGGAACTGGGTATCAGCAACATGTGAAACAGTAATAAGAGAAAGAACAATCTTCTGCGGTGCTTTTTAAAACTACAGACCCCTAAGTTAGTGGAGAGAAAACACAGCTTTTTCTGAAAATGTTAGGAGCTGTTAGAAAGCCTAAACAGACTTTTAAGCAACTTTTACTAAGTATCCACAGTCACAGTAGAGATCTTACCTGCTTCGGGGCCATGTAACAGATCTGGATCTAGATCTGGATCTTGATCTAGACCTGAAATAAAAAATTAAGACAAATTAAAGCAAAATAACAAAAGTCAACTCTACCAGAAGTGATGACAATTACAGCACTATTTAGATTAATGTCTACATGTTGAACTTAAAACCTACATGATCAATAGATATTTTAGACATCAAAATTCATCATGGGATATGCAGCTGTGTAAGGTCTCAAAACTAATCACATTACCGTGCCTGTAAATTCAACTAGAATTATGAGAAACTTTTTAAAGCATGCTAAGTCGCATTTTCAGAGGTCAACAACTTTTGAAATCTGCTATCCAATACCTTTTTGTATTCCTTAACTAAAACAAACAACAAAAACAAAGCACACAACCTATTAAAAATTACTACTAAGTACCTTGATCTCTTCAAGGAACCCGATCGGGACCGGCGGGGAGACACAGACCTCGATCTACGAGGAGAAACGGACCGGGACCTACGATAAGAAGCTGACCTGGACCTGCAAAGAAGTCAATTAAAGAGTTGTACAAGTGTAACTTTTTTAAAACAAAAGAAGCAAATAGGAGTAAAAGGCAAACGTAAGCACACCTCCTACCACGACTCCGACTGCGTGACCGAGAATACCTTCTTCCTCGGGACCTTGAACGGGATCTAGACCGGGACCTGGTTTTAGGTTAGAGAAAACAGGTATCAGGAAACAGCTGCAGCAATCAGTGCACGTGAGACCCTGCTGAAGTCAAAACTGATTTCAGACAACTAAAGAACTAGCATCTGTCAGTTGGAAAAATCTCTGGGCCTACTTGTCTTGAGCATTTTACTACCTAAAAAATGTTAAAAGCTGAATTACATTGCAGAATTACATTAGAATAGAAAACACTGTAATGCGTATTTAAAATAAACCTTGCAAGTTTGCAGGTCGACCCTCTTTGGCCCAAGGTCTAGCAGATCTAGACGATCTAGAAGTATCTATAGCCGATCGCTGCATCTAGGTGTTCTCTTCAATCTAACGACGATCAAACTGACAGCCCAATGAGCCAGGGTGAGGCTTGATTGACGCAAGAAGATTTTTCTAGGTGGGAATGTGGTCAATCTGGTGTTCCTCTTTCTAAACCGGAGGGGGGCCCCAATTGAAAGCCAAATTTACTGTTACGGCGATCACCGTCTCAAATTTTCTGCCCTTAAAGAATAAGGTGAAGCTACGTGTAGATGGCTCGAGGGGATCTGGCCTCTTATGCTGATCACCTCAAGGTCTAGGAGGATCTTAAGTGTCGGATTTGCAAGGCGCCTCAGCATGAAATCTTAAGGCTCGTGACATTCTGAATCAAGGCGACTGACTCAAACGAAGAAACCTGAAAGGTTTTGACCAGGTTGATTATTAAGATATTAACATTTGATAGAAATAGCAACAAATTGTAATATATACCTATACATTTATTCTACTTTTAAAGTTTAAAGAAAACTGGTGTAACATTCTGTTCTTTGCTAACAAGAGCTACACAAAAGCTAACTGGCGAAGCAACCCAGCCACTCTGGGCCCACACATACCTGCTCCTCCTTCGGCGACTATAGCGGTGACAATCATAAGCATAGTGGCCTTTCTCACCACACTCATAGCATCTGTCATTAGGGTCAAAGGGGCGCCGTGCAGGAGGCCTGTCGTAACGGGAGCGACGAGGCATCCCTGTTGACACTTCCACTCTAACCCTGGAGCCACATATCACCCTGCAACAAGTCCATGATGGCTCAAAGTTAATCGTTACTGTTTATGGCAGAACTACAAAAAAGGAGAAGAACCAGATAGACTATCCCGATTCTCTCTCTGGCCTTAAAACTGGCTGTAGCTCCTGCAAACATCTGAAATGCACACGTACTTCCCATCAAGTCCACGGACAGCATCTTCAGCGTCCCTCGGGTCTTCAAACTCCACGAAGGCAAACCCCGGCGGGTTCCTCGCGATCCACACGGTTCTCAGGGGCCCGTAGTAGCTGAAGGCTCTCTCCAGCTCGCCTTTGCCCGCGCCTGTGCCCAGGTTCCCCACGTACACCTTGGTCTCTGGCGGGAAGGACGCCATGTCAGGGCCGGCGCTCGCCCCGCACAGACACCGCAGCGCGCAGGCGCGGCTGGGACTCGAAGCCGCG
>NW_009258261.1:2686041-2687417 GCF_000687185.1 Egretta garzetta
GGCTTGTGCCGATCCTCCCGAAAGGGCGCTGTAGGCTTGGGATAAGCGAACGCCAGCAGAGCTGTTCCCACCAGAAAAGCGGCTTTTGTCTCCCGAATGGCGTGCTTGCGGCTTGAGCAGGAGCTTCCCCTAGCAGGGCTACTGGAGTTGGAAGAGTTGCACCTCTTCGTGACCGTGATCAGGGTTACATTTACGGTGGAAGAGCTGTAGTAGCTGCCCACAGTAGTGACTTGTAAGATACGGCTTAGATGACAGGCTAAAAAAAATTCTTGGGGGCTTCGTGGTTCAGAAAAATGAAGTACGCTGGCAACAACGGAGAAAAAAGAAATCGGTGGGGGCTGAGATGAGCAAGAATTAAAACCAAAGATGTTTGGAGTATTTTGCTCAAAATACTTTGCTTTGAACAAACCGCCTTCCAGTCTGTGATCCAGAAGGGGAACAGCTGTTGAGACTAAACAGCTAAAATGTGTTCCTCGTATAATGATGTAAAACCAAACCACGTTCCTTCTTTCCGCCACTTTTCTTTCAAACAGAAGCTAAGATTTCCCATTGTATTGCTTGCTCCTACAGTGAAAACAATTAGATTTGCTAATCCCTGCTTTCACATAAACTGTAACTCTGGAAGAAAACAGTAGCTGAATGCAGTGGTTTAAGCCATTCCTAAATAATCGCCATAGCACTGTGGAAATTGAATTGAAACTTAACTAAAAAAAAGGAAATCACCTCCTTAAGCCTGCAAAATAAGACTATCTCATTTTACACCCTTGATATTTTTCCTGTTAAACTCACAAAATCATCACATGCTTGCTTTCATTTAAATTGTTGAAATGATGGCAGCCTGTTAGCTTCATCCATAGGAAGCTTTTCATTAGCAGTGTTAAAATAGAGCAGCTTTCTGGGGGGAGAAATCCCAAGTTTCTCACCTTCACAGGAGAGCTTGTAAAGATAACTCAAAACCAGGGAGCAAAAATACCTTACTTTTACGGAGCAGATACACACAGCATGCATCTATACCAATTTATGCACACAGATTGCTTCAAGTGGCTTGAGCTATGGTCTTGTCTACTCACTTTAGCAATCTCACAGCACTAGCAGGAGTATCGTCAAACCTAGCTTAATTTAAGCGAGGGAGAAAGCAGAACACCAGGTGGATTTAAGTGCTACACGCCCCGCCTCCTTGTTTTGCAATCCGGCCTCATATATATATAAACCTACATATCTTTTATATGCACACCCGTGGGTATAAAACATTCCAGAGTTGAGCATTTCCCTGCCTCAGAAGCCCCAAACTTCATGCTCAGCCCCCCGGGCTGTGGCGGGGAGGGCGCTGGGTTGCAGCAGGAAGCGGCGGTCCCGCCGGGGAGCGGAGGGGGCTG
>NW_009258261.1:2687565-2688690 GCF_000687185.1 Egretta garzetta
AAGGAGGAGGCCTCCTCCAGCCCTTTGTCCTCCCTGCGCTGCGTTGCCCCCGTCTCCCCCAGCCCCTTCCGCGGGGGAATACCGGGATGGAGCCAAGTGCTCGCGCAGTCCCAGGCTGAGACGGGGGTGGTTTTGCTGTCGGCACCGGTAGCGCGGGTGGTACGGGCAGAGGGGAGGAACAGCGCTTGCTGCGCGCCCTGCCGTAGGAGGGGAGGATGGAGCCGGGGGCCGGGTGGATAACGCTCATCCACAGGCAGCGGAGGGGCTTGTACGCGGGGGATGTGCCAGCGGGCAGAGCAAAGGCGGTAAACGCCTGCCCTCAAGGGACAGGGATCCCGGAGGTCTTGTAAGAGGGCAGAGCAATACATTGAATGTTTAATGCACGGGGGAAGCGTTAAGTTAGCAGAACGGTGATTTTTGAGGCTTCGCTGTGTGCCTTCAAAAATGAATGAACAGGGTGGGAAATTACAGAACTGCAGCAATATGCAAACCACCTGTGTGAATGCTTTTTAAAAAAAGCAAGCCGTGCTTAAGACAAATGGAAGATCTTTACCTGGAGGCAAACTCTGCTCTGGTGTGAAGGGTAAATCAAAAGGATTCATTGCTTCTGCTAATTGCTCTGGCTATTTTCTAGGTTCTGAATGTAGGAAATATGAATGACTGGCAGAGGAAAAGCCCTCTAGACTGGGAAACTTATGTGAACAAAATGGTGAAAGTTGCTGCAATTGAGAAACATGAATATGAAGGATGGGTCTTAACTGTTGATCCAGTTTCTGCCAGGTAAGTAGGAAACAAAGCTTTTGTTTCTGTAAAGCTAAGAGAAAACGGGTTTTTCAGGAAGATGAAAGATCCAAAGACTGAAGCAAACTTATTTTGAGCAAAAGCTGCATGTTGGGGCTGTGTCCTGTTTTTTTTTTTTTTTAATTGGCAAGGCCTAAAAGAAAGCAAATTGTAGTTGATGAGGCCAGTTCACCTAAATCCACTTCAATCTCATTCAAAGGACTGATAAGTTTGGGGAATATCTGGACTCATGCTGACTTCATTGTGGACCTGGGGTTAGTACTTTGAATGATATTCATGTGTTTAGGACTACTTTGAATGATACACCAAGCCCTGCTTCACAAG
>NW_009258261.1:2688727-2691845 GCF_000687185.1 Egretta garzetta
GAATCATAGAATCACTTTGGTTGGAAAAGACCTTTGAGATCATCGAGTCCAACCTTTAACCTAACCCTGCCATCCCACCACTAAACCATGTCCCTATCTTCTGTCTGGAATTCTCACATCGATGACTGCTTTCCCCTCTAGCTGGACACCCATCAGGGTGTAGTGGCTGCTTTGGAGAGGAAGCAGGGGCATTGGACAGAAAGTGGTACCACAGGTCTCTAGTATCTCAAGTGAGTAACTTGAAAACAGGGTTTGGAAGGCAGAATGCACCAGGGAATAGGTGGAAATTTGGCTCCTTGCTGCCACAGCTTTTTCCTGCCTTTTTGGTTGTGAGTTTGTCCCATATGAGCACAAGATGGAGGCTAGAAACTAAAACATCCAACTTCTGGTATGTTTCAGAAGAACTGGTTGTTGCTTTGACTCTGGACTAGCTCCGATACTCTAATCTTCTCTTGGAGTTGCTTATCATTTTGGTAGAAAAAGTGCACACAGCTGTGAGTGATTCTGGGGATGGCCCAGGCTAAAATCAAGGCATATTTCATTGCACATTTTCCCAAAAGTCATTACTTCCACTAACGGTGGCAACAGTAGATTAGGAAAGTGTTGGCATCAAATTTTGGATTTTTAATTCCCACAGGAGGAGGAAAATGGTTTCTGATCCTCTTTGTTGATATGGGGAAAAGATCCTAGAACTATAACAAGCTGCCTTCCTATCCATATTTTAGGACTTCCAGGATGTAAGTGCCCTTGGGAAAAGAACAGGATGGTACAACATGAGCCTGAACCTGCTGTGGTGTGTTCCCATTGTAATACTCAAGCTATAGTTTTCAGTTAAGAAACTAGCAATGCTAATTTAAAAAAATACATTATTCTTTTAGTAATGATCAATAATTAAATAGAATAATTATTCATTAAAAGGTTCTGATGTTGTTAGCTGCCGCCATTGCCTTCAGCATTCAAAGTGCTGAATGTATGAAGGTATCATTGGTTTTGAATGTTGGAAGACTTCAGCAAGGTTGGGAATGCTGCACAAAAATTTAGATTCCCAGCCCTGATTTTAACGTAGACTTTGCTTTTTTTTTTTTTTAGAGTAATGTTCTGCTTGATAGTATCTAGAGTAGTTTCAAATTCAAGGCCAGAAGTTACCCATAAAGCCCTACACTTTCAGTATTTTAAGGGTATAGCAGCATGCTTTTCAAGAAAAATGCTGGGTACTCATTATCACCTAAATAATGGGGGCGATTCCAAGAATCTTGGCCTGTGTTTCTCAGTCTTCAGTTAAGTACAGTGACTCCTACATCTATCTTTTCTTGGCAGCATTGTCCTTGCCACATTCCTGGAGAATGAAAAAGTGTCCATATCTGTTGTCTTGGGCCATGCTGTCCAGGAGGTCAAAATACTGAAAGAAGGGGACGATGAAATGAAGCAACGGCTTTCTGGCATATTTGCACCTGAAGAAAGTAAAGCTTACAGCCCAGAGGAACTTGAAAAGAGGAAGAACGACTTGAAGACTTGGCTAGAAACAAACCATATCCCTGTAACAGAGCAAGGTGAATCAGGAAGAACACTGTGCGTGGCAGGGGTGTTGACTATTGACCCACCGTATGGCCCAGAGGAGTGTAGCAGTTCCAATGAGATTATTCTGTCTCGGGTTCAAGGCTTGATACAGGGCTATCATGAAAAACAACAGTGATGTCTGCTGTTTAAAACAGTTCTCTTTAGGAATGGGTCTACCCATCCTATTTTAGGTATCAGTACTCACTATTTGCAAAAATGCTGGGTTTAGGTACTTGTTTGACTTTTGCACGTTAAGAAAGGGATAAAACAAGCAGTATAAACTAAAAGCACAAAGCATTTTCCATGCACTATTTTTTATTTTATTAAAAGCAAGCCACTGTATAATGATGATGTATTAAAACTAATGTATCAGTTTAATAGGGTTTTTTGTAACAGTATTGTGGAAGATGATATATGATAAATGTAAAATGTGTTTTCCTCTGCCTTTAGAATTTAATTAATCAAATTCATTATCTAGTGGTGTAGGCATGGTTATTTGAACTGCTTATCAGATTGTTTTTTTTTCCCAAGAAAGACAATTGTGATACTTGGACTTCCCAAACTAGGTGAAAAAATTATTCAGAAAGTTTTTTTTATGGTTTTTTTGTTTGTGTGGCTTTTTTTTTCCTCACAACCGTTCTCTGGTTTTAGAACATGAATTATAATGTAGATCCAAGTTTGTAAAATAATTAGGGAAAGTCAGCAGGCGAATAGCGGGTTTTAAAAACATTTCTCATGTATATTTGTTATTTTAGAGCAGCAATGATTGGAAGCCCTTTGTTCCTTAGAGGATTTCTTGCAACTCAATGAATTTGTGTTTTGTAATGCTTTGTTTCTAGCTTATGGTAACATACAATGCAAGAATCATTGTGTGATTGTTCCTGAGATTATTAGTCCAGTCAGGAGCCTTCAGACCCCTCATTTATCTCTTGGTGTATTGTGTTGTTCTGTCTTATTATGAGGTAGCACCAAACCATATGTTAGTCTGCTCAAATGCATTTGAAAAGTCTGTCTAACCCTTGTTAATAAAAGGCCCTCCTCATTTCTGCTGTGGCTTATTTAAAATTACTTTAGATTGGTCAGGTTCATGCTGATTTTTCTTAAAAATCTTCTGCACATGTGCTCCTGTGTGTGTCTCCCAGAAAAGGTTGGTAGATATCAAGGCACAAGTGGTTCAGCTGCCTGTCTGGATCAGGGGACTGACCAGGGCCTGAACTCTGGGGCACCCAAGAATCGTTGGGTTGTACTAGTATCAGGCCAAACCCCGCTCAAGAGATTTAAGAACAGTTTGAGAATGCCTTGTTACAAGGAAGGTAACACCTCCTACCCCCTCGCCAGGGAATAAGGAGCCTCGTAGGCTCCTTCACCTCCAGTCTCATCGGGGCCAGAAGCTGAGTTCCTGGTCTCACATGAGGGATGATGACTGGAAACAAGTGGTTCCCATCTCCTCTGCTCCCTCTTCGCACCACTGTGCCTTCCTCACAGCCTGGCGGTGCTACGGGCAGGAGCTCTGGCGGGGGGGGCGAGCGGCAGTTGTCCCCGAGGAGCCTCCCTGACGACA
>NW_009258261.1:2692396-2722694 GCF_000687185.1 Egretta garzetta
CGCGGCTTCGAGTCCCAGCCGCGCCTGCGCGCTGCGGTGTCTGTGCGGGGCGAGCGCCGGCCCTGACATGGCGTCCTTCCCGCCAGAGACCAAGGTGTACGTGGGGAACCTGGGCACAGGCGCGGGCAAAGGCGAGCTGGAGAGAGCCTTCAGCTACTACGGGCCCCTGAGAACCGTGTGGATCGCGAGGAACCCGCCGGGGTTTGCCTTCGTGGAGTTTGAAGACCCGAGGGACGCTGAAGATGCTGTGCTTGGCCTCGATGGAAAGTATGTGCATGCCTAAAACCTCCTTGACAGCTCTGGCTATGGTTTCTGACCTCCTGAGCCTGCACCAATCATCGATATCTGTTCTGTATGTAATGAGCACAGGGGAGAAAAGTATTTCTGTGATTAATTCATACTGTGTCTTGCAGGATAATATGTGGCTCCAGGGTTAGAGTGGAAGTGTCAACAGGGATGCCTCGTCGCTCCCGTTACGACAGGCCTCCTGCACGGCGCCCCTTTGACCCTAATGACAGATGCTATGAGTGTGGTGAGAAAGGCCACTATGCTTATGATTGTCACCGTTACAGTCGCCGAAGGAGGAGCAGGTATGTGTGGGCCCAGAGTGGCTGGGTTGCTTCGCCAGTTAGCTTTTGTGTAGCTCTTGTTAGAGAGAATGTTACACCAGTTTTAACTCTTAATGTTGTAAGTCAGCAGGTGTATATCACAATTTATTTTGCTAATATAAAATGTTAATATCTTAATAATCAACCTGGTCAAAACCTTTCAGGTTTCTTCGTTTGAGTCAGTCGCCTTGATTCAGAATGTCACGAGCCTTAAGATTTCATGCTGAGGCGCCTTGCAAATCCGACACTTAAGATCCTCCTAGACCTTGAGGTGATCAGCATAAGAGGCCAGATCCCCTCGAGCCATCTACACGTAGCTTCACCTTATTCTTTAAGGGCAGAAAATTTGAGACGGTGATCGCCGTAACAGTAAATTTGGCTTTCAATTGGGGCCCCCCTCCGGTTTAGAAAGAGGAACACCAGATTGACCACATTCCCACCTAGAAAAATCTTCTTGCGTCAATCAAGCCTCACCCTGGCTCATTGGGCTGTCAGTTTGATCGTCGTTAGATTGAAGAGAACACCTAGATGCAGCGATCGGCTATAGATACTTCTAGATCGTCTAGATCTGCTAGACCTTGGGCCAAAGAGGGTCGACCTGCAAACTTGCAAGGTTTATTTTAAATACGCATTACAGTGTTTTCTATTCTAATGTAATTCTGCAATGTAATTCAGCTTTTAACATTTTTTAGGTAGTAAAATGCTCAAGACAAGTGGGCCCAGAGATTTTTCCAACTGACAGATGCTAGTGGTGTGTTTTTGTTGGTTTGGTTTTGTTTTTTTTTTTTTTGTTTGTTGGTTTGGTTTTTTAGTTGTCTGAAATCAGTTTTGACTTCAGCAGGGTCTCACGTGCACTGATTGCTGCAGCTGTTTCCTGATACCTGTTTTCTCTAACCTAAAACCAGGTCCCGGTCTAGATCCCGTTCAAGGTCCCGAGGAAGAAGGTATTCTCGGTCACGCAGTCGGAGTCGTGGTAGGAGGTAGGGTTCTGGCTGTCCTTGTGTTATCATTCTTTTTTCTACTCCTCCCTCTGTTCCACACCTTTCTGTAGTCCTTGTGAAAAGTACATTGCAGTAATTTTGATTGGTTTTTTCCTTTGTTTTGTAGATCAAGGTCAGCTTCCTACCGCAGGTCCAGGTCAATCTCTCCTCGTAGGTATAGATCATTTTCACCCCGCAGATCTCGGTCTGGTTCTTTAAGGAGATCAAGGTATGTTTTTTTCTATTAAGCCCACAACATTGTTGAAGGGAACATAACTGTTGGAGTTAACATTAAGTTTATATTTTGCAGTCCATGTGTCTGCAGGAACCTTCATGGTACCATGTTACATCGCTGAGAGATAATCTGAATGCTTTTCTTTGAAGTTAAAAACTTCAGCATGTAATTTTGGAACTGCTGTTTCTGAGCTTTTTTAATATTGTACCAAAGTTACAGCCTTAATCTAAGGTTAAGGTTTCCTACTTCAGCTTCAAGGATACAGGGAGTAATTCTGCTTAGTCGACTAGGGCAGTGGGATTTCTTATGTGGATGGTAGGCATACTACAGCTTTCCAGTAATGAAAGTTACTTCTGCAACACCAGTAGTTCTAACAAAACTCTCTGAGGTCAATATCTTAAAAGAATGCCGTCTCTGCTATATGAATCGTGTAGTAATAGTTGAGTTTTCACTGCTTTTTTTTCTAGATCTAGGTCCAGATCACGCTCAAGGTCCCGGTCTGTTGCATGGCCTCGAAGCAGGTAACATACTTGTCTTAATCCAAACCAATAATAGTTTGGGTGTGGGCTTTTTTGTTTTGGTTTGGTTTTTTTTTCTTCCTCAGGGAAGTTTGGCTGGAAAGGGGTTAGAAGGTTGTGCAGCGTAGCAGTATTTGCACTTAAAGTTAATAATTTATGCGTTTTCACAGACTAAAGCAGTGGTTGATTTCTTGTAATAAACATGAGTTTATTTTCGTCTGTGCCTATTATATAGTCCATGTATATGTAGCCACGAACAAAGCATATATATGATTTGACATCTGTGGAGAGCAGTTTTGAAAACTAGTTAATGCTTATGCGTACTTGATCTTGCGACCTGCAGGAAATGCTGCTTAGATTTTTCTTGTAAATCCCAAGTACTGAGGGAAAAGAAAATAGCAATGAGAAGGTTGCCACTGTTGACTGAACTCTTGCTTACAGTTTTTCAGCTTTGTCAGCTCCAGTTCTGAGGGTTAGACCAAATTAAATTGCTGTAGTGCTAAGAACTACGTTACATGGGATAAAACACTTGACTGCAGAGGTCTGGAGGTCTGAATGAACAGGACCATGAGTCCTAATGGCGCGGGTAGTGTTTTAAAGTACTTCTCTGACTTGTAGCCCTGGTTTTGTGGATCTGGATGTTTTCCATGCTGAAATGGAAGTTGAGGAAAATGAGTATAGAGTAAATGCTCCTGCATTATTTTCCGCTCTGCTTGTGCGTAGTTGGAAGAAGGGTGAAAGAGTAGGATAAAATCGCAATGGACATAAGAGTTTTTAAGTTGGAAGTAGTTGTGTTTTGTTATGCATTAGGATGGGGGAAGAGGGATCATTTTTAGGGGTCTGCATGCTACTTGAGGACTTGCACACTGAGCTTTTAAGGGGATGATTGTTATTACTAGAGCTGTCCTGACTTATTACTCATACAGGCCTGTAATGCAGTAGATGACTAGCCAGGCTCAAATTGCATGTGGAAGAGTCTGCATACTGCTGATGTTGCTTGGTGACTTCTAGTTCTGGGACGGTTGTGTTCCTGCATGAAAGACTTGATAATTGTGTTGAAATTTCTGAGAAATGCTGACTTTGCATAGGTCTGCAGTTGTAGTAGTGAGAAGTAGTAGTTCAGGACTGGAGTTACGGAAGCATTGTGAAAACTCTAGCCAGTGCTGGTCCTCTGCTAATGCAGCAAAACACTAGTACATAACCAGTGCTGTATCTAGAGCTTTTGATCTGCAGTCCTGCTTTGTTGCTGTGTCCCTCAGAAGGAGGATTTGCCAGCAGTTCTTGTAGTAAGATGATGCTCTTGTGTGCTGCCTTACTGTATTTCTTTACAAAGGAAGTCATTGTTATACTACAAAATAAAAGTTCTGGGTAGTTGTGAGCAACTCCATTCTAGGTAACTGTGATACAATAACAAAATTACTGGTTATAGTGTTAGGAACTGACACAGGATGGCTCAATATAGTGATCAGGAAGGTTTCAAAGCAGTGGCATGTAACTCTTCATTTAACTTATGCCAACAGTGTCCATGTAGTATTTCTGTAAGTTAATAGGCCAGGTAAAGGTGAATCTTGATTACCCTTTAGAAACGGTTCTGAGCAGAGATAGAATAAAAATTCCTTACTTTTTTGGCCAAGTCTATTAAACAACAGACTTTCTGACGTTCAGTAGTACCACATGCCTGAATTCTGACACTGTAGGAGGACAAATACTTTCTAAGTAACAGCAAATACTTGAGTTGGTAAAGTAACATGATAAATGTGGGATGAAGGTCTCACTGTTAGAGTAGATTTTAATTCGTAAGATGAACTGGGAATAGTTTACACATTAGTAGCCAGATACCAAAACTGAAATGCTGTTTTCATTGGGAGAACTGATGGAAAAAGCTATATTGTACTTGAGTAAAAGTGGCACTGGGAACTTTTAGCTGAAGAATGCATCAGCTCTTCAGCATGTGTGCTTACCTGTGGCCGATTCCAGGCTCTTAATGTGCTGATTTTCTAAGATGACGCTTGAAACTATTCTTCCCTTTGTGGAAGGGATACTTGGCAGGTGGGGAGAAAGCCTGTGAGCCTGGCACAAGGTCCTGTGTTTTGAGAAAGTGGGTAGCTGAAGCTTTGCTGGGGAGCTTCTTGTGCTTGTACTCTCGTGTTCTGGTGAAGTGGGGTCTCTATAATAAAGAGCTAAAGTATTCTCCTGAAATGTCACAAGAAAAGCCTGCAGCACCAGAGCCTTCCTCTCTGGTTTGTGATGCTATGTAGTATGAATTTGCTGTTGCTGGTATAGCTAACTGTCACTGTATGTGCATGCCACTGGCTGCTTTGCTGAGCTTTATTTTTCTCCTGTTGTAGGTCTGGGTCCCACGGTAGATCTAAATCTGGCTTACCTGCTAAAAGGTGAGCGTATAAATACAAGTAGCACGCAGTATTTTTTTTTTTTGGTCATAATTCAAAATCTCTGCTTGGACCAGTATTTCAGTTGCATGTGGAAGAGGTTTTTTAGGGGTGTTTTTGGTTGGTTGGTTTTTAATAGCTGATTTTAAAGTATTTTTATACATTAAAATAATGTATCTTTTTTTTATAGCTGATTTTTGTGGGACAATAGGCAATTCTTCCAGAAGGATTGTGGATACAGGTTTTTGTTTAACCCATGATTGTGACAAGAATTATTTTTGACAGGATTTGGGGCATATCTCTCACTACCTTTGTTCTCAACTGTCTGTAGTTCTCAGTCTTCCTGACTCTACTTGTTTCACTGCTCCTGCTTTGCAGGGTTACTGCGATCATTTTATAGCTGCTTTGAAGCTGTGTGTTGCTCTTTTTCCCGAGGGCTCCAGCTTTCAGCGTTTTTCCTTCTCAACTGCAGCTTCTTGCTTAAAGTAATTGGGTATACTTGCTATCAGCAGCATTGAGGGTAGCACCTACTAAACAACATAAAACTGTTCTTACTGTTTTTAAATGGTTAAAAGTACTTACTGAGTGTATACAAGTTTACTATGTTGATTGTTTTGGTTTTGTTTGGTTTTTTTAACAGTCGCTCAAAGTCCAGATCACCATCTCCAAAGAGAAGGTAGGAATTGGTGTATGCCATACAGTTACTGGAGTGGTTGCTATAGAAGTTAACTTGTGCAAAGATAAAAGCTTCAGGTTTTTTACTTGTCTTAATTTGTGAAGTATGAAAAGATGGATTGTTACGGGCACTTCCTACTATGAAAAGATGAAGTTTTATGGGTGCTTCCTACTGCTGGTAGTCAGAATTTCATGGTAGTAACTCTAAGGTAACCTACTTTAATGAAATTTTAAAGGACAACAGAAAATGTGGGCAAATGAGAATCAACTATCCCAAAGTTTCTGGGGAAGAAGTGAGTAATGTAAGGTATGGAGCAAACCATGAATATCATGGTAGGATTAACTTCCTGCTGGTGGCTCCTCACAGCTGGCTCTCACTCACTTGCACAGCTGCCAAGTTCTGCTATGCACTGTGAAGTAAGAAGCAAGTTTTCCTAAGTAACCAGAGAAGTACGTGCTGGAATTTACCTAGTCTGAGAGAGTTCCTCATGACTGGCCCTAAACTGGAACCATGTAGGTTGTAGCAGAGCAAGAATTCCCCTGCACAGCTGGACCGCAGGCTCCAAGGTGCTTTCTGAGCAGGCTGGATGTCTTGCCTAGCTGTTGCAGCCGATGTCTTTATTTTGCCTGCCCTTTTCAAGCTTAAAGCAGCTGTTACTTATAAAGGTGTAAAATATAACACTTTATCATTATTAACTGTAAATGAAAACAGTGTGGGGAGGGGTGTTCTGAGTTGGGGGGTGGGGCTCCCGAGCAGAGGAAACCTGGCGTAGCATGCACAGTTTCTGTTGGTTTTGCTGTAAGAGTTGCTCTTTATCTTTCCCTTTCAGTCACTCACCATCAGGAAGCCCTTGAAGGAGTACAAGTCCTGAAAGAATGGGTTCAAATTTAAAATGTTTAAGAAGAAAATTTATTTTGTTTACATTATTATAAGGGATTTTGTGGTGTCTTTATAAATGTAAGGGCTTAGTCCTAGAAAGCTGTTTCTATTGACTAACAATTGGCATGGATCTGGATCTTTTTAAAAGTCTTACTAGCAGACTAATGCAAAACTCTTTTGTTGTGTTAACATTCTGTGATCTGGAAATGTTGGGCTTTTTTTATTGGCGCATTAAAATAAACTGTGCATTTCTAACTAAGAAATATTTTGTGATAACCCTGCTGTTTCTGTTAATATTTGGGTAGCTGAAGCAGGCCACGCACCACTATGGTGAAAAGGAGGAGGCAGGCTGTGACAGGCACTTGTGAATTGAGCATAGCGCAGCAGCCAGTCACGGGCTGCCTGTCCACGCTTGTCCTGCAGGCGTGTGCCAGTGTAGGACTTCATCCCTACAGAGCACCAGTTAGAGTGAAGAGTTACCAGTACCAGCTGTCATTCTTGCTGTTCGGTCTTGAATGTTATGGTGATCTGCACCTTGTGTTTTTATTTGTACCTTCTCAAAGCTCAGTGGAGCTGAAAACCTGTTTGGAGGTGCTTGTACACACTTCATGATTTGACCTACAAAAATGTCTACAAAGGGTGTTAACAGATGGAAAAAATAAGGAATGTGTGAAAGCTGGTCTGTCTCTCCTGTTGACTGAAGGACCAGCGAGCTTCTCAAGTGAAGGTATTTGGAATGATTCTGGAATGTAAATTATTGAAGTAAATATTTTTAGAAGTCTTGGTTTATGTCCTGGTTGTCCCAACATAGTAGTACTACTTTGTGATACTTATGATAAAATCAGCAGTTCTGGTACAGAAGATAATATATTTAGATACTCTTTTTAGGAAAGGAAGGCTTTTCTTACAGATTGAAGGTCACAAGCAGAACCTGCAGGTCATGTTTAAGTAGCAGTACATTAGGGGAATCAAGAGCTTGTGTCAACACTTACCTGACCTGATCTGCCTGGTCACATCTTCTCCTTTGGCAGTAGAGTGTAACCAGGGACTTGCTGCTGTCCTGATCAGAGGTTGCTTTGGGAAACGGGACTGTAGCTGCCTGTATACAGGTGGTCCCCATCTCACCACAGATAGGTTACTGACAGATGTAATGTGAGAATGATAAACTAGTGGAAGGTATTTTGATTTGTCTTTGCAGCTGATAATGGCTATTATCAGACTAGTATGGAAATGGAGTGCCAGATGATTTTGACTTAAAAGTCTTTATAGTATGTTCTGGCCTGTATTTCTGTGTCTTACAGGTCAGCAAGGAACAATAATTCTCTTGGGGCTTCTAATTTATCGGCAGGTTTTCAGGTGAACTTTGGTCACTCTTGCTTTATAAGATGCTCACGTTCTAAAAGAATGATAATGAGCCCCTATACATGACTTCAGACTCTTCCTGTGTACTACAGCATGCATTTGTCTTGTCCCTTCTCTCTCTCTTCCCTGTGTTTGTACACTTTAGTGCATTAGTGCTTAGTAGGGTAAGTGACTTCCTTTGCTGATGATGATGCAATTAATATTTTGTTAAACCATAGTCCATTATAAGCTGCAGAAAGAGGGAGCTGGAAGCAACAGCATTAAAACAGTGACCCCAAAGCCATTGCTAAATGCTGCTGGGGAGAGTATTTATGACGTTCCCTTCTTCCTGCCCCATTGCAGTTTACAGCATCAAGGGTGAAATTACCCCATGCAACGGTGCTTTTACAGGGGGGGTAGCTTTTTATTTTTTTTTCCCTCTGTATGGCTAAAGCAAGCTGACTCCACAATAAACATGCAGACTAAAACTCTTCTAGTGCTACCGTTCTTTTTCAGTCTTTCTGCTCAGTGTATTACAAGGAACCATGTGCTCGGGTGGAGGAGGAGGGCTGGAAGGAGGGTTGCTAGGGCCAGGCTTTAGTCAGCAGTAGGAGGGAGGCAGCTCCTGTGGAGGAGGTGGG
Source organism: Egretta garzetta (assembly GCF_000687185.1). NCBI lineage: Eukaryota > Metazoa > Chordata > Aves > Pelecaniformes > Ardeidae > Egretta > Egretta garzetta. Next base: position 2,700,665 of record NW_009258261.1, read on the forward strand.
AGAAGGAACCACTCTTCAACAGCTCCTGGAGGTGGGGGTGGCTCTTCTCATACCTGGCAGGGAGGCCTATGGCAGTTAGCAGTAGCCCTGCTATGGCGTTTGGTGCTTGCCATCTGTATTTAATGTGGGTCTCATCCCCTTGTTGGCAACCGCTGCCTCAAAGGCAGTTCCATCTGTATTGTGGAGGGCTTGCCATGTGCTACTGGGCAGCACAGCAGCCAGGCTCCAGCTCTGCCTCTGCTGTTGACCTGAGGGGTTGGGCTGGCTTAGCCTGTCTCAGTGTGTATTACTCTATGCCTTTACTCTTACCAAGCTGTTGCATAGACTGGCACTGGTTTTAGGGGCTGAACATGTCTGCTGAAGGAAGCAAGTAATAAAACCCTGTGCCCATGAAGCCAGGTTAGTGCATATGCAATTCCTGGAAAGTCAGCCTGTTTTGGCAGCAGATGGGGCACTACCATGTAGAAACCCTCCTAAAGTAACAGCTGGCACTGCAGCCCAGGTGGTGAGACACGAGAGATGCACTCATGGCTCTGTATCCACTGTCATATGTTGATTGTATCTATCAATCTGTGCTTTGTTCCTTTCCCAGGCTTGCCCAGGCAAGGCACTAGGACATTTCACAAGTCCTCTCTCCAGCAGGGTGGATGCTGCTAATTATCACCTGCTACATCATTGGCTGTCCTTGCCCTCACCTTCAGGTGGAATTTAGCGTGTACTTGGGGGGAAGAGTCATACACGCCCTCCTTGAGCACTAGTTTCCATCCAAAACACAGCACTGCCGGATGGTTGAGAAGTCATTTATTCAAGAGGATACCACTTTGAAAGCGTATGGAAGTCTGAGGTGAAAAAGGGAATCCCTTCCTATTTCACTCCATAGCCAACCTGAACAGAACCAGTATTTCCTCACCCTTACTGGTGTGGCTGCCTGGCACACGTGGAAGCCAGACTATGTCCAACAGTCCCTCTTCACACAGAGCTAATGGCTGACAACATGCTCCCTCTGCTTCTACAACATTCCTTGCCCTAGGATTCCTAGGCCTTAACAGCTCTTCACTAAACCTCAGAAAAAGAACCCAAGTGTCCAGGTGTGCAGCCAGAAGAGCACAGTGCTACTGTTGTCCAAAATTAAGCTAAGAAACCATTTCAGCCTTCTGCATTCAACACACGTGCAGTGACCATTCTAGGGCGCTAGTATGCTGGGCTTGGTACGCCTGTCTGGATCCCTAGGCAAGGGTGTGTTGCTGTGAAACTGCTGCTACAAACATTCAGATGTGGTTGGTTGGGGGCTGATTTTTTTTTTTTTTTAAAAACCAGACCAGTCCCCAACCGATGCACCTCCCTCTGCTCATCAGCCTGAAGGCTATTGCCAAGAAGGGTGGGTGGTAGGGACAGGGTTTACCCTAGTTTTACTATTAGAGATGACAGCAAAATTATTTTACTGAAGGCACTTGCTATTTGCTCAGCTGTAGCAATGCTCAGCATTGCAATTAAGCAATGTCAAAGGGAAGAAGTAACAGTTCATTTTTACTGCAGCATTTTGCCACACGCTGCTGTAGCAGTTCACTCCCCAGAGCAGGAGCTTGGTTCAAAGTTTTCAAAAGTGGGACTTTCTTCCAGCTGTGCAGGGTGGCAGGAGGACTACCACCCACCCGAGGAGGTTAACCGTGAGCACTACCACCCACCCAAGCACCCATTTTTATGCACTACAGCAGTCCATCTAATCTGTTTTACTTTTTTTACAGTGCAGGGGGGCTGGAAAAGCCCAGCTTTCAGGGGAAACATCCACATTCTCCTCCTATTTTACACTAACCAGAACAGCCTGCACTCATCCAACACTTTACTCCCAACTGATCAGTACAGCCTCCTCACCAGAGGATGCTCTCTAAATCAGTTTCAGACCCCTTGACATGATTCAAAAAGCGCTCACCTTTTTAAGGGCTTTGGGTTGAACTGTAAGCAAAGTGATCCCTCAGCAGAGTCTTGACTAAAATGTAGAAGCAAGTTTAAACCAATTTGGGCGCAGCTTATGATGTCACATGCTGCCTCCAGACATTACTATTTCAAGAAGCAGCTAGGTAGCAGGTATTTTTTTGTGACCAGAAAACACTATTGCCAGTGTATAGCCCCATAAAAAAAAACCAAAAACCACTTTATTGGAGGTTTCTATTCGTCCTGGGAGAGGTGCCATTTTCCCATTTCCTAAAGTGTACTGTAAGCCACCTCACTTTCAACAAGCGAGCTCTCTGTGAACAAAGGCGGGGGGGGGGGGGGGGGAAGAAAAAACAAACCATCAAAAATCCCCCCAAAACCTGTTGATAGTACAGTTGTCAGCGTGGTCTTCCAGAGATCGGCACCGTGTTTTGGGACAACAGATGTTGATGTTACTTGGTCTGTTCTCAGGCAGTGGCTAACAGTGAGTCTTTGTAGAAAGCTGTTCTCGCATTACTGCGTGGTCACAAGCTTTACAATCATACCGATGATCCGAGATCCACGGGGGCACATGCACAAATCCATGCTGGGATTCTTGATTTTATCCTGCAGCAGCTGGTCCAGTTCGCAGCGCAGCTCTTTCACCAGCTCAGCCACCTACCACGCATGGTAAAACACAGGTGAGCACAAGGTTCATGAAACGCCATCTCCTGCATTCTTTACACAAGCACAGCTCTGCAGCACTCCCAGGATTATCCTTCCCTTTCCTTACCTGGTGAGAGGCAGCCACAAACCGTATCCATCCATCATCAAGAGAAATGACAAATTCTCCCTTCTGCAGCTGCATGTGAACCTGCCCGCCGCCGAGAAGGACCAGCGGGTACACTGACACCATACTGCAGTCTCGAATGAACACGCGGCTGGTCTTGATTTTCTCGTGATACACCAGGTAGGGGCTCTCGAAGTGCCTCGTCTGGAACACGTACACAATATCCTCATTAAGTGCCACATCTTTCCTATCTGCTTAGGCAAATACGGGCCTGCCTGCCTCTTCCACACAGGCCTCCCCTGCCTCTTCTACGGCTGCAAAGAATAGCAAATGTGCCTAAAATATACCTGATTGATTGACTAACAGACTCTCTCTGACCCATAAGAGCTGCTGGTAACTGCCAGTTATCCCTTGCTCCTTCCCACTTTGCAGTGAGTGTCTGAGAAACCGGCTAATTGATCAATGTTGCCTCAAGGCCCAAAGTTCTCCATTTCATGCTAAGGACATTTTAATGTGCATATTTGTTGTGCTCTTTTAAAGCAAGAGTGATGAACAGTTCAAAGCCTTTATAACCCAAATATGTGGTTAATGATTAAACCCCACTTTTTTAAAGCAAGTAATTTATATCCTGGAAAAGCAATGAATCATCAAATATGGAGACAGGCTTCATGGGACAAATACTACCATGTATCATGGCAGAGGGAGAAGAGCTCTTATCTAAGAATTAGCCATTAAGCTGGAAAGGGAGTTAACTTCAGAGCTCGAGGACTCATGAAAAAACAAACCAGAGTATGTCCCTGAATTATTCACCAATACATAATATTTCAGCTGAAGGAGGGGTGGTGGGGAGAAGTCATCTACATGTATTGAAGGTGCTACACACACACATGCAATCTCAGTTGATACTGAGGAGAAGCCTGTGGAGCACTGCAACTGCAACATTTTTTGTGTGCAGCTTTGCAGGCACAGCTTAAGAAAACATGAACTGGGGGGTTACTGCCTCTGCTAATTCCACTCCAGAGGCTGGAGCTGTGTGCCCAAGAGGACAGTCTTAACTCAGGAATGCACCATTCTTTACAATTCTAACAGGGGACTGTTCAATCATGAAGATTGTTTTTTTAACATCAGTAGGGACCTTCACTGTCATCTCAACTGCTCAGGCAAAGGTTTATAAAAAAAGAGCATGCTTTGCAGAAAAAAGAATCCTGACCTGATAATTCACAGAGGAAGGGTGAATGTGAACATAACCATCATTTTTTGTAACAAACTTCAGCTCTTCTGCTTTTGGTTGCATTTTGACTGCTCCTGTACTGGTCTTCTGGTATTTGCCCTCTGGCTTTTTCACCTGTATGGCAAGGTAAAAAGTTACAAAAATCTCCTGTACCAGAAAACCTTTTTAACTTATGTTTTAATTTTATCAATAACAGAAAATCTCAAGTAGTAACACATCAAGTCACTAGAGACAGGTATTACACTCCAGGTGCTGTCTAATCCTGACTTGTTCATTTGTAACCTCAGCCTATTAAAAAGCTGTAATTTAAAGTAGCTTCTTACAAACATTTGCTGCTGGCTTCTGCTTGACACTAAAATCAGCCTGTAGGAACAGCAGCAGTCTTGTGCAACTGGAGCTCAGCTGCCTGGCTCTAGCACTATAAGCCAGCAAGCTTTGGCAACCTAAGCCAGGCTCAAGGCTGCCACAATCAACCCAGACTGAAAGCAGGCCATGTGGTTATGCTAGACAGCAGAAGGGAAAATGAAAAAGCATTCTTTTACCTGGACTACATTGGGATACAGTGCAGCACACAACATAGCTGAGATCAGCTTGATGTTCTCCGCATTCGAATTTGCCTGTGAAATTAATGCATGCATTAGGTATTCTACCAGTAAGCCTATAAAGGTAAAAGCCCTGCTTTTGGAATGATTGAATTCCTGCAACCAGTTTACTTTCACAGCTGCACGGCTGTGCTTTATAGCTGGAATAACTGGAGGACCAGTTACTGCTCCTAAGGTCTCAGGCTAGACCCTGGGCTGTGTTGCTCCCACTATGAATGGAGCAAATTGGCCACCAACTATCTTGATGCAGTTAAGTGCTGAACCTAATTGTTCCCTAATGTCTGGCTACAAGTAGCTTTGCCCCTCCGCCCATTATCACCTCATCACATAGCCCTAGGAGATCTCTGGCTCTGGAGGTACTGCATTCTGAAGATTGTCCGCAATGCTCAAGTATTTCGTTGCCTGCTCTGTAACGTAATTCTGTTCTCAAAATAAGGTTGGCACTAATCCCAACATTCAGGCCAGGTCATGAGTCAGACCCATGCCTTTCCACCACTTGCTTACTTCTAATGTGTCAAGTCAGCAGTGCGTCACTGCCTCAGAAGAGCAGGTTTCAGCTCACTCCACATCTGAGCCTGTTCTTCCTGGGGACATAAGGCCTCATGCAATTGAGGCTAGTACCAGCACGTACAATGTACAGGGAGGAAGAACAGAGCAGGTAGGAGATGGTTATTGCCAGTGTGAGATTACAAAGCCAGGCTGTGGCAAGAAGCCCACCAGTCTAGAGCCCACCTGGCACCCAGGTCAAAGGAAAAACTGCAGCATCATTTTGGAGCACTGAAATGCTGTAAATTACCTCTTCTCCTGTGGCATCCAGCACGCCATCGCCTCCTTGGGACCACTTCTTCTCAATGTCCCTGGCTCTCAATCCCTCCTTCACAAACCCAATGTCAGAAAGCAGTTCTGTGAATTGCCGTTTCAGACTGGCAATTTCCTACAAACAGACAAAGGGCTATGACAGGTGCCACACAGAGTGAGGAGAGTCTTCACCAGTTGCTTATTTTTGCACTAGGACTCTGCCAGTGTCTCAGCCAGTCCCTGTGCAAGGCCATAAAAACTGACTTACCTGAAGAACTCTTCCTGACAGAAAGTTCTCCCTGCAGTAGTTGTAGCTTGCCTGAGAACCCTCTTTGACACTTAAACGCCATCCCTAATTGAGAGGATGGGAGGAAACCTTTAATAAAATATTTCAGCTTGAATTTCAAGCACATCACAAACCTCTGAGAAAGGCTACTGAATTTTAGCTCACCTTATAGGCCTGGAGAAGAGCCAGGTAGTCACTGTTTCCTACTGCAAACTCCAACTTCTTTTTGTTTGCTTCTTCCCTTTTATCCCATGGTGACACCTAGACAGGCAGTAACAGATTAAGCATCTTCATCCCCTCACAATTTAGACAAGCCATTGTGAGAACTGCATCATACATAATCTTTGGTATTTTCACAGCAGCTCACAGGCCAGAATGCAGATTTTCTCCTTGGATAACAGAAAATACGAGGCATTCAAAAATGCCTAGTCAACAGCAGAGCACCTAAGCCCAATGCCCTATCTAACCACCAGAGATCCAAAGGTAAATTTGTGATTGACCAGCTCACGGAGAATATTTCATTTTGGGCAGAACTCTGCAGCTGCAAAATGCCAAGATCCATGAAAAACACAATCTCTCAAATCTTAGCAAGTTAATGGACCTGAGAATGCCTATAATATAGAAGAGCACAGCAAGTCTAAAATCCACTTGGGTCTGAGAGAGAAGGTGATAGTAACTCAGGTCATTCAAAAAGCTGAATATAAGTTTTTCTGTATCAGCATGTAGAAACTGATAGCACTTGAAGTCAAAATGCTGTAGAAAATGCCCAGTAAGCATATGGAAAAGAACAATCTATTTCCAATTCTTTCACAACTATCCTCAATACAAACTTTTGCACTACTAACTATAGCAATCAAAACAAGAGAAAGCAATCAAAAAGAAAGTCTGACTTTTCATGCAGGTGTGTACATTGCAGTAGAAAATTAACAACAGTAAGAGCACCTATAAGTACAGCAGCTGATTCAAAAAGCCAAAGTGAAAGTGAAAACACAAACTGAGATCCAAACTGAACTCTGCATTCACAGCTCAAGACATGTCCACTTCATCATTATCACTGTTTTCATAATTATTTCTAACTACTTCTTATATTACCATTCATTTTTATTTTTTACACATATTTGGAGAAAATGGGGCTGGCCATACTTCTTAGTTCAAACTAAAACTAATATTCACTCTGTTCCTACTGTTCGCTCATAATATAAGTAACATTCTTGTTGCTGCATGTTTGTGGTCTTCTGCTTATAACTGGACTTTTTTAGTGAGCACTGCATTAACACATAAACAGTGCAGGCTAAAAAGGAGAATTAAAATACTCAAGTGTAGTACGCTGCAAGTTACAACACTGTTTTGCTGCTGCATGAAAACGAAGTGGGATACATGGTTAAGAATACTTACAAAAGGCGACTTAAAGGCCAGACTGGCTGCTATAGTTAGTGCAGGATCCAGGCAGCGGAAGATGGTGCCAAACAGCATTAGCTTGCCAATCCTGACATCAACAGGCAGAGATGCCAAGTGATATCCCAGAGGGGTGAGCTTTTCGTCTGGAGTTAATGCTCCCAAGTCTTGTAGTCGCAGCTTTGATGCACGCAAAGACTCCGTTCTAGGGGGCTCAATTAGTCGTGATAAGACAGAGTGAAGACTCTGTGCAGAAAACATCTCCAGAATCTTAATTCTTAAGGAAGGAGAAAAAAATTAAAACAGAAAAAAGAAAAAAGAGCAGTTTAGTTCCATACACAGGACAAAAAAGCAAACTTTTATAAATACAAAACAAAACAAAAAACCAACAGAAAACATGCTTCTAAGAACATGCTCCCTAGAAGAAGGCCTGTAATGCATATTTCAAGTCAGGAAGTAATGTGAAATAATAGCTGGGGGGCAGCATACCTCATCCAACTTCATAGAGTCTGTAAGAACAGATTCCTGCACACTAGGGTTTAAAATAAAGTTTTTACCATAAAAAAAACAACTTGTGTTGTTTCATTTCCTTTTTGTACAAAGAGGTGTGCAATGTGCAGCAGAGACAGGAGGGCCTCCTTTAGTATTTGCATGATGGTGATGCTTGATCCAAGTTGCGGCTTTACTGTGCTATGCTGCACAGGAACACCGCAGGAGAGTTTACAGCATACAGGGACAAACATCTACCCTGGGCGTGGAGTACAGGAATGCAACTGCCTTCTTTGGTGATGAGAGATCTGAGAGACATATCTTTGTCCTAGGATCAGGTGAGAGCTAAGGAATGTGAAGAGGGATAGGGAGATTTGGGGGATGAGGCAATTAGGGCAGGCTCTGGATGCAGAGGCAATGTGATAGTAAGATCAGAGCAACCAGCCAACAGAGCCTTAGGTTTCCAGAGCAAGTTTTTTGGTTTCACGGTGTGAGAAAACACTGATGAAACTACACACCTTGGCATTCCAGGTGCTCCCTGCAGTGGAGGAAGGACCTTCTGCACACTGGCTTTTTCAGGCAATACAGGAACAACAGCTCACCTTAGACAAAGCTGCTCCAAGGGCACTCTTTGTATTTCTGGTAACTGCTGTTTTATAAGCTGATGGTTATAGTGATGGCTACTGAAAAGATGAAAGCAGACACCTGAGGCTACGCGGCCTGCCCTCCCTTTCCTTTGTAGAGCATTGGCCTTGGACACAAATGTGTCTTCCAGACTTTCCATTCCTTTGCTTGGGTCATATCTACAGGAGAGCAGAAACAGGTTTATATTGACAACTGCAGAGTGAACAGGCAGGGGGTCAAGCAGGCAGATGCTGCCAACTTCTGTATGGACACAATTCCCACCCCTGCAGTTGGATCTGAATCTAGACTGGCTTCCTCCACCTTGCAGCAGCTTTCTGCAGATCAAGTTCCTTCAAGTTTTTCCCAGCTCTTTTGAAAGCTAAAGTATGCAGCTCAAGGCACAGAGCAGTTTCCCACATCACAAAGCCCTGAGGAATGAAATCCCAGTACCTTTTCTCTTTCATTTTTCCAGAATCAATCACATAGACCACATCATCAATGGTGACAGATGTTTCTGCAATGTTTGTAGAGATGATAATTTTGATAACTCCTGCAGGAGGCCTGAGGAACACGGACTGCTGTTCTTCACTAGACAGTGAAGAATGAAGCGGATAAACAACACACCTGGAAGGACAATATGACAGCATGCTCAGTGCATCTCCAGCCTTTTCCCTCTTGGGAACAATCTGCCTGCATACACTTTTCCCTCACTAGTACTAGACACTGCCCACAGCCATTCAAAGCAATATAAAACCAGCAAACCTTTCTGCCATATCACCTTTAAGACACAAGAATCACAAAATCATTACGGTTGGACCCTTAAGATCATCAAGTCCAACTGTTAACCTAACACTGCCAAGTCCACCACTAAACCATGTCCCTAAGCACCATGTCTAACACACCTTTTAAATACCCCCAGGGATGGTGACTTCCCTGGGCAGCCTGTTCCAATGCTTGACAACCCCTTTGGTGAAGAAATGTTTCCCTAATACCCAATCTAAACCTCCCCCAGTGCAACTTGAGACAGTTTCTTCTCATCTTATCACCTGTTACTTGAGAGAGGAGACAGACACCCACCTCGCTACAACCTCCTTTCAGGTAGTTGTAGAGAGTGCTAAGGTCTTCCCTGAGCCTTCTTTTCTCCAGGCTAAACAACCCCAGTTCCCTCAGCCACTCCTTGTAAGACTAGTGTGCCCTAGACACTTCACCAGCTTTGTCACTCTTCTTTGGACATGCTCCAACATCTCAGTATCTTTCTTGTAGCGAGGGGCCCCAAACTGAACACAGTACTCAAGGTGTGGTCTCACCAGTGCTGAGTACAGCGGGTCAATCACTTCCTTAGTCCTGCTGGCCAGGATATTTCTGGTACATGTTGTAAGGGAAGGTGGAGAAGTTTACAGAAGGGACAGGTCTCAGAATAGAGTTGAGCAAAAATTCTGCCTCTATGAAGAGTCTAGAATCTGCCATTTATAATGCCAGACTGGAAGAAATCACTCCAGCTAACCGTGCCATGGACATCTGTGTAAAAACTGTTTGGTCAAGGAGATCCAATTACGTATAACAATCTAAGGTCAAACGCAACCACAACTGAATGTGTCTCAGCAAACATTCTGAACAGAGCAAGGGTCAAGGTGAAATTTTCAAGAGTCCACTAGATCATGCAGAGCACAAAATGGAGAACACTCATCACTAGGGTCTCTGAGAACTTCAACAACTAACGTTCCTGAGTTGAGGAGAAAAACCAAAACCAGCACGCCAGTAAGACAGTAGAAAAGGAATTATCCTGACTAGACTCAAGACCTTCATATCACAAGCTGTCTCACACATTTAATAACCTTTATTTAACTCTGGATGAAGGCAGGTTTTGTGCAGGAAGCTACTCTTTATTTATGGGTAAAGACTGATAGTTTTTGAGCTTTTCTTCCTTACCTCTTGCTGTGTCTGTTATTAAAAAGAGCATTAGACTGGAGCTGCTCATAAAGCATCTTGATTTCTGCTAGACCAGGCAAAAATATCAGCACAGCACCTATATATGTAGATTTAAAAAAAAATAAAAATCACTCAACAGAAAGGTCAGCACGACACTTTATCAATGTGCAGAAGGCCCAAGTCAAAACTCTAGCTCTGTTTTGCAATTATTGTACAAAAAACACACAGGCTACAACAGTCCCTCACCAAAGAGTTTCCAAAGTAGACAATTGTTTCATCTTCTCCACCCCATGTATACCAGGGACTTTGATATTCAGCTAGAACTTAATTTTTTTCAAAAATAGTAACTACAGAAACTCTGAATGCAAAACATTAGCTTTGGGCTGTAACATTAGCTTTGTCCATAAGCACACAGCCTCCATGAATCTACTTTTGTAAATCTCTCAAGGACAATGAAATTACCTGGGGGGTATGAATGTCTGCCAGCAACTATCCACTCCAACAAGGCTTCAATTAATTCCAGATTAACTTTGTCCAAGTCCATGACGGACATTGTTTTCAAAACTGTCTTGCTAACCCCTGAGGAAAAAGAAATAAACCACACAGTAAGTCCATCTCTTGTAAAAAACATCTGCTGGACACATTGAACCAGTGTGGCTGCACAACCACCCACACCCTGGTTTAAACAGCATCTGGCTTACACCTGACAGAGGTAACTCCCTAAGTGACTCAAAGTGTCACATTCCCCCTTCCATGCTTTCCTTTGTTTCAGCTCTTCCTTTCCTTTCTCATGCCTTACTGGGCCTCACACCTGCCCTGTGCATAGACTAGACCAGGATTCATCTACTAGCAGAATGGCATGCACACATACTAATGGTAAGAGGAGCTGAAAGTCTTCATGTGGCCACTTACAGATACCTCCAGGACTACCCTTCTCAAGCTCTCTCCTCTCCCTTCCAATGTTTCTTATACCAACTCAAAAAGACACCCATATTCCATTACTCTTCTGAGATGGTAACTGCCTAGCAGGAATATGAAGCTTTTAAGCAATGGTTCTCACTCAGTACCACTGGGGAGCTTACCATAAGGGTGTGCAGGGAGCAACTCTTCAGGACTAAGCACAAGGAAGATTTTGATAATGAGAGAGTGGGAAGGTCTGCCTCTCTTATTAAGGCATTTACAGAGTGACTGAATTTCTCAAGGAAGGCTTGTCATGCTGAAGTGACTTCCCTGAAGTGGGCAGATACATGTGTTTTAAGTAAAGCTGCTCCAGCAAGAACAGATACAGAGAAGAAAGTGGAATTAACAAGGCATCTGAAAAGGAATGAAAACTGACAGTAGCTGGAAAATGTCCATTTTCAGATGCTAAGAACTGTTTTCAGCCAAGATGTTTGTTCCAGTTTAGGAGAACAATGGGTTCTCTCTCCTTTTTTTTTCGTTTTAACCTGGCAGGAAGTTTCTGATCTCATCTAGAAGCAGTGACCTGCTTAACTTCAGAAGTACAAAACTCTGATGAACTATATACCTGCATTCAACATACAATGTTATATGTTAACATACCATGTCAGCTGGCAAATGTTATATGCTGATATATTAGATTTAAGAAGGAGCTCACCTTTATATCGTATAAGGAGCTGCTTCAGAGTTAATTTTTGGTCCGGGTCTGAATCTTTGACAACCGTGTCAGTGCCTTCCAGAATGCCAGCACGTCTCAGGTCCTCCTCTACTTCTTCAAATGCAGTTCTTTTGTGTCTTCCATTCTGTTTGTTTTCTTGCTTTGTCTTGCGCCTGTAGGGACTACTGTCCTCTAAAACATATCTGAACAGCAGAAGAACATTTAGTGGTATGGAAAGAAGCTAAAGAGTCTCCTTCTAATAATTAGCTACAGAGATAGGGTATCAAAACTATTTATATATAAATCTGAGAGGAACTTTGTATAAGTGGGTTGCAAAACCATAGACAGTATCAAGGTCAAGGTGTCCTTCCATACTGGGATGTTAGTCTTTTAAAAGCTGTGATGCAAAAGACAGACCTTGACAGCTAAGTGGGCTGCTCAGAGCAACAATCCACAAGTAATTTACAATAGCTGATCAATTTACTATCTGGAATATCTGAGCTGCTGTGACTCTCCAGTAACTACAAATGCTAACAGGAACCTGGTACCTGAGCTGCAAGGTAGGGCTTACAAAAAGAAATTGGTAGCCTGCATTTTTCACCTTCAATGCTGAAATCTACCTCCAAATTTCTTGTGCTTGCCAATGTCTAACCAACACTGAAACAAGTAAAGCACAAGCACTGAGAAACTCTTCATGGCAAAGCTCACTTTTTCTTGAGTACTTATGCAGAAAGGCTTGTTTTGGTATGAGTATATGCAGTATAAGAAGTATGGTTTAGTCAGTGCTTTAGTAGAACTCCAAGACTGCTGGTCAAAAGTGCAACCTCAGAGGCCACATAGATCTGACAATGTTTGACAATTTCATACCTTGTCATTGCAATCACATCTTCCAGAAAAAACTGATCCACAGGAAATGTTCGACCTAAAAGGAAACATGAGAATAAATCTACATGCCACACAACATGCAGAGAAGAGGAAAAAGACAGAAGATGGTTATCATTTCACACAGGTTATTATGTCACACACTGGCTCCACAGCTCTCATCTATGCTGCACTCTTCAACACAATTTCTGTCTAGGACAAACAGCGGATGTTTTCCAAGGATGGTTTGGTAACATACACTTACAGAGTCAGAGAAGGGCTGATACACTTATGGGAACATATCCATGAGACTACGTATTTCTATCATGCTTGAACTTAGCAACTTATAAGGCACATTTGGCTAAGTGTGTACATATCCAGCTGGATCCTCTCACTGCTGCTTTTTCACCAGGATAGAGAAGAGTCTTCAGCTCTGGCAAAACTAGCTCAGGGAACCATGTCATGCACACCATGTCATTTTTGTCTTTTAGGAAAGGAAATTCTGCTGGTATAGAGACAGCACAAAAAAGGCTCCATTTCCAAACTTTCTCTCTCCTAAGACCTCATTGGTCTTTCCTTCTAAGCCCTTGGAATCATAGTTCTTGTATAAATCCTCATCTTGCCACTTTGCAAACTAGCTCTTTGCACTTGAATTGAGAAACACTTCACAAGCAGAAATACTGAAAACCAACCCCTAAAACAATGAATGTGACAAGATAATAAAAATGAATGGTTTTCACCTGGTATGTTAATAATTGGACAGGAATGAAAGTATTGAGAAAAAAGCTCTGCGTTCAAGGTGGCACTCATTAGTATAATGCGCAGGTCTGGCCTCTGAACCATTATATCCTTCAAAACCAGCAGCAAGAAGTCACTGAAGAAAACAAGCAAAAAGACATTTGAATTTCTTCAGTGTTAATTTTCAGAGTCTCTTTTTTTCCTCCCCATTCTGTCCACCTTCCTGGTGTTTTCAATAGCACAGTGATACCATCACAGAAGTATGAGCTGGAATGAGCATGAGCTCCAGAACAGCTGGAGGCTAATACTACAGTAAATTAATGGAAGGCAATCTGCTTACTTTTTGGTTGTCCTTTATTGAAGTGTCAGGATTACTTGGCAAATGCATTTAAGCAACAAAAAGCTCTGGCTACCTTCTAAATTAATTACATTAATGATAACACAAGAACATTAGGTAACAACTCAAAGTAACAGATGAGTCCTTTCTGCTCCTCTTCCTCACTGGAAGAGTTATTTAAACTTACTCGCTCTTTCCTGCTCACTGTATTCTTCCCTACGTGTTTATAGCTTTTGTGGCATGCCTAGAAGACTGGCTTGAAGTGATTTTAGATGAGAAGGAAGAAGAATCCTTGAGAGATACAAGCCCTTTATGAGGCTAAAATACAATCTGAGCTGTAGAATAATGGGTCACAGTCAAAGCCACCTGGAAAACCACTGCATTGCAGTGTTTCACACAGGAAACATCAAAGAAAAGGATTCTTGCCACTTAGTTTACAGAGATACTGACAGACATTATCTTTTGCCTGGCATCAGCAGGTAAGTGGGGTAAAACTGAAGGGGGATGGAGCAGGATAGGATGAGACTATCTAGAACTAGTAAAATCTATAGATGGAAGAAAACGTGAGCACTTGTCCTTTGCAGGTGGCTCTGCTGAAGCCTGCATCAGGAGAAATAATTCCCAAAAGGACACATGAAGAATTAGGGTATTTGGTAAAAGCTGAAACAAGGGAAGAATAAGAACCAGACAGCTGTGGGTAAAAAGTCACTTAACCCTCCAGCCCCATCTAAAACCTCTTTTCCACACCACTGCAATGTGATGGCAGATTGGAGGCACAGAAATTTAAGACAGACATACTTTCTTTGCAGAGCTGCTGAAACACACCTTCCTACTGCCCAAAGACAAGAACCTAAAACCAGGCTCCTTCCATCATCCCACATTATTGCCACAGGATCAACAGTCTGACTTCAGTTACTTGCAGCTTTGTCACCTTTATCCTTCTGACTATGTTTCTTCATTTTGCTTATGGGGTAAAAGATTATTTACCTTTCTTCTGTTCTTTCGTGAACTTCATCGACAATAACATGTGTGATTCCCTGCAAAGTCAGATCTCCTTCCAGCCTTCTCAACAGCACACCAGTAGTGCAATACAAGAGTCTGGTAGCTGAGGACTTGAACAGTAAGACAAAGAATTCAGTTGACTTTGTGCAACTTAACATAGTGCGAAGAGAATACGTGTTGCTGTAAAGCATTCTGTTTCAGCTGAGTGCCAGTTTGACAGAAAGGGAACAAGCAATCCCTGCTGGAGGCAGGTTGAATGATTTTTCTTTCTTGATTTCTTAAGAGCATCTGCTTCTTACCAAGGGGCATTGCTAACTATAAGGGGGTAAATGAAAAATCTGAACTGTTTTTCCCGTGGAAGTAGCTTTCTGATAAACAGCTTAGATCTCTGTCCCTAGAAAGATTTAGTGAATCTATTTTTTAACATAGTTCATGGAATCAGTTTATTGCAATCAGCTGCAACATAGACAAAATTTCACTTCCAACACAGCAATTTGAATCCAACCCCCCCTTTTGGCTGACTGAAGCTGTACCCTTCAATCTCCACTTGGGAGACAAATGGAAATGAAGGCAAGTGGAAATGAAGTCAGTAGCCTTCCAGAGGACAGAAATATTACTCATACTCTCAGACCCCTTCACCTGTCTCAACAGAAAGCAAAACAATACAAGACATAGTACTGCATTCTCATTCTGTAAAGTGGACTGTGCAACTTGAAGTAAAATACAGAATATATTTCATAATATAAAATATAGATGATACAGACTTGCTTATCTCACTATATAGCATATATAGGGCAGAGATTCTGTGTGCTAGAGAAGCACTAAGCACATTTTAATATAACTAAATGAAAACCAACAAGCAAAGCATATATACCTTTACACTTTCTAGACGGATCTGATACCCAACAGTGAGTCCAATCCTTTCTGTTCTTTCTTTGGCTACACGTTCAGCCACGGAAATGGCAGAGATCCTGCGAGGCTGAGTGCAGATGATGTTTGCAACTCTGCTTGGAGATCCTTGCAATGAAGCATCCAAAATAAACTGAGGAATCTGAGTGGTTTTCCCACATCTGCACAACAAAATCAGGGATTAATTAAAAAAAACCCTAAACACGAACCCAACACCTTCCATCCATATAAATTAAGATGGCTGCATTCCACTTGACATTTGCTTTGTTTCATTAGTGTCATCCTTCACATTATGTTCACCTAGGACTGCTGTCATTGGTCACAGATAGATCACGTCCCTAACTTTTCAGAACATGGATAAATATTTCACATTCTTCTGTGTATACTTTGATTATACATAAAGTCTGTATGTGCAATCACACTCTTACCCTGTCATGCCACTCACAACAAGAACTTGGTGGCTCTTCAGCAAATCAAGAATGGTTTCTCTCTCTTGCCATGCAGGGAGCTTCTGTCTTTCATTCAATATGGCTTGGAAGTGCCTAGAAGACTGATGCACAAAACCAGAGAGCATGACAGTAAGACCACCATTGGAGTGAAACAGAACCATATGAACAGCAGCCTGTGGCTTAAATATTTATTTCTCTAAAGTAAGCATGAAAACATGTTCTGTTCTGTACATTATACCTTTTTCAGCCGAAATTGTGTGCAGATTTTAACATTGTTGTTATACAGAGACTTTGCCTGCACATCATACTTTTTGGAAAGCTCTTTCTTGAGATTCACATAACTCTCATTCTCCACAACAACTTGTTCAGGCTCATCTTCCTCCTCCTCTTCTGCCACCTCCTCTTCTTCCTGAGGCTCTGACACTGTTGAGGCTTGAGACAGAAAATGTACAGTTAGGAATTCTTGTTAGTAAGGAATGGGACCTTGTTAGACTGGAGCAGAGGGTCTACAGGACTGGTTTTGACATGCATTTAGTTCAACACTACCAGCAAACCTCCCCTCATGCATCAAACAAACCACAACTTCTTCAGCTCCAACCCACTTGTCCAGTACCCCTACAACACCATGGTCTGTGTGCCACATGGTGAACCAGAGTGGTAACTGGTTTGCGTTCCTCAATGTCTTTCATGTGTCTCAGCTCCCCTCTCCAATTCACCACACAACCACTTCTATGGAGCACAAGACTGTGATGGCAGCACCAGCTTAAATTAATTAAAACTACACTGTAACATTAAGTGTTAAGCCACTGCCAAGAACTTTTAAACCAAGGCTGAAACTGGACCAGGTATTTTGGTGCCTACTGCCTATCAACTGAAGTGGGATTTGCTCAGACAGTAAGCCAGCCATTGAAAGTTTTAAGGCTACATTTATCTAAACAAGATATTTTATAACAGAAGGAAGATTTTATAACAGAAAGAAGATTATTTGGAATCTTTGATTTCAGTTTCTGGAACAAAGCTGTCTTTCTGTGGAGTTGTTAAAAAATGGAATAATTTGTTTTACTGTAACAAATAAAACAGGCTGTCACTATTTAGGTGCTGTAAAACATGATGTAGTTGTTCTTGAAAACTTTCCTGAAGAAATTTTGCCTTAGTCAAAACAGTTTTGGAATTGAGAGCTCTAAGGTCATCTATGCCATGGACTTGCTGTCACTGGACCGAAGTGACACAGTCTCCTGTAAAATCAACCTAGTTGCACTTGCACACAAAAAAGGGATGATACCTTGAACAACATTCTAGAACAGCCTGCAACATTTACTTAGCCTTAAATCCACCTTTACAAAAATAATTTTGAGGAGGGGTTGGTAATTTTAATTTGTTTTTTTTTTTAAAGATGTTTCTGAATTGATGAGTGGCAGATGCACCAAAGCTTGCAAACAACCTTCCCCATACCCTTCCAAGAACTCTTCCCTGGTCAATTTTAGTGAGCTCACACCACATCTCTCAATAGCTTTCTATTGATTGTGTGGGAATAGGCATCATTCACGCTGCCAACCCAAACTCATTAGCTCTGTGCTCCTTTGACTCAGTTCTTGCCAGCAGAAAACCTCTCTGCTGCAGCTTTATTATGGAAGGGACTTCCTGAGACACAGACAGATTATGGATCTGGCTCACCACGTGACCTTAATCTCCAGAAACAGATTTGGAGCAGATGCCTGAGTTGGGCTCTCTGACTTCTCCTTTTTTTTTTTTTAAATCTTTTTGACTGTTCTTAGCCCGGAAACCGTAGATGGAAATTTGGTGTACCTTCAGACATCCGATTTGAAACAGATGTACTCTCTGTCTGCAGCTTAACCGAAGGTGTTGCCGGCACGGACACAGGAGGGACGCTATACTTGTGGTGAGTATTTTTAAGTAACTCGCTTATTTCAGATTCATCTTCTAAGCACGTCACTAAGGTGTACACCACTGGTTCATTAGACTCTGCAGCTATCAAGGCCTTTCCGAAGAGGAATTCAGCAATGTGTAAACGACAAGCAAGAGGCAGATTCTCATCGGTGGAATAAAATGCCACAAGAGGTGCCTGGAGTGGATACTTGTTTTCTTCAGGGAATCTTACTTCAAGTTCATATATGGGACCATCACTATTAGATCTGAGATGAGCATCATCTACAGAGTTCCTGGCTTGATTTAGTGGGTGGTTTGGAGGGAATTCATGTCCAAATCTGCATTTTGAACCAAACTTGCAGCCTCCTTGGAGATAATATTTACATATTTCCTTTGAAGTCTGCTTTGCTGTGTCCCTAGTACAACCACCCTTTTGTTTAGATTTGCTGAGCCTGCTTGCTAGGTACTCCAATTCCAAACTAAAAGTCCAAACACGGTTTTGAATTCTTTCTACAAATTTTTCTCCATAGATTGACTGGAGGGCAAAAGCCTCTTCTTGTCTCTGTTCTAAACATTCTTGTTGACTGGCTTCAGCAGCTGTTGCAGAAACCTGCATCTTCTCTTCATATCTTTCGGTGAAGCACTGCAACAGCAAATACTCCAATGATGCCCCAATATTACCATTGCAGGATCTCAGTACTCTCCTGCAACGCTCGCTGTCAAAACCATACCTGCAACAAAACAGGGACAACATGGCAACAAGTGAGTGACAGAGACTTGTATGAAACAAAGTAACAGATATGCTTAATTAGGCTTACAGTAAGGAAGCATGTATGGCATGAGATACTATTACTACTATTGGGGGGAAAAAAACCACATAAAAATATTTATGCTCTTTTATATGACAGCAGCAGGAAGTAATTTGGTGTCTGTGAATGCTAGTCTGTTGTTTATAAAGTGACAAATTAGTTTATGTGGCAACTATCTCACACCTCAGCCTTTAGCACATAGTAGTTACAGGATTAGATTTCCTAGTTGAACTATATACATTAAATTCTTCAGAAAAAGCTGAGTCCTCTCACGTATAAAACACTCTCAAACAAAGGAAAAATAATTAATAAATGCTCATATCTAAGCAAAATGGATGAAGAACACTTACAAGGTTTTGAAATATTACCTACCTGGAAGAAACACACATATAACAGCATGCTCCCTGAGCTTTCCCAATATCTGTTTCATTGTCTTGGAGAAAGAACTGAAAACATCACTGAAGAAAGGCTGGAGTAATTTATTTTCATAAAACCATTATTTTAAATTCATCTAGTTGAGGATTAAATTTTTAGGAAATACAAACTCATCAGTTCTGCACACAGAACTTCCCTGAAGTCAAGAGGAAGTCTACGTACTGAGGGCTTACAGTATAGAGATTAGCAATTTATGTCTTCAGGATACATATTATTCACTGAAAAGCATCACCTGGAGAGTTTGTGCACAGCAAATGACGACACTTCACTTTCCACAATTCTACGCTCAGCTGGCTCAGCAGACAACCTTGGTATTACGTCAGAAACTTTCTGATCTGTTGACCAGCACTGTTCATCATCAAGGTAATCAGGTTCGTCATCATCTTCACCAGAACCAGCTACTCTGATAAAAAGAGTTATCAAATTAAACAAAACTATACCACTGAGTAGACATAAAACTCTGCCTCTGCAGTTTTAAATCCTCCATTTAAATGGAAGATTCTGTTACCCCTTTCCCAGAGTTAATGTTGTAGAAGAACAAAGCAGACTCAAAACCACGGGATTTGAGATCAAATTAAAAGTTAAGAGAAAAAAGAATACTGCTTTCATTTCTAACAGTGTGCCTGTTAAAGCAGGCTCATCTAGAAGAGCTAGAGGTAGTGCCTCTGTTTAAACTAACTCTGATTCGGGAGCCAGCTCCTGCCCTTGAAGCTCTTGAAGAAGTTCTTTCACTCTTCTCTGATTTTCTGATGTCATGTGTATGGTCTGCAGAGGCATTCTCACTTCAGGTCTCTGTTTTGTTTGCCCTCCTCTTCTGGCAGGGGCATTTGATCTAAAAATTAAAATAGAATGTAACAATAACTTATTTGCCTGGCTCAAATGATCTTGACTGAACTGGGATGTGTAACGATCAAACCCCGTAATTCAAAACAGGAAAACCAAAATAAGACAAGTCCATCACCTAAGTATTATCCAGTTGGGTTCATTCTTACATGACCAAGATGTGTGTGTCTATACCTGCACACACACACACACGCTATATGTATTTTATACTATGTCACATCCAAAGTAATTTAATAAACACTTTGCTATGTAAAGCTGTTCTCAGAGTACAGTACAACCACATGTGTCTAAGCTAGATTCGTCAGAATAAATTCAGGATACTAAATTCATCCTAAGTTCATTATTTTCCATGACCCAGCTTCTGCTTTGTAATACACAAAAATTAATATCCTGTGTTTATTACTGTTTTCTGATCAAAGACATTCTGAAATTACTTTATGACCAAAGAAGAAAATCAGAGGTTCTAATATTTTAAAAAAATCCCTTCCTAGCTATAACATATTAAAAATGTTAATCAAAAATGATATGTAAAAAATGCTTCACACTGAAACAGCTTCATCACCCCTTCACTCTTCTGTATATCCAAAGATGTCCAAAAACCAGCACCAAAGTATCCCATACATTTCTATACCACACCCCCTCCTCCCCAGATTAACAGACAGACCTGGATTCCAGCCTTGGTTTCTCAAAGAGACAAAAATCATCTTCATCATCCCAAATTTTGGTTGAACATTTCCTATTTCCACCAAGTTGAGACTTGTTTGAACGGCCACTGCTGCCGCCTCCTTTTCCTCCTCCTCTTCCGCTGCCTCCTCTCCCTCTTCCTCCTCCTCTGTTGGGCTTTCCTCTTTTCCTCCCTGCTGAATTCATGTTCTCTTGCTGAGGAAGGGATAAAAAACCAGCCCTTAGTTATGAAGATGATTTAGCACCTTGCAAACATCTGGGCACACATTACGGTATTTCTTTTTCCATGTGACAAGAGAAGATACCCTCTCAAACTGCAGTGAATTATCTGTATGTTCATATATTTGTATGCACCTGAAGCAAAGCACATTCTTCTAGAATCCTGTTAAACAAGTTCTGTGGTTTTAGAAAATAAAAGTAACATTCCTCACAGCTGTTCAACCAAAAACTGCAGAATCTCTGGCAAAAGATGAGCCTACTAGCAGTGCTGCCTAGCCTGTGAGTGCCGGTTCTGCCACATGGATAGAATTTTCTTGGACATGGGAGCCCAAAGGACAAACCTTCAGGGCAACTTTCACAGCAGAAAGCAGCCTGTGCCCTGCCACTTTTCAACTTGGGAGTTTGCAGGGCTGAGCATAAAAGGTTGAAGGGCAGTTGAAGCCAAAGATACAGTTTGTTTCCACACTAACCTACTCCTGACCCATCCCCTTCCACAAGGAGCTGCCCAGATGGCTGAGCGCTCTGTGGAGCCTGGGCAGGGGAACGATTAGGAGCGTGTCTTGGAAAACAGAAACCCTCCTCTCCTTCTCACAGCTCTGACATAACACGCACGTTAGCATTAACCAGTTGTTAGCAGTGACAGAATGGCCCAGCATCATGCTCCTGCAAATGGAAAGCTATGGCAGGGACGGGTCAGCAGCTGTAGTCAGTCTGGCAGGCGCTTACCACTGGGATCTTTGCACCGGCACCTCCAGAGCCAGGACAAGAACTGGTGTGGCCTTGCATGAGCAACAGCCCAACTGAGGGCGTGGAGACTGGCAACAGTTTGGGACTTGGAAAGAGGCAAACTTCCCTTTTTGTGGCAGTTCTCCCCACTGGAGCTCCACCAGGACTGGACAGGCTCTACCAGACACGCTGACCCCGCTCAAAGCAGCCTGGCAGAAGTGAGGGAGTCTGAGGGGGTGAGCACGGCAGCCGGACACAGACACCTGTAGCTGTCCCTGAGGACGCTGTCACACGGGGTCTCGGTCTCCTTCCTCTGAACACACAGCACGGAGCCCCCGGCACGGAACAGCTCTGCTCCCCGGGGTCGCTTCCGGCGACTCCTCCAGCACACCTCCTATGGCGTCCGGTCACCAGCACCCCACGCCCGGGGACCCTCAAACCACCTCTCCTGGCCCTGCCCC
>NW_009258261.1:2722962-2738064 GCF_000687185.1 Egretta garzetta
GCAACCACGGGCGGCGACGCTGTCTCCTGCCGGCCGCCCCGCGCCCCTCACACGGTGCCCCGCGGACGGGACTGAGGGCTCCCCTATAAAGAATCGCACACTCAAGCAGCACGCTGATAATTATGTGCGGTTTCGAGCTGCTGTGTGTTTTAATATATATTGCTGTGTATTTGAATATCTATTTGTATATATCTGTTTGAATTTCAGCCAACAGTTGTTGACAGTGACACTGGTTGTTTCTTTCTCAACAGATGCTGCGTTTTTTTGAAGTGTCTTTCATATTCCCAAATAAAGACAAGTATGGTAAGGAAATCTTGGTAGGTGCTAATTCCTTTTGTAAAACTGAGGGTATGGGATTAAAATGGAGGAAATCTGTACCAGTTTCAGGCTGAGTGTTACTTAAGTGACAAGTGACCCCGAAGCTGTGCTGCTGAGGTGGGGAGCGCCCACTGCACACTCAGGGTCACCTATGATGGCTGCCCTGGACCACATCCCATCGGGTCTGGAATGTCTCCATGGACGGAGACTCCACAACCCCTCCAGGCAACCTGTGCCAGGTTGGAGTTTAAAGCAAAAAATTATACCAGCAAAAATGGACTTTTACCCAAGTAACACACTGCTTTGGCTATGTAAGAACCCTGCACAGGCACACAGAAGCTGCCATGGGGTGTTTCCTCAGGATCCTCCTGCAGACAGCCACAGCCACTGCCTGATGGTCAGCTGGGGTCTGCTCTGCCTCATGCCAGCTCCCTACCACCCCCACAGTGGGGCTCAGCGGTGGTGGAAGAACGGATAACAGAACATTCTCTGTGTGGCACCCAAAGGCGCCTGCTCCAGCGGGGCTTGCGTGCTCCAAGGGACCATCTCTGGGAGCAGTCTGTCCACAGGAGATGGAGAGTCAGCTCTGGGAGAAATGGCTTTGTGCAACAGAAGAAATGCATTGTGCAATCTCAGGGTTTTGCCTCTCAGATGTTCTCTGTCTTGAAGTGAAAATACCTGTCTTCCACCACTCTTGTTTTCTAGAGGGGGAGCACAAAAGGACACCCAAGGGTGCTGAAAGGAATGGTCATGTAGTTCACACAGGCACCAACGGAACTATGTATGTTGGCAGATTGAAAAAATGACAACGTAATTTTAAGTATTCCTTCATTTTAAACTTTTTCTAGGTTTGGAATGGAGCACGTCTCACTATATCTACCCTTAAAAAGACACAGAAAGGGAAGTCATAACCTGAGAAGGATCAGACCAATGCTGCAGGCTCTTCTTCCACCTGGGAATCTTGTCACAGCCCAGTCTGAAAACTTGAGACACCTGAGGTTCTTCAGATATCCCTCTGCCAGCAGACCAGTCATCACTTGCAGGCGAAACACCTGGGCAGTGTGGCACGGATGGTGCCCAGCATGGCACAGCCACTGTGAAAGCCCTGCACAAAGGGGCAGTGCACACATAGTGGGGAAGGCATGGCCGTCCTGCACGTGTATATACACCACACACACATCCCACAATGAAACAGGGGAGCTCTGGCCATCGGCAGATACACCACTGTTTGGCTGCCCTTGGTTACTGGCTTCTCCAGGAATGAATTAGTAAGTATAGGAAAATTGCTTATTTTGTTGATGCTGGAGAGGAGACAGTCCTTGAAATGAGACAAATAAGGAAATCTGCAATTAGGAAACAGCATCTCGCAGCTTTATTAGTCTGGCCTTTTTTTCAGTCTCTTGCAAAAGTATTGGTGCAATTATAAGAATTAAGATTATGGCATAGAAGTGCTTTACAGCACAGATTTAAATCCCCAGGCATGGCTTAGTGGCCTAGGCTGAAAAAATGAAAGACGTGCTCTTGTGCCTTGATCCACAAAAAGAAATTCTGGAAAACTTAGTTAACCCCTCAGGCTGTCAGGGTAGATGAGTTATTTGCAGGGCTGGGTACAGCTGTTCCATGCTGCATGGATTGTTACGACCCTGTGAGACTACCAGCAGAGGAGGGGTTTATTGGGCACTGTGGCTGGCCAAAAACTTCTCAGCTCTTACCTGAAATCCTTGTAGAAGCAGGAACCTGTCTGAAATCTGAAAGAAAAGTCACTTTCCTCTCCATTATCATATCTGAATATGACAGCAGACTCAAAGGCAGCAATCTGAAAGGATATTGCAGTGAAATGAAATAATACTATAAGCATAAACAACCATTTTCTTTATCCTTCATCTCATTAAGTGCAGGTGAATGGTACTGGAAGGCTATAACATCCTTCTGGAGCAGTTTATGAAGTCTATGTTCAAAGACAACATGTTCCATGGGGCTGGAACCTACATGCCTCCAAATGGAGCAAAGCACATTGGACCATTGAATTAAAACACCACCCACCCCCCGAGCGGGAAAGAGCGGGCTCCTGATGAGCGGCAGCTCTGGCTCAGCACGGGCGGGGACAAGAGTGACAGTGGCCTGATCCCTTCAGGTACAAGAGCAGCCCCCAGGGAGTGCCTCAGAAGGACATGACATGGCGTGGCATGGCAGTTTGCGCAGGCAGGGCACACAGGGAAGGTGAATTCTCTCTACCAGCTTAAGACCTAAGTTCAGTTGGCGAGAGGGAGTGTAGCCATGGCATCCACCCAGCAGATGGCTATCTCTTCTGCAGTAGCCAGAAAGGATGTATCAACCCAGACTGACCTCCCAGGAAAATGCATAGCTGTCCAGGTCTCCTGCTGCAGGGAGTGCCAACAGCTTGTACTGGAAACTGTACTGGATGTCAGCAGAGGGAACAGCTGTGTAAGGTGTGTTCAGGTGGACTATCTACTTGACCTGGTGGTAGAGCTAAGAGAGGAAGTAGATAGGCTAAGAAGCATCAGGGAGTCTGAGCAAGGGACTGTTGGAACCACGCTCTGGCCTCCCGGAAACCTGAATGGGGACAGCCACCAGAAAAAGCCTGTGATCAAAGGGATCCAGTATCCCCTCCCGCCAGGATGTAGGTAGGGCCTTACAGGGTAGCAGTGAGTGGAAACAAGTCCACAACTGGGGCAGCAAGCAAACTCTTTCCTTGCCCACTATGCCTCCCCAGGTGCCTCTGCACAACTGGTATGAGGCTGTAGATGTGGAGGACCAGTCAGTGGAGATGATGTGGGTGTCAATCCATCTACACCGGCAGAGTTGTCAGGACCAGAAAGACCATATTACTACCACCTCCAGAAGGAAGAATAGATGGGTCATAGTTGTAGGAGACTCCCTTCTGAGGGGAACAGAGGGTCCAAAATGCCAGGCTGACCCTTCTCATAGGGAAGTCTGCTGCCTCCCAGGAGCCCAGGTTAGAGATATCACTAGGCAACTTCCTAGCCTGGTACGGCCCTCAGACTACTACCCGTTATTGTTCTTCCATATGGGTGCTGATGAAGTTGCAGTACATAGCCCAAGGGTTAATAAAAAGTCTTCAGGGCCTTGGGATGGTTAGTGAGGGAATCTGGGGCACAGGTTATTTTTTCCTCCCTCCTTCCAGTTGTGGGCAGTGACATTGAAAGGAACAGGCAGACCCAATCTATTAATACATGGCTCTGTGGCTGGTGTCACCGTCACAACTTTGGGCTTTTTGACAATGGGATGGCCTATGCTGCACCAGGCTTGCTGGCATCAAATGGGAGCCGTTTTTGTCAAAGGGGAAAGAGGGTGTTTGCTCAGGAGCTTGTGGGACTCATTGACAGGATTTTAAATGAGATGTGAAGGGGGAACATATCAGGCTGACCTGTAACAAGCTGTGGGATGATACACAACAGTTAAAGGGTGCTAGTATGAGCCCTTAACCTGTTGCCCAGAGGCATGCTAGGGACACTGCAGCACATTCAAAGTCTTGCGGAGATGAGCTGTGGGCTCCTGAGGTGGTAGAAGCCAACAAGGAAACTTCTGTGAAACACCTCATGGGAAACAAGGGGTGACTAAGAAGGTCACTAAGAAGGTGACATGGCCAACAGCCCAGATGAAATACCTCTATGTGAATGCACACAGCATGGGAAACAAACAGGAGGAGTCGGAAGCTACCGTACTGCTGGAAAGCTATGACCTGTTTGCCATTACGGAAACTTGGTGGGACGAATCCCATGACTGGAATGTAGCTATTGATGGCTACAGGCTGTTCAGAAGGGACAGGAAAGGAAGCAAGGGTGGAGGCATTACCCTCCACATCAAGAAATTGATACAGTGTGACGAGCTGCCCTTGAAGAATAGCCATGAGGAGGTCAAAAGCTTATGAGTAAGAATTGGAGACAGAGGCTACAAAGGAAACCTGCTACAGAGCTTCTGTCTTTTGCTGTCATCCTAAACGACAGATGTGAATTCTGCATGAAGCCTGAACTCATCACTTCAGTGAGGGCATTCAGCAGTAGATCACCTATGTAGCTTTACAGGCATTTTCTCTCAAAAATCTTAGGGTGATGCCTTCACTCTCTTGTGAAAATACAGCCCACTGCAAAGGGGCCGGCACAGTGCTTGTCACTAGTAGCTGATCTGCACAGAAAACCAGCTGGTTCTGATTTGAACTTGTGATTTCAACTAACTCAAATATTGATGTAGATACACCCTTGGCAGCAGAGATCCAATTTTTGCCAGCCACTGCTGTTTTCACCTCTTCTTTTTGATGCTGTTTTGTGACTGTTAATACGCGCCACTGCCTGACAGCCCAATGCAGGCTACTTTTCCAAGTTTCAGGATTGCTGGTTTCTACCTACTCACATGAGATAGGTGTCAGTTCACCAGATCACTGTAGCTTTCATGAGAGAACATTAAATAGGCAGCACCATAGCAACTTGCTGTGACTGCTTCATTTTTTAAGGGAAACAGATCTCCAGTAATTGATTTTAAAAGTTATTTTCCCCTTATTTGCAAGGGATGCTGATGCATAGACATTTCTTCTTTATAGCAGTTTTCAGGTATAATGATCACAGCTTGATCACAGCTTTCAAAGATCAGCAGAAATATGTGGTTTATGAAGACTGAATTCACATGCCAGTTTTTTTTTTTCCTGCAGGCTGTAAATTTTTGCACTTTGTCATAACAGCACATAGCAGGATGGGATAAGGGTAAGAGAGGATGGATTTTTACAGCAAGAAGATCACAGAGTAACTGGCTGCATACACTTACACATCTGCCCCTAATGAAAGTCAACTTCATAGGACTTAATCCCTGGTAACTTCAAATTGTGACTAAGACTAGGAAGTTTTTCCTATAGAAAAACTCCATGCTGGGAGGATGTTAGTATAAATACAGTTTTGCAAAGAAAGGAATATGTTCCTTGGCTGTTTAACCTGTGTGCTTTGTAGGTCAAAATTTTTACAGGCTACAATGTGGGAGAAAGTTAAGGCAGGTCCTTACACTACACTGGGAAGTTTCTGATTCCTGGCAATTTGCTTATCTGGGTGGTGCACACATCATTGTGCTGCCACAAACTGATTGCATTCTCAACAGGCTGGATTTATGTCATTACAGGATGGAAGGTGAAGGAGACTTTATAGATGAAAATGGAGTGGAGTGGCACATTTCATGGCTCCACAGCAGTGGGGCTGAAGCAGAAGTTGAAAATGTGGCTATTTGGCACAGACAGCACTGGTTAAAAGCAGCTCTTTGATGCATTCTGGGCTCAACAGCTATGACCAGTTTTCAACAGGCATTGATTTCTTCAGGTATTTATTAAAAATAACCCCTGAGGATGCATGTCAACAGTAAATAAAATTATTTTTCTTTTCAGACTGATCAGCTGAAGTCTCCTAAATGAAAACCTTAAAGAAATGAAGTTGGATAGAGTGAATTCCTAAGTGGAGCAGTTAATGACTAGAATTCTTTTTTATTTATTTTTTTTTTTTATTTTAACTTGCCCTAGGAATATCTTTCTCCCCGAATTTAAAAAAAAAAACCAAACAACTGTCATCAACAAATGAAGCCTAATTTATGCTCAACTTTTGTAACTTTACCCAGAAAACAAACCTTGCCACCCACAGAAGCTTTTGCAAACATAGTGCTCATATGATCATGTTTACCCTAACCCAGGTGTTGCATAGTGGAATCAGGGCAGAGCGGGAGTGCAGCTGTAACACAGTAGTTAGTCCGCACAGGTCAAGCCCATAAACCCCAGGCTGCGGTACCAGACAGCTCAAGGACAGACTGCTGCCATGCACCAGAGCTGCTTTACTCTGGGAGGGGAAGTAGACAGGGGAGCCTGATCATTGCCACTGTCCCATCAGAAAGTCTAATGCAATGAAAAATCTATTTCTATTTAAGTTTGCATTTGGTCACCAAAGGTCTCTACACTATGAATCTAAATACTCTGCTTTACAAAGCAGAAAAACTGCTTTCTAGTTTAAAAAAATAAAACACAACATACTAGCGCTGTCAGGAAAAAATGCGTGTCAAGTCTTTGCTTGCCAGATATTTGGTGGAGTTTTAGTAAATACCTGTCCTTGCCTCCATTCATAGGCACAATGTACAAATGCTCTTCCTTCAAATGTGCCTTCAAATACTCAGATAATTTTGCTAGGATTTGGAAAAATCTTGGGCCTGCGTTTCTTAGCACAATGAAAAACCAGCACATTATCAGCAGACTGAAACATACTGAGCCATTTGAAACAAAGCTGCTCATGGATCATTTGGCAATGTAACACCTTTCAGACCTTTTTTTTAAAGCTGCCTGTAGGAAAATCTTGGTTTGAAATGTTTTGTTCATAGATTTCATGAAGCTAAAAGTTTTTATTTAAAAAAAAAAAAAAACAAACGCTTTCCTAGCTTGAGCTATTTGTTGAATTCAGTTATCTCTGACCCACAAAAAATGCACTTTATAGCAAATTCCTTCAGAACTATAATTTTACTTTGTTCAATTTTGTTGTGTTTTGCTCCTGAAATAGCCAGGTCCAAAAAAATAGTGTCCTCTGTCCTAGTCCTTGACTTCAGAGGTAGCAGCATCTTCCACAGAGCTTCTGTTAATCTATGAGCCTGTCCTTTCAGCTCCTTTGCTAGGACTCCACATCACCACATTTATCTGTGCTGCATAGCTATTATACTGATTTAGGCTGTGAGGTTTTAGATTTCAGGTTTTCTGCTTGAAAGGTATCTTTGAAGCATATATTTTGTCTTTCAGGGAGAAATTAGATAGCCTTTTGTTACTGTTCCTCCTCCTTTATGTCTCCCTGCTCTTATGCTTCGGAGTGACACTGGACTGACTCAAACCTTTTCCTGACACCCCTGGCCCTGAGTTACCTGCATTCTCCCTGTGCTTTCTTGATGACCTTCAAGAGCAAAAAGACCTGCAAGGACCTTAGTGAAGAAATGGACCATGTGTGGAGGGCTCCTGCCTCCCATTCTCCCACCTTCCTCCAAGCCCTTATTTATTTACACAAGTGTTGGTGGTTGCTGCTGCTCTGCCCTGGCTACTTTGGCAACCTTACTCTTGGCCCCTGAATGAAAGAAGGGGAGCCCTCCTGCCCCTGGCATCCATAGTGAGGCCATGCGTGGTAGGAGACTGAGGGTGTCAGAGAAGGCAGGGAGGAGCTGGCCCTGTCTCCCTGTCCCCAACTGCAGGCTGCCTCGCTTGGGTGCCACAGGCGGTACTTAAGAGCCTCTGAGCTCGATGAAGCAGCGGAGACCACATCAGCACCTGGCTCTCACAACACGGCCCCCTCTGCCTGTCACTTCACAAGGCAGCAGTGTGCAGTTCTAATTAAAAAGGAAAAAAGTCAGTATCAACTTCTTCCAAGTGCACAGTCCTGGTTTTTGCATGGGGATGCAAGGATGTGACCTGAAGATTACATAATTAGAAGGCATTTGTTATGCTTGCATTTCAGATCAGCGATTAGCATGTGACAGTCCCATCCTGGGAAACGTCAAGCCACCATTGTTCTCCTCTGTCTCTCCTTTCCTGCACAGTGCTAATTCCCAACTCTGGCAACCGCCAGTGCTGAAGGATCTTCAGCTAGCCTGGGGTAAGTTTAAAATGGGGTGAAGAGTGGGATTAATTTTTCATATTACTAGAAAAAGCTAGAACTGTATCTATTTAATGTTGCATGTGCAGCACATAAAATAGTATTTAAAGTATTTTGCATCTTCGGTGCCCACAATTATTTCCAGCTGATTTCTTCTAAGACCGTGTATGGAGATCTAGCTTCTTAGTGTGCTTTGAGAATCTTGTGAGGCTGTATTTAGTGTAAGGTCTCTAAATGACCAGGTTAGAAAGACATTTTTTGCTCTTACCAATTAAGAGCTAAATTGAGGTATTATGCTGAATTGAAGTATCTGAATGACAACTGCGTTAGAGTTAGCTGGAGATAAAGCATGAGAGTAAATTGCTGATTTTTTTCTCTCTTTAGAGTACTGGGGGGGTTGTTCTCCAAGTGGGATATTTAAAACAGCCAGCAATCTCAGCCAGCAGGATTGAGACAGTCACCAGGAAGATCCCAAGCATTTATTTAGGAAAACTGTGGATGTTTAACAACTGAAGCAGCAAAAGTGCATATGGATTCACCTCCACTGTTACCCATGTCATGATTCCAGAAGCAGGATGGGACAGAAAGCCAAACAAATAGTAACTGTTGTCCATCAAGGCTAGGCTGTAAATGCTTTACTGTTTGCATGCTGATGCTTGGGGTGTTCAGTTGGTCTTTTTTAACAAATGATCCTCTGCACAGTTGTGCGATTCCATGTGGGGGAGCACTGGAAGGGTGAGCACAGTCTCACAAAGGCAGCACGGGCCGGGGACCTGCCTCCCCTCCCTCCCACACACAGAGCTTCATGTGGGAATCCCACCCCTGTGCTGTCTCAGCGGCACCTCACTCCAGTCTTTGACCCTGTGCCTGGGGCATAGCTAAAGGGCAGCAACCCACTGGGACCTCTCTGTCCATCCACACCTTCTCCCTTGGGAATCTCATGGGAAGTGGGTGCTGGCTCAGGCTACCTGATCTGCTCTGGGGGGGCTGCAGCACCAGCCGCTCGTGTGAAGCACCAGGGCAGTATTCTTTGCTGGACACCAGTGGCCAGAATCATGGTGATTGCTAATGGCAGATGTGGCACTCAGCTTTGGTTCTTGGGCTTGGTAGATTTGGCTGCTGGAGGGAAGATAGACACAAAAGAGGGAAATGCTTCCTTTTGCCCTGAAACTATTCTCTGGGCTTTGCTCCAGAGATGTCATTCTGGCTTGATGAGAGCTGCAGGAGGGTAAATGAGTTTTAATGCTCAGCTCTGAAGAAACAAGCATGTCTTTGCTGTTTCTTGTCGCTAAAGCAGGGAGGTCACAGGCTTCGGTTGCAGGCCAAGATGCAGGCAAGTCTGCTGATGGCTTTATGTGACCGGGTGTTGAGCCTTTCCAGTGGGGAGCTTGCAGAGGAACAATAACATCTTGCTGATGAGGAAACTAACCTGTGGTGGGCTAGCATATCAGGCAAACCTTGGATTTTCTGTGGGTGGAGGCCTGACAGTGGTTTAGGAAAGCAGCCTCATGGAGAGCTTGCTCTTGCAGCTAATGGGCACATGCATTCATGTATGTGCATATGGGAAGGGGTTAAGGGTGTGGGCTTTGCTCAGTACTGAGGAAAAAAAAAGGTGAAGGAGGGTGGGGATGCTCTTCCAGCTTTTAACTTCCTCAAGGGGGCTATAAAGCAGAGGGAGTCTACATTCTTCCCAGAGGTGCACAGTGAAAGGCAATGGGCACAAGCTGCAGCAAAGGGAAACCCCAACTGGATGTAAGGAAAAATATTCTTCCCCAGGGTACTGGAGTGCCCAGAGAGGCTGCGAGGACTCCAGTGTGGGAAATATTCAGACTTGAGCTAAACACAGCCCTGAGGAACCTGATCTCATTTGGAGTTAGCCTTGATTTGAGCAGGAAGTTGGACTAGAGACATACAAGTGTTCTTACTCACCTAGGCTCTGCTGTGAGCTTATGACTTGCTTGCTGCCAGCAGAAGCAAGATTTGACCAAGCAGCCCACATCTAGGTCTTAGGGCCAAATGTCAGTCCTATTTTCCAACCCCTTTTTTGCACCCTTTAGGAACAAGCCAGGCACTGTTCAGCCAACTCAGGCTGACTGAAACCCTTGTCCCTGGTGAGGATAGCGTTAACAGCTTCCCTACCTGGCAGTCAGGGCGAACAGAGGACAAGCATTCACTCCAAACCATGGTGAGGTGCACATTCTGTTTTAGTAATGAGGAAGGACTGACTAGTTTTGCTCCATGTATTTGGCAATTCAGAAGAACCAGGGACAGGCAGGCAGTGTTATATACTCATGGAGTCCGGCAGTGAGCCGTAAATGCTGGCAAGTAGCCAATGTAATGCAATTATTTAATGTAACAAAGAACCGAGGGGTGACTCAGAAAATTGCAGGCTGTAGCTAGAGGACACATGAAAGACAGTTACTCTGGTAAAACAGGCAAGATTTCCTGGACCCACTTAACCAAGGTCAACCTACTTTGCAGTGCGGTCGTATAGCAGAGTGCCTCATGGTGCCTGGAGCAGGAGGGGATGGCGGCATCCCCAGTGTCCCAGTTTCAAAGCCTCACTCCTGAGCTCTACAGAGGACAGAGACTGTGCTCAAACGTTGTCCTTGTCTGCATGAGTGTGATGTGGAAACTCCTCATGCTGTACAGGTATTGTTTTGAGTTCCCTCTTATAAGGAAAAATTACTGCTCATACCATGAACCAACAGCATTTTTATAACCTGAGAGATAAGCTACGATGCCAAAGGGCTCCCTTCCAGTCCTGCATAGCCGTGAGTAGAAAGCACGTGAGAACAGAAGATAAGTAATCGGGCAATGACACATTCTCATATGAGCCCTTCTTCTACAAGTATTACTTCTCCCTCATTAAAATCTCATGTAGGTTATTTTTCTCCATATCAGACAAACTGCTTTCTTTGTACTGGACCCAAGATGTTTCATGTCATCACCTGTAGCACAGTAGAGAGGGAAAATGCCCTCCTGTGAGATTCTCCTTTTAGGTGCGTTGCCTCTCGTGACAACTGCAGGTTTCCATGAGTTAGTGGAGGGAAGCCACAGATGCTCTTGGTGCTGCATCCTTCACTCTGAATCACCATCTGTGAGACTGGTGGCATAGCCCTGGTGATGTGTTGGGCAGGGGGACCTGCTGAAGTGGGACCTAGACAGACACACAAGCATTTTGAGGTCTCAGATGCCTGGGAGGAGCTGGTCTAAGAGTGGAAGTAGAGAACACTTGGTGGAACTGAATTACGCTTTAATTCTGCATTTCCTCACCTTGGATGCCTGCCACTGCAACCTGTTTATACATTGTTGCCTCATGCATCATAGTCCCCTGACCCCCCAGTTTAAAGTTGTGCAGCACTATGGGTTAGAGATTCTCATTTTTGCATGCTCCCACAATAAATGTTTTTGGTACTGGTGGGGTATGGGCACCCTGCCTTGCAAACACCAGAGGTATGAGCGTCACATTGTTACTGGAGATTTAGGGATCCCCCAGAATAAGCGTATAGTAAAATTATAAAATCTTTAAGACAGGCTATGTAGTTAGTGTATTTAATAGTATATTAATGTAACTAATTCCATGCCAATTGATGTTTGTTACTTATTATTAATAGTTAACAGTCCTATATTGTTACATTGCTATAACTGGCATGCTAAAACATTAATAAAATAAAAGAAGAGCAGGTAAAAATATGTACATGTTTCTGTTATTAGAAAAAATCTAATGAATTTCCAGCAAAAAGCTGTTTTCATTGTTTTCAGTGAAAATGTTTATCACAGAGGAGGTTTAAATTTCTTTCATACCTATTTTGCCTTTCTTATTTGTCCTTTTTCCTCCAACATTGCACAAACAATTCTGAATTTTGAAACCGGTTCTCAGTGTTAAACAAGCTGGTCCCAGTTCAACAGCCTAATAACAAAAACCTCAGGAATTTGCTATGGCATTGACTAGTCTAAACTGGGAGCAAAGTTTAACAACTTTGCTACTAAACAAGCTGCTACTGAGGTGGAACTTAAAAGTCTGTTTTGCTCAGAGACCCAAACTTAAGTACCTTCTCCTCAAAACAACTTAGAGGGGAGGTTTAGCTACTTTAAAACCAACTGCCTATTAATGTGTTTTGGAAGCAAATAACATTCTTGCCATTCTTTGGAATACCTATCAGAAAAAGAGATTTTTTTTTTTTCCTGCTAAAGAGGGCTTGGAGCACATAGCCTAGGAGGAGAGGCTGAGGTATTTGGGTTTGTTCAGCTTGGGGAAGGAAAGGCTAGGGGGGGGTTGTCCTGCAGCCATCTGCAACCACCTAATGGGGGTTATAGACCAGACAATTAGGTTCTTCTCACAGACACAATGAAAAGATAAATTGCCATAGGCACAAGCTGCAACAAGGGAAACCTTGACTGGCCATAAGGAAAAATAATTCTTCCTAATGGAGCAGTGCAGCCCTGGGACAGGCCCAGAAAGGTTGAGAAGTCTCCAACCTGGGAGATACTCAGCCCTTGACTAGATGTGGCCCTGAGCAATATGATCTAGCTTTGAGGTTCACCCTGCTTTGAGTCAGCAACTCCCTGCCCATCTAAACTCTGCCATGAGCCTAAGAGTCTTCAGAACAAAAAAATAACTTTTACACTGTCAGCTGATAGAAAACAGATTTGATAAACTATTACACTTACCTCACTGTAACCAGGTGTCCACCTAGAAGCTTTCCCAGCCTGTTTGTACAAAGCCCACAGCCAAAATCCTTCCACCTTTGCTCAGCTTTTCCACATGCATGACCAAAGGATCCTCTGCCCTGAGAAGACACGGAATCTTCTTGGCAGAGATCTCATAAGCAGCTCTCTTACAAATAAGAAGTTTAACCTTTCATGAATCCTCATTCTCTAGAAGATGCTAAACCCCAAGTCCCTCCAGCACTGTGTTGGAAACCTTTCAGTCCACATCACACCCTCAGCAAGAGGCCGGTTGGGTGTGGTGATGGCTGTGCCACTCCCAGCCTGACCACAAGAGGCATCCCTCGACACAGCTTGCAAGTGCTCAGCATCGCCCCTATCTCGGGGGCCCCGATGGTGCCACTACCCTCCTCCCTTGGCAGTTCCACAGTGGAAGGCTGTCAGGTCGAAAGTGTGTGGCCCCCCAAGCTACGCAGCTGACTGCCCCAGAAGCAACTGCTTCTGCAACGATTTCCTAAAGTCACCCACGGCTCTTGCATCTTTTGCATCTCTCCCATCTATTTAATGCTATGATGTACCTTTCTCTGTGCCTACTTCTCTGAAAACATCACTCCAGGCTTCTCTGAACCACCACAGCCCTCCTGGCAGAGCTGTGTCAGCAGAGTGCTGTAATTACACTGGCCCCTGCAATCCCATTAGCAAAGCTAACGATAACTCACATCAGCCTTGGGCATATCTGTGACAAACTGGAACAGAGGTAGGAGGTTATTCTAAACTCCTAAATCACATCTAGTTTCCTAGTAAGGTTGGACAAAAGCAAACTTGAATTAAACCCTGAGGAGAAGAAGCGTGGATGTGGGGCAGTGCCCATATTGATAAGAGAAGTGTGAGCTGGTGCAATCCTTTTTTCTGGGGCTTTGCCTGCACCATTGATCTTAAGACTGTTCTCAAGGTCCTAACTCCATTACCAGACTGATGACCTCATTACCTGCTTTACCAAGGGAGTGACTCAGACATGGCATCATGCTCTGTTGGCGCTGGTTTCCAGAGAGGCTGCAGCTCTACACATTGAGGTGCCTTGCAGCACTCCTGTGCTCCACAAGTCAGGGAGACAACTGACAGAGAAAGCAGGCATGCAGTACAAGTGCTTCCAAAACTGCCGGCAGGATTGTGCAGCAGCGTTGTGAAGGCAGTATGTCTGTGGCCCAAACATGAGCTTGAATGACATTTTGGGTAATTAGTTATATAGCAAAAAAGCTGGTTCTTTGGTGCAGAGCACCCATGCAAGATGTTCACGTGCCATTCAAAATACATCTCATTTTGCTTCTGCATTCATACAAGAAGCATTTTGCTAAGCAAATAGTCTCTGTGGGATTACATAGTACCTCTTAATCACCCATCCATGTAAGCACAAGTGGCCTTGGGCTGGGAGGGAAGTGTTTGTACTGGTGCCCACTCTCCTTGTGGAGGCACTGTGAATCAAAAAAAACCCTTCAGGATGTTCATTCCCTCTCAAATCCCTCCTCCTCTCTCTGTTTTCTGAACTTTGAGCATCTCTGCTCAATAAACCCTTTCTGCATCTTTCTGCACTCAGGGTTCAGACCAGCTGACCCATCGCAGGGCTCACATGTGGGCAGCTCTAAGCCATGGGATGTTCCCAGTGACCAGCCAGAACCCTCAAGAGTGAGGACAGGAGTCCCTGCGAGGATGCACACCCTATAGCAGCCATGGACTCAAACAAACAAGAAGGTAAAGCATCCTCTTATTTCACTTCTTGACAGTATGAAAGACAGTGAGGAAGAAACCTGCTCTCACATGATGTGTCTGCTGGCAACCGCCAGCCTGCCCCTCAAGAGCACCACTTAGCCATGGCAGCTGTGGGCAAATGTTCCCTTCTTTTAGTTCCATAGAAGTATCTGGGGCTTGAAGTTTTTATCTTTTATTTTAGAAACACCTCCCTCTCCTCTCTGAAAAATAATCCTGTGACACAGGTAATGTCCAATGTGGGTCATTCCCCTCTCTTGCCTTTGGTTGTACAGAGACTGCTAACTGTCAAAAACTATGGCTTACATGAGGGTGCTGTAATGAGGATCTGCTTCTCTCCACCATATGCTTTGTTGCAAGGGGTTCTTGTTCATGTCAGTGCCAAAACCCAGACTTCTGCACCAGTCCCAATCCTGCAAGTACCAAGACGTATTCAGGCCACACTGCTTGCATGCAACCAGTGCTGCTACAGTCAGCAAAGCTCAGGGGTCTCAGGTTCAGGGTTTTAGTGGTTATTGGCTTTAGATGTTCTTCTTGCAGAGGAAATGTGGGGCTGGTGGTACTTGCTTTCCACCCCCAACCCCTTGCAGCACTGTGCTCTGCCTTGCCATCTCAGAGATGACTGTGTCCATATGCTGAGGAACTCTTGAAACTATGAGGAGCAGGGGAGCAGCTTTAGGAGTGCCCATAACTGTCAGCTCAGGAGGGACCATCTCTTTCC
>NW_009258261.1:2738155-2809646 GCF_000687185.1 Egretta garzetta
CTTAAAAGATGCTTGGTGGTGCCAACATTCATTCATGGCATAGGTAACGGAAAGGTTAATTTCTCTATTTTTATTATTCTAATTTGACTAAATTAGATCTGTGTACCTAGGCCCCTGCACTACAGTAGGCTGAAAAGGAAATTAATTCAGGGATTTTTTCCAGTTAATTGGTATGCCCCCATGGGCTGCAGATGTTCACTGCAGAAATTGGGAGATAACCACAAAGCCCCATTGCTTCACACAGTGCAACTGTGAGGGGCCTCCTCTGCTCCAGCTCTTAGCAGTGACTTTATAGAAATGATCTGGGTTTTGACTGGGTATGTGCAGACAGTGCTTCTGCTCATGCTTATGGCAAAGGTGGGAGGTAAAAATCACAGTAGCAGGGATCCTCACCCCTCTTCTGGTCTTGCTTGGGAGTAGTTCCTTGCTTGATTGTGTCCGAGGACATTACAGATTGATCCGTATGCAAACCCAGATGAAAGATCCCTACAGACTTCTGCAGGGCTTGGGTCAGATTGAAAAACACCCAAAGAAAATGCAAGGAGAGACCATGGCTCTTCCTTGCTGTGCTGTGCCTCTACATGACACCTCTAGCCCTTCACAAAGCTCAGCATCCAATATGTCCACCACTTTGCAAAACCAGCATCTTCCTGTCCTCCCAGCATCTGGTTTGCACTATGCTATTAATTAAGAAACATGTCTTCCTGCTCTTTTTGGGTCAGTCATTACCATCCCACAGTAACAGTCCAGCAGTAACATTTACATCAGAACAGGCATGTTACTTTGGTTTTCTTGATTTGGGAGGATCACAGTAGACACCAGCTGCCTTCTCAAGCCTCAACTCCAGGCATCATGAGAAAGATTTACCATTCACTCCAGGCCAAAAGTCGGTTTCTAGTTTGTAGTGTTGCAGAGAAAATAAAAAAGACGCACAAGGGCCAAAGCTAAAATGAAAACAACCTGTCATTTAGAAGATGAAACTTGGGCCTCGTTGCAAGCTGGCTGATGAGTTTTGACCCCAAACAGCTGGCAGTTTGGGGTCATGGTTACTTCTCCCACTCAGCCTGCTGCCCCTTGTTTTCCCCAGGAGGAACCTTGGAGGATATGCCCCAGAGGGTCAGTGTCTGACCCTGCTACCCAACCAGCCAGCATGGGGAGAAAGTGGCACATGGGCAGAGAGGGGCACACAGCCTCTCCTCCTCTGCCTCTCACGTCTGTGAGTCACTGGGGAATTTGCTCATGGTCCTCTGAATCAGGACAAATCCTAGAGACCAGAACAGGGCCAATTCTTAGGTGCCCTTGGCAGTAACCCATATTTCCCCTCAGGGGTAAAGAAATCAGAACGTAGCTATGCCTTGTAAAGCTCTGACTTCTAGGCTTCAGCTTTCCTCTTCATGCAGTTGCTGACTGTGTAGAGTCCTCCCTGCATCCTTTTCAAGCTCCGCAGGACTGAATTTCTGCAGTCTTCAAGGTTCAGGTGGGTAAGGCACTGAACATCTCCAGCCAGCATGGAAAGACGGAGCTTGGCTGCCCCTAGAATTGGGCATGGGGTCACTAGTCATGACTGACAACAGAAATGGGTGAAGCAAACTCTTGGAGGCAAGAGAAAACCCACCTCATGAAGTGACATGGTCAAGGGGAGGCAATCCAGACAAGGAACTGGGTGGCATAGTGTTTTCTGGGAGTGAAGGCCAGACAGGGACCCTGACATAGGGAATAACATGGGAACTGATGGCCATTGGACTGCAATTCCCTCAAAGTGCAATGGTGACACAATCAGTAATAATTTCTGTTGGATAACTGAAGGTTTCTGCACAAAGAGACAATGTTAGAAGAGGAAATAATGACTATAGACTTTTTGCTTTCAATCAAGAATCCATTAACGCCTAGAGATAATGTGTGTCAGTGTTCAAAACACTTCTGCACAATAGGTGTAAACTCCTCCATGAGCTGTCTGTTTCAGAAATATTAAGTCTAGCTCCATTGCACAAGGTCAGGTGGGATCATGCCACAAAAACCTAGGAATGATGAAACTGATGAAAAGATGTCATTTTTTTGTGTGTGTGTGTAACAGAAGACACGATTACTGCTTGGAATGCATTGTGATAAAATATAACTTAGGGCTTAAAATATTCAGATCAGATTAGCCTTTTGTGGAGATAATAGAAATATGTACAAGTATAGTAGAGGATAAAATTCACAACTTTAGAAGACAGATGGATCAGTAATGCTTGAGGGGAAAAAAAACCCTGTTACTTAAAGCTGGTTCACGGTATTGAACTTCACAAGGAGTAATTTAGTCCATAGTAATTTAGCACATACAAGGTTTCTCACCTCTGCATGGATCAGCTTTGGACAGACACAGGACAGCAAATGAGGTGAAGTTAACGTTTGATTTAGGTGAGCCATTCCTGTTTTATAATTGCAGTTTATTTTACAAACGATATGGCATTCACACCTCCTAAAGTGAGACTTGAGTCCTTTAAAACTGATTTGTGCCTCAAGAGGGACTTCCAACCCTGTGTTCCAGTTATTTTTAGCAACCATAATAAGTCATTTTAATTGACTGAAGTTCTTTATTCCCACAGGAGAGACTGAAAGTGTGCCTGTGAGTACCCCTGCAACACAGATTTCTCAGGTAAAGATGAGCAAAATGCCCTAAATAACTCCAAGAATTTAAAGAATTACTAATAGATAAACAGTAGTTAAAAAGCTAAATTAAGTGGAAGGAAAAATGTAGGTACTTACAAGGAACATGTGCACACTGCATGAATAAATGTCATACATAGCACATCTTGGGCCTCATCTTAAAAGACACTTCAGTAAAATTTCTCTGCTCACAACCAGTTGTATTCAGACAGGTGACTTGTGAGCTCAGCTAATTAACTATCTGGTATCATTAGTACCAATTAGAGAATGTCAATTCACTGGGCTGGAGGGAGATTTCACAGATGAGCTCTGATGAGCTTTCATCAAACACAATGAACTGTCCCAGAAGCAAAGATGTGTTGACTGACATGGGGCAGGGGTGTCTTCCCCAGCAGGGGGCCAAGTCTCCTGGGGAGCTCTGGGTTATCCTGGCAGGCCCACAGCTCCTTTGGCCATGAGGTCCTCTTCTTGCCTGATAATCCAGAGCAGCCGGGCCAGCCAGAGCCTTAAGTCTTGCTGCATGTCTCTGACTCCCCAACCAGCTTGGGAATCCTGTCTTTGAGCCCATGTTGGCTCAAGGTGATTGGGACTTCCAGAGCTCTGCAGCTGCTCTTTGAGTTGACATTCTTGCTGCAATTAGCCACCACAGATGCAACAAAATTGTCTATGCCATAGCCCAGGGAGCATCCTTCCTGTAAGACGCAGTATCAGTGTTTCCACAGTGATGTTTCCTATGCATTTCCAGTCTGCAGGAAACACAACAGTTTTGAGCAATTTGAACCTTGGTCTGGTTCAATGTGGAATGGTACTTTGAAAAAGAAACATATCCCTGAACTGGAAACCCTGACTATTTGAGGCCTTCCTTGTCACCATTGCAACGCTAATGCCTGTGATTGCTTTTAAGTGCACCATGACACATTAACTAGTCAGTGCCTCTCTTGTCTCATCCTCTCTTCCCATCCAGACAGCTCCAAGAAGGAGCTGTGACTGGGTTGCTGAAGGGCCCAGCACAGTCGATCCAACCATGCATGGAAAGCTAGAACGCTGTTGGGACTGTGTGCTGGGAACACCACGCACAGATGTTGCTTTCCAGAAAAACCCAGCTGAGATGTGGATACCCTAATGCATCCTTTAAATGAAAGTTACTAGCTGGCTGTCCTTTTCTGCTTCAGCAAGAGCCCTATAGACACTGCAATTACCAAAAAAGACTACACAGATGTGAAACAAGAGCTGATAAGTGCTTGCAGCCCCTTCTTTAGTATCTCCATCCTCTTCTGTCCTTACCCTGCTGCTCTGCCTTTATTCCTACCATTCTTGCCTAGGAATATAAATACTGGATATACTCCTAGGGCCAGGTTCTCTATCACTGTAAGTCAGCACAGCTCTGCTGTTTTCCCAGTATGAGGCATTGCAAGCTTTCCTAATGCTTGGCTGTACAAGTGCTGCCCTTAAACATAGGAGTATCTGTGCTAGAAATTAGTTGTTCCCTGGTAAAAGCGTACCTCATGCAGCTCAGAAAAATCAGATCCAGGCTTTGTGGCAAGCGTTGAACTTTGTGCCAGATTAGTTTCAGCAGTGTCCTTAGGCAGCTCTTTTGGGTCTCACAATGCTTACTCATGTCTTCAGATCAGCCACATAAGAAGATGTGCAAAGTGATGGACAGTAGGTAAGCTGGGGAAGTAACACAGACAGTACTCCTTCATGGCCACAGAAGGTTTTGATCTTTTCTAGGATATATTTACAACAGCAGAATTATTTCTGTGCAGTATTTCTTCATCATGGGCCTGCTTTCTACTGGTTTTGACAGGCTTCAGCTCAAGGTCCCTGAGAACAGGCCCTGTTCTAATGTAAGGACCCTAGGTAGCTGCCAAGAGTGGCAGATGCAAATAGCCATGCCTTTGGAGACACAGAGCCCTGGACTGCCTGGCTAGTGCTGGGGGAGATATGTGGGGACACAGCTACTCATGGAAGCAAGGGTTCCCTCTCATCCTCTCAGTGGCAGCCAGGGCAGTAAACCCAGCTCACCAAGGCTCTTCCCACTGCTTTCCATCCCAGCCCTTCCTTTCATAAGCCATCCCTGTCTCCTGGCCATAATCAGCTTCCCTGGGCTGCCCCAAAGTCTGAACAGAGCTATCTTTTGCAAATGGCTCAAGTTGCTGGCACTCACTGAGGGAGGATGAGGAGGCTCTGCAGTTTTGCTGCCTCTGGTCCTGGAAGCAGGATTGGTCCTGTCCACCCTCTGGGGACAGTACAGCAGGTGACACATGAATGGAGTGATTTTTCTCAATGAAGGAGATTTCACAGCCATTATATATATATAGAGAGAGATATTTTACTTGCATGGTTTTTCCACACAGAGCTGAAAAACATCAGGGCAGCAGGTAAAATGGGAGTCATGGCCCCCAAGAAAGCCATAATCTGCTACAGATGCATGGTGCTGGATCCCTCACGGCATTGCTTTGTCAGGTTTGAGGGCCGCACTCCAAAGGCAGGTGGGAGCTGAAATGTGTATCTTGTACTAAATTATTTAGATGCCTAAATACTTTTTTTTTAACAGTTTTTGGACAAGTTCTAAGGACTCTCTGTGACCATGCAGATTCATTTATCCTCTAGGCATTAAGTCATTGAACTTAAGTTGTTAAGGTGTGTTCATTAACTTTCACAACTTACGTGAAGAATAGATGAGCCGAAGCAATGCATTACAGTTAACTGCTGCCAAGTTCCTGTGGTAGTATAAAATCTGTCTTTTTTGGTATGTGTTGCACTTTAGAAACACTGAATTGGTTTGACTTTCCAGGGGTCCACAAACCTGTGAAATGTCTCTCTAGTCCTGTAGGCATAGGGCAAGACATAAGCACGAGCTGATGCTTCAGTGGCTTCCATTTGTTGTAACAGCCCATGGGATTTAAAGGATGGTTTTCTACAGCTTGTTGTTAGAAATAAGCTCAAACTAAAATCCACAGCTCAAGTACCACACTGCACTTGGCACTAGTTCAAAGATAATGTGTTGTTCCTGTACCACTCAGTTTTGGATCAAACACGCATCCAATGCCACAAGGCTGGCTGTGTTTCCTTCCTATGCTCTGAGCAGCAGAG
Source organism: Egretta garzetta (assembly GCF_000687185.1). Lineage (NCBI taxonomy): Eukaryota > Metazoa > Chordata > Aves > Pelecaniformes > Ardeidae > Egretta > Egretta garzetta. The sequence goes on from NW_009258261.1 coordinate 2,743,901, forward strand.
GAGGGAGTTCTCAGGGTTTCAGCACTTCATGTCCAGCCATACAAGCCCTGGAAGATGTGGCTGATTAGTGTTGCTGGCTGCTGTCACCATCAAGCAGCAGCAAAGGGAAATGCGAGTGTGAGATGCATTTCAGTGTCTGAAATAGCCACTGCAAGCTGCACGTGGCTGAGGAAGGATGTACCGGGCAGGGCAGACCCAGGCTGGGGTCTGGAGCACTGGGAAGGACACACAAAGAAACCAAGCTAGCACTGTGATAGCAAAAGCAGACATTGGCCAACAGTGAACCCCAAAATAACAAGTGACTGTCTGCTCTTAGATACACAGGATATTTTAGTCCAGTCTCTAGTCCAAATCTTTCTTTTCGCTGCCTGAACTCTGCTTTTACAGAGTGTTTTGGTGCACATGGACACCAAAGTCTCTGCAGTGGTCCCTTTTTGATGACTTTTGCTGATGCCTAGTGGTTTTTGACTCTGAAACCTCTAGATCAGCAATGACTCCCATTCCTGTACTCTTCACAAAGGATCTGTCTAGTTTACCCCATTTCTGGAAGCATCTGAGGAGGATATGATCAGGCTTGTGGGCAGAAACATTTCATTTTGGGCTTATTCTCCCCAGCCATTGTTATCTCCAGGCCCAACTTCTGGACTGCTTCACTGCTAGCAAGACTTGAGGCTGTGACATCTCTGTCCTGAAGCAGATCTCTAAAATGGGTAGCATAAGATAGCACAGGATAGCATAGAATAGCATATTTCAGTTGGAAGGGACTGATCTGATGAATCACCCCTTTTCACTTGGAAGAAAGTGTGCAATGCCTAGCCTTGACCCGGGCTAGAAGGGAGACACTGCCTTGGGCAACGTCAGCTCAGTGTGGAAGTGTGGCAAGCACCTGTGAGCAGGGATGGGAATATTAACATTTTGCACAGTTGCAGTACTTTATATCCCCCTGCTTCTCTAGGCATGTATGTTAGGATGTCTGATGATGCTAATACCACCTGGCTCAAACCCCTAGGCTGAGATATCAGAAGCAGTATGGTCATTGCCTCCCTAAGCAACCATGGCCCCAAGCAGCCCCTCTAACCCTTCAGGCTATGCTCACAGGCATGACAATTCCTGTGACACTCCTGTGTCACTGTGGGCAGGAAGGGTGGGTGAAGGGGTTGAACCAAGGGGTCTAGAGTGCCAGCTGGCTTGGGGAATCAGGGCTGACTGCCTGAGGAGGGAGGGTGTCCTCAGCCTCCTGCACCCCTCTGCCCTGTCCCAGCTCCTGTCAGTCCCACTCCTACCCAGGCAGCTCTGGGAATGTGTCCAGCCAGACCAGACTGGGGACTGTGGGGTAAGCACTGGGGTAGGAGTGGGGATGTCAGGCAGACGTCCTCTGTAAAGACGCTACCAGTCTTGATCAGAGGAGGATGGTGCATGCCATTGCCCTGAGGTATCGGAAGCCATCTCTGCTCCATTTACAGGACTCAAGCGCCTGAGTTCCCCGGGGTGGCTGTCCTCTTACCATCAGTGCTCCAGTTTTGGACTCAGTTTATAACCAGATGTTAGGCCGAATTTCTGTTGTAAAGGTAAAAACCACTGGTACCGAAGCGCCTTGGGCCGCGACCTCGCCGTGGGCTTTGCGCAGGCAGAATGAGCACCTTGCTCACCACAGTGGGGGCAGAGTTCAGGGTCACCAGCCCGAGCCACCCCTGAAGAGGGTGTCCCCGCTTAGCCCTCTGCAAGCTGCCTACCTCCCCTCATTGCCCACCTCCACACCTACCTTTTCTGCTCGCTATGCCAGCCTGGCTCACCCCAGTCTGCCTCCTGCTTCGCCTGGCTATCAACCGGCTGCCTCCAGCTTAGGTTGTGAGCTCTTCCAGCAGTGCTAGGGCCACTAGGGACAGAAAACAGGGAGAGTGGGCACAGTGTCACTGTATGCCAGGGGAAAACCTCCCGCTCCCTCCCCATCATGAGTTAAAGAGCTGCCTCCTTCCCTGGAAAGGGCCCGCTGACCAAGGAGAGAGCTTCTCCACAGCCCTTGGAGAGCAAGGTGGCGTTAGACCTGTCTGGGGAAAGCACCAGCCCCACGAGCATGTGGGGGAGGAGGACTTGCTCAAAAACAGACATGTTCTTGATTGCTCAGCTGCTTTGGGGATTGATAATCTGGCTGTTGTTACTGCAAACCTTCTTGGCATGTTTCAGGCTGTCGTCTTATTCTACAGACTGACAGACTGCAAACAGCCAGGGAGCCTAGAAAAACTCTAAGTCTAAAAAGTGGCACATTGACTTGCCCAAGACAAACACCTCCTACCCTGTACTGAGGCTGCAGCAGGGGCCGAACCTCCCCCCATGTCTCCCAGCCATGACAGGAGGAGGAGAGAGTGGACAGCACCTTACAGGATGGGTTACACCCAGCCTTCATGCCACTCTGAACCATGGGTGACCCTCGGGGACACAGCTACCTGCATCTGGGAGGAGGGACTGAACCCACCATGTTTGTGGTTCCTCTAGTTGCAGGCATTAGCCTCTGAGTTGAAGGCGGGTTTCACAGAAGCAATGCAGGAGCTGTCGCGAATCCAGCATGGCGAGTATGCCCTGGAGGAGAAGGTCAAGAGCTGCCGTTGTGCCATGGAAGAGAAAGTGGCTGAAATGAAGAATTCCCTCAACACGTTCAAGGTAGGAGTGTGACCTGTGGGAGGGCTGCGTACCTGCAGTGTTGGCTCAGATGGCATGGGGCAGCATTCCCCTGCCTCCATCAGTCCTTCCTGCTTGCAAAGAAAATGAGCTGGCAATTGTCTCACATGTATCTAGTGCACATCCTTTGGCTTTGTGCCTCCCCTGGCTACTCCAACCCAAACATAACCCATACCCTGGCCTGTTCAGCCTTCTTGATGGGCTCTGAGGCAGTGCTGTGAGCTACCCTGGGCACAAGCAAGCCTTGTTCTGGGCTGCACATGCAACAGGCATATGGCCTGTTCACAAGCTGCCACTGGGCCACTATGCCATACCTCTCCCTGGGTCAGGTCTCCTGCATTTCCTGCAGGAACCAAAACCACCGGGGAGCAGGGAATTAACACAAAACCCCACAGTCTTTTGAAGTTGCATTCTCACACAGCTGGGAGGAAGTGCTGCCCGGTTTGATCTGGCCCAAGAGGATAAAGACAAAGGACTGGAGAGAGAGCCTAGCAAGAAGGCTTGATGTACACTTTAAACCAGCCAGCGTCACCATGCAGAAACTGGATGACTGCCTGTGGGGAGGCAGGCAGAGGAACTGTTTTATTGTTTTTATGGTAAATTTTCCCCATGGGGTTTTGCTGAGTCAATAATACCTTGTGAAGTTAAAGAGGGCTGCTTACTGAAAAAGCCTGTTACTGACCCTGTGACAGGGAGAGATGGATGGCACTGGGCAAAAGGAACCCTGTGGTCCCAGGTGAGCAAGGGAGACAATAAGTGTAAGAGCACATGGCAGAGATCTCAAACCAGAGGCAGGATTATCCAGGATGTTGTTATTGGGAAAATGGGGCTTTAAAATCCAGATACAAGGAATTTGCAAGCCACAGGAGGGGCAAAGGCTGCTCTCCCTCTGCCTCATGCCTGTGTTGACTGTCCAAACATTGAGCTCCCCACCTCCTTGCTTGGGGAAAAACCCTCTTCTTTAATTTACAAGAAACTCTTGAGTTTCTCTCTTCCGTCCTGCTGCTTACATTGATGAAACCTGCAGGAACTTCATGTGTCAGAACACTCTACATCAGAGTAAGGCTTGGTTGAAACTGCCTGAGGGAGGACGTGCTGATGGTGGTGTGTGTTACAGAGGGCTTAATTTCCTTAGGAAACCAGGCTAAAAAGGCAGCTCCAAGGCCTGACTGGCAAAAGCTTATACATGTTCACACTGGGATCTGAACCAAGTGCAACATGTGAATACACATGCTAGAGAACTGCAGAGGGAAATGTGCTTCCTCAGGCCCACATCCAAATGTCACTAAAAGCAGCAATCTTCCCAGTACTGGTGGTGTATGAAGCCCTATGTCTCCACCTCCCACTAAGGCCTTAAGCATGTGACATCACACTGGCTTGGGTGAGTTGCCTGTAGTTGAATTAAAGATTGCTATGCTGTGCACACATTGGATTTGCAAAGGAAGAGTGTCTAATCACAGAGCTACTCTCCGCAGCACCCTGAAGCATCTCTAGTGCACACCAGCCAGCATTCAAAGCTGTATGTAAGGCTGATGGGCATCCTGGGAATGCTGTGCTTTTGCCTGTTTCTCAGGAGGAGCTCAGCGATGCAAAGTCAATGATTGAAGAAATCAGTGCCAAGCAGGAGGAAATGCAACAGAAAATTGAGCAGCTGCAGCAAGAGAAGCGACGGGAATCACGGAAAGTGAAAGCTAAGTAAGGGCCCAAACTCCAGGGCTCTGGAAGTGCTAATTAGTGGTGGAGTCCATTTTGTTAATTTCCTTTATAGCTTAATTTCTTAATCTTTTCCTGGCTGGACATGTTTATCAACCCTGATTATTACTGGAAGCTCTGGCCTTCAGTTCACCCCAGACTTTTAGACACATACCCTACAGAGCAACCACAGCAGAAAAACATGAACACCTCACTGGGATTCCAACAGCAAAATAGCCCCAGCATCTCTCAGGGAAACCAGGGCCTGGTGAAACACACAGACCTGCTAGAGACATGTTGGAGCAGGAATATTGTTGAAAGTCAGGAGCCTTCACCATTACAAGCTATTGCTAAGCCACCCCCACCCAGACAATAACACTCCAGTTTCCCCTTCCAAGCATACAGGACTTAGTGGGCTCCTGATTGTGCGGTCATGCTCTGCTTTCCTGTCACCAGCCTTTTCTTCTCTGAGCACGGTCATGCAGGAGCACATTTGCACACTGCTGGGCCACACTGTTGCTGTGATGAAGCAGACGGCTCATCCACCTTGGCCCTGGTTAGCCTCCTTCTGAAAACAGAGTTTTGATTATGGGTGTACAGCTGCCTTGATGCAAACACTCTGCAAATCTAGGCTAGCCCCTTAGCTAATTAAGCCATTTAATTAGATTAAATATGCTTTGCAAAAGAACAGATCTGAAATAACCTTCTCCTGTAGCCAGTGGAAGTTACTTCCAGAATATTGTTCATGAACTGCATCAAAGCCAACTCCACCAAAGCCAGCTCTGTCTTACTTATGACTCTGTGCTTGTACTTATACTGGTCTCTGCCACAACTGTAGTGTAGGCACTTCACCTGTAGCATTCATTCTTTCCAACTGTCTCATTCTTTGTATTTGCACAGAAGAGCACAGAAGGATGATCATGGTTCACAGACAGTGCCTACACCTCTCCAGGGCAGCCCATTTCGATCCATTAACCTCCCAGAACCTGTGCTGATCAATGAAGATTTTACAAGTCTTTTACACAACGTGACTTACGAAAAAGGTAGGAAATAGAGCAGGCAAATGCAGTGCCTTCCACAGAAAAAAAAAAAATCCAGAAAAAGATACTAGGGTAAAAGGACACCAAGTTTTCCTCAGGTGCCAGCAGCACAAAAAGAGAACAGGGGTGTTCCCCTTGGCAGCACTGCTTGTACCTTGGCACAGAGTCTCAGGATAGCAACCTTGGTGCTGGCCTGGATTCAGGAGATGCTGCTCTGTGAACACTATCCCAGAAAAATATTGCTTGCCTCCTCCAGGGAAAGGGAAGCAGGCTGAATCTTCTTCCTTGCAATGTTACTGGCACAGACACAGAGCCAAGTAGGAGCCCCTGATAAAAATACTACAACCTGTGGATTTGTTTCTGTGTAAGGGAGCAGGGCATGGAAAGGAAGATCACAGGGACTGGGCTGACAGAGAACACCTGGGGTCATCAAGGGGCCATACCAGTGGTTGGTTTGACAAGGGGATATGGGAGCTGGTATATATACACACTAGGCTACCGGTGTCACTGCTCCATGCATATACTCACTGCTAGGAAAATCACTGTCCCTTGATAGCTGTGGAAGCTGCTAACCCATGCTGTTAGTGTTACACCTTTACCAGGATAACACTGTCAACCGCCAAACACTTGTGAAGGTTGGAATCAAAGAAAAGGTGATGGACCAGAGCCTTTTTTTCTATAATTAACTTTGAGGGTCTAAACTGGTCTATCGCTCTCTTGCTGTTCAGATAGGAAGACACTAAAAACATATACCTTTAAAATATCAAAAAAGGCAGATACTAGATAAAAGCCATGTGCTGTTTTCTACTCTGTTCTACTTAGAATCTGACCAGTCATGACCTCCCTCTGCCCTACTTTGAGGTGGTGTGTTAGCCCTGTCCCTCACAACCCTCTTGCACATCTACCTCTCTCACCCACTTTTCCCATTGCCCCTTTCTTTCCAGTCATCTCACCCCTCCACTCTTCAATAAGCTTCTTTCCACCCAAAATGACAGCTGTGTCTCTGTGTCAGGCCTCCATCCTTTTGTTCTGCCTGCTGGGTGCCTTCTACCCAACATGCACCTATCAAGTATGGACAAGCTAAGACTGCTTCCATTACTCTGCAGTAATCAAACACAACAGGAACCCCCACATTAGCCTGCCTGCAGGTGCTACTGAAACAAAGACCTCAGCAAGAGCCACAACAGTAAAGATCCTCCTTAGTTCCTTAGTGGAGGATCTAACAGGGATGTTTCCATAGCAAAAGCGTGAAAGACTGGAAGATCTAACCATACTGACTGGGCTTGGCAGGAGGAAGCCTGCTCTAAGAGTTGTCTTCTCTTGTAAAGTTTTCCTTTGTACTTCAACAGTGTCTGACACGAGGATCATGCCAATGGGAGAAGGAGGTGTGAAAGTCATAACGGGCCCAGGTAGGAAAATACCAAACAGTCAAAAAAAAGTAGGACAATGATTCAATTAGAGTGCTTATTTTCCTGCACTGAAGAAATGCTTTCAGGGAATGCATGTGTACCTACATTTTCATACTTGCAGCTGCGGTATGAGGGCAAACCTGCATTTCCTGAAGTGCCAAATACCTGACAGACAATGCAAAGGATTGATGTTTGGCAGGGAAAGCCTTTCTGCTGCTGCTTTCACAGGTTCCAAGTGCCTTTGCAGAAATTAAGAATTGATGCTTACTGATATGGCAAAGAATAATGAGAGTGCCATTTTGCCACTTGGGAAGAGATGGTCTTTGCAGTAACTACACACTAGTAGAACTGGTGAGCTGTTTATTTGCCCACCAGCTGCCAGATTCCTTGTTGACACATCTGAATAATAATAGAGGAGTTTTTCTGGCAAAAATAAAAATTGGTCAGAAGTAGGAGAAGGGTATTTTAAGGGGACGCTAAGGATCCTGGCCAGCAGAAGGACTCATGAGAAGAACCATCAGATGTGTGCACTGTTCACTAGAAGCATTCCTTGTTCAGGATGGCTCTTTTGCTTGAAGCCACTTGAACAAAAAAAGAGAACAAAAGCTACAGAAAATGGTCCATTGCAACCCAAATTCAAACTATTCACATTAAAGCAACTGAAGCCCAGTGGCTCAAACACACCTGCAACCTCCCCTACCTTCTATGTGATTTAATAGCTTCAGACTATCAGTCCTGCTGCTGCTGTATAATCACATCACACTAACAAACATTTTAAGTCATAACAGTTTACATCTGTTGAGAATGGCATTTAAATCCAAATTATAATAATACTTTCTGTTTATACAGTACCTGCCAATAAGTGTCATGTCCTGAAGTGTCCCAAACCCCTGAAGTGCAACATATTTGGAATACACATATTTTTCTTTTCTTATCATCTATCTACTTTTGGACCTTATTTGGCCTGAAAATAAATGCTGGAAGAGTGCAAACCTTGTTCTGCCAAAGAGCTTGCCAATAGCACTTCTGTGTGTAAATTAACACTACAAGGTTACAGCCCTTGTGAAGTACAAAGTACAAATGCTTCAAACTCTCCTTCCAGTACTTCAAATGGATGGTAACGCAGGTTAGGTGCCTGCTGTAGCATAATCTGTCAACTGAGATGTCATGATCCATACAGCTGTTTGTTATTGCAGGAGCAACCATAGAGACAGATGACAGCCTCAAGCCTTCCCTGACAACAGAGGGGCAGTCAAAAGTGCATCTGCCATCAACAGTGTGGAAGCAGCCCAAGGACATCAAAGATTGGGGAGATGAATACATTTCCAAAGAGCAACCGGAGAGAGGGAAAGACATGGGCCAAAGCAGATACAGCTCAGCAGACAACATTATATGTGAACCCTCTTTGGCTGGTAAGGACAGAGTGGAAAATTCTGGCTAGAGAGGCTCAAAGCTGCATCCATATCTGGCGTGAGCTAGTCAGTAATCAGCTTCTACAGAGGGAGACACACAAGCCAGTTTCTCCTGCTAGGGGGGAATGTCTCAGGGCCTCAGTCTCCAAGACTTCTTGCCTTTGTGTTTGCTGGTCTGTGCCACTGACAGAATCACTCTGCACCCAGGACACCCATTCTTCTTTCCAGGGCCTGGCAGGTTCAGAGTACTGATGGGATTGTGACAGTGTAGTTTCTTATGTGGGTGAAAAATACAACTTCTCATTCTGCAGGAAACTGGATGTGAATCCCTGGTCTGAGTTGCTTTGCCTTTGATTGCTTGTTTTGTTATTCTTAGAAGAAAAGTGGTATTCACAGTAGAAAACACATTTGCTTTAGAGCTTTCTTAGCAAACTGTGGCTCCAGTCATGTCTGGGATGTGCATCAGGCTAGAATTTTATATTTTGGGGAAAGTAGACACACAAAGACAAGACATTGCTGTCACGTTTTGACAGTTTCTCCTTTCATGATTTAATGTCAGATCACCAGTTTAACATGAGGCTGTCCTCGAGGTCAGCATTTCCTTATTTTTAAACTTAACCATTATCTTCTGGAAGCCAAAAGGCAGAACATCGCTTTGGAGCTGCTGGAGTCAGAAAGGAAATATGTCATTAACCTGTCCCTAATCCTGAAGATCAAGGCCACGTTGCAAGGGCCAGATGTGAAAAGGAGCAACAAAGAGAGAAGGTATTTGATTTAATGTGTTCTCTCTTTTCTTCAGTCAATATTCTTTCTGCATCATCCTCTCTCCTACTTTTCTTTCATCCACACAGAGATCTTTGAACACTTAGAGCTTATTTTTAGTTGAAAATTGGAGGCACTGGAAGGTTTTTGCAGTGATTAAAGGCTCTTTTCTTGCCTGTCCTTACATCTTGTCCACCTTGCATCCCAAACTGTTTCACTGCTACTTCATTTCAGTCTCCTTCTGAGTCCCATCAGTCTCCTATTCTTGTTTCACATGCCTCCTGCCTGGGTAGGAACAAAGCTTTGTGCATTCACTGCCTGCTTCTCCCAGTCCACAGCTGCAGCTCTAGAAGCTGCTGTGGGCATAAGTCCCTGGCTAGTGGCTGCCATCTAACAGGTATCGACATATCCAGACATACGCATGTATTCACACACAGATACAAGACCACTGGCAGTGACCCAGCTTAGCAGTTAAATAGAGCTCTTTGCAAAGGTCATCCCCTGTGGCAGCTGTCTTAATTCCCAGGACGGCATAGCTCCTACAGCTCTTCCCATTCACTCAGCTTTGGCCTGGCCATTCCCAGCCTCCTGGGCACAGCTGGGGGGGGGGGGGGGGGCCCTTCTCGGCCTCTCTTTTTTTTTTTTCAGTCCTTGCTAGCTCTCTCTTTTTTGTATCTTACCACTGTCCCTAGAAGTCCCACATCCAAGGATTCATTTGACAGAAGTCAACTGCAGGACATGTGGTACATGGGTTGGTGTGGACTCATTTTAAGCAATTACATGATACACACAGTTCAAATCGAAGCATGATAATTCAAAGCAAGTTTTTATTTTTACTCTTTTTGCCTGGGACATTTTGATATTTGTCACCTTCATTCTGATTCTGGATGAGATCAGCATAAAATGATAGAAATGCAGTAGCACATTTTAACCATCTCTGCATTAAAGTGTTGGCTTGTTAAAGGGCCTGACAAATGAGACAACACACAAAGCTGGGGAGTTTTCCTCCAAGCACTCTGTGGGATGGCTCAGGACCATGGTCCTGCCACAGCAGCATCGCCTTGGGCTTTTTCTGCAAATTCTGGTCAGCTACACAATGCACTGGAGAGTCAGCCTAAGAAACCTTCAGAACACTAATAATAGCCTACTGGAGAGGGTACTTGCATGTACATACCAGCCAAAACAGGGCCTCCTTGTGCAGCCAGGACTCCAATAAAAGTAGTTAACAATACCTGTGTTTAAAGCAAGCATGTGCTGACCATCCATGAATGCACACTGTACATGCTTAGGGCTGAGCTTCTGCTCTGTGTAACCAGTCTGATATCATCTTCCTTCAGTTTCTTCCCCAACTCTTTGCGGTACCTGGTCCAGCAGCATGTCGATTTACTTCATGCTCTACAGGAGCGAGTCCTGAGCTGGCCACGACAAGGGATCCTAGGAGACATCTTCCTGAAATTAACAAATGATGAGGTATGTTACAGACCTCTCTGGACTCTTCTGCTATGATTCATGATGTGTTGATGGCCCATATGTGGGCCAAGATACCTTGCAGCAGAGGGGCTGTGCTGTGAAGCTGTGGCTAGGGTAAGGCCTTTCAGCCATCCTCCTTTGAGCAAAGTCCCAGCACACAGTAGTCCCTTTGTTGTAGTACTTGGTTGGTCAGGGAGCCCATATACCAGACCCACTTGGGGACATGCAGCCACATAGTACAGCCCTATAATAAATGGATGAGACCTAGACTTGGTTGCAGGAGCAACACACGAGCCTTGACAGCTTGGATATCTATACTCACAGTGAGGGTGTGAAAAGAGCACGTTTCTTATTCTCCCCTTCCCCAATACACTTTGCTCAGTTATGACAGTTATCCTATATGGATAACAAGTAAAACAGCACCTCCTCCTCAGGGTCTGCCCAACCCCTGGCGAGCAGTGAGACCTCTCCTGGAAGGATGTGTAAAAACTCATCTGATGCTTTATAAATTTTAAGAGTCTTAGATAAGAAAAGCTTCTTCCTCTCTACCCCTCCCATCTGCTATAAAGCTTTATACACTGTGCTCAACAGCTGAACACATTTTATTAAATAGTCTTTCTTGAGAAGTCCCAAGCCCTGAAAGCTTCACACAGTTAGCAGCTCTACTGCACTGATGATGAGCTTCCAGGAATGGGTAATTGAGAGTTTCACATTATGGCTGGCTGTATGACCAACAGTCTCTCAAGTTTCTTTGTTCTTTTCTTTTTTTCCTTTTCTAAGAATAATTTTCTGGACTACTATGTTGCTTACCTGAGGGACCTGCCAGAATGCATCTCTCTGATCCACGTGGTTATCCTGAAGGAGGTAAACTTGCCTGCCTCACAGACACGTAATGGCAACATGAAAGCCTGGATCTCTTAGCTCTGTTATGCCTGCCCATGATAAGACTCTTCTGCTGATCCACTTGTCCTGTTACCAAATACCAGTTGCCTGAACATTGCCATGGCTGGCATGCACCTGCAAAAGGCAGCTTTAATATGTTCAGCGCTGTGTGTAACCAAAGCTATATTTCTCCTGGAACATGCAATAATGTCTCAGATCAAACCTCCCAGAAAGCTTGCCTACGCACATGCTATCCAGGTCTGTCCCAGGCAAATGGAAAATGGAGGACTCATCCAAACAGGGAGACCAAGGGTGAGGCTGTAAGTGCTAAAGAGAAACAGTCTCTACTGTTCATCTTCAGGTATTTGGTCTCACACCCTTGATTCTTGGTTTAAACTAGGAAAGTTAAATATAAAGGTAGTTTTAAAGTGCAATAGCTAACCACACTAGCTTGCTTCTAAGACATTTTAATTTAGAAGTCGATCTCATTTTGTTCAGTTCATTTGGGCCTAAACTAAGAACTTCATTCTCAACAACAGCGTCTACCTGGGATTTCAGTGAAACTTAACTAGCGCACTTTAACTAGTGCTGACTTAATTAGGCTGTGTCCCTTGTAGATAACCCCAACCTAAGGAATTTCATCCTTAGGATTAGTTCTGCTGGTGGAAGGAGTTGCAAATACCCCTTCCAGAAGCAAGATGAAGACCGGTGTATTGTCACGCACAACTGCCACTTAACTGGTGTGCTCCTGTGAACTTTTATAAGTACCTACAGCATAGCTACTCATTAAACCCTAGAACCCTTTGGAAGCAGAGATGATTTATCAGTGGCAGAGACTCTGAAGTTGCTTTCTCTGTTTCAGGTAGAAGAAGAAATCAAGTCTGATCTCTACATTCTGTTCTTCCATATAGTCCAACGAATCCCTGAATACCTTATTCATCTACAGGTAGGGCTCCAAGATGGAAACTGTCTTGTTGAACTCTTATCTCAACATGTGACTTCTAACTTGGAGCTGGTATTCAGGCCTGTACAGGTACAGAGCTTCTGGCTAACCCAGTGGTCTTTCTGAAAAAAACCTTTGAAAGGGGAAGCCAGCTGAGAATGGCTTAATTTTTACCATTTTCACTTGAAGCTTACTTCTATTTGCTAGTTTCTCCATTTGGCCTGACAGACCCAACTTTAGTCTCCTGGGAAAAAGCTCTGGTACCTGCGGGTCTGGAAGAACAGGAGGACAGAGGTGGGGCACATACACTGTAAGCTCCAACCTAACTCCTGTAACAGAGGTGGCCTCTTTGCCGAGTGGTCCACATGCTTGTTAGCCGAGAGACTGAGAGTGCTAGAGGCTCCTAGGGCCAATAACCTTTCCTACACAGAGCTTGCTGATAAAAAGAGTTCTAGTTCGCAGGAGGGTTATCTGAATTGTCTGAAAGGTTTTAGTACAAGGCAACTGACACAAAAAGCAAGCTCTGTTAAAAAAAAGAGATTGGTTTATTTATCTAGTGCTAAACTCAACTAGTGCATCACCCACACATCCCATGATTACATTTCAGTGGTTACCTGTGTATTTTTGCACTAGGAGTAATAGGAGGAAGGCCCTGTCCAAGTCCCTCAGAAACTGGTGCTGCCTAGAAGAGCTCCCACTGAGCTCCCACAGGGCAGTGCCATGGGCACTCCAGAGCATTAATCCATGGTCCCAATAGCACCTTCTTCCCAGAAGGGGCTAGGACACCCTCCAAACAGCCTGCTCTCCTCTGTGCCCCAGAATGTCCTGAAGTTCACGGAGCAAGAGCATCCTGACTATTACCTGCTGCTGGTGTGTGTGCAGCGCCTCCGGGTTTTCATCTCACACTATAGCCTCCTCTTCCAATGCAATGAAGACCTGCTTATACAGAAGAGGAAAAAGCTGAAGAAGTAAGCACAACATCAGCTCATTCTTTATATCACTGGGGAAAGGGAGGGAAGTGGGGAAAGCTTGGAAACGAGGTTTAGGTCCAGGCAAAATCAACAGGCACATTGCTCTGTCGAAATAAAACAAAGCTCTTTGCATATGAATGCTGGAGAAGGCCCACTATTGGCATTTGTCCTCCAAACTTGTGGTGGACCCTTCTGGCTAACTCTGAGAGTGAAAAGAAAATCAGTTTAATCCTTCTAAACACAGCAGGCACATGTTTCATGGGAACATTTGATTCCTTAAGCTGATGGCATAGTCAGTGGGAGAATACATGGGGACTTAGCTGCTTTGGCAGCTCAGGGACTTGGTGAACACCAAGACTGTTACCTGAAGCCCTCATAGGCTAAGATTGAGAAAGAATAATGTTATCTTATTTTACTGGGGGAGTGGGGTGGGAGAAACAAAAGCCTCCCATAACTTGTTTGAGATGAACTGTGATAGAAATGACCCTGAATGTAGATTCTCAAGTTGTGGTTCAGAAGAGTTCCTTGAAATCAAGACTATTTACTAATATCAGAATTTGGTTGCCTTTGCTCTTTCTGCTAATTCACTGGGGAAGTAGGACAAGATCAAACTTCAAGGGAAGCTTCCAAATATGGAGGGTGGTAAAGGGCTGGAGCAGACTGCTGCGGAGGGACTGCTATCAGGGGAGGCATTAAGAACAAGACAGAAAGCAGGATGCCCTGCTGACCGGGACAAACTAGGTGGAACAGGTCCTTCCTTGGGGCGGGAAGAGGTGAATAGGAATATTGAGGTCCCTCCCAGCCCTGTTTCCTGTGATTCTACATGCTCGTGCTCATTCCCTGCCTTATTTCTTAGCACGACGATGGATTTCTCCTCCCTCAGGTCGTCCCTGGTGAAACTGTACAAAGGTCTCACCTCCCAGTGTACGAGCCAAGAGGTTTCCCCAACACCCAGTGCGACATCTATCCGGGACAGCGGGATCCACTCTGAGGAGACAATACAGCCGTTCCCACCAGCACCTTCCTCTGGCACAACAACCCCGTAAGCCTATTGTCCTAGTAGAAGGCTTTCAAAATAGGCTGAAAAGTCTCTCCTCACCCACACTATACCAATGACACTAGGCAGTTACAGGCTGTCACTTCCAAGGCTGCATAAGCATAGAGAGATGAAGGGCTGACTCCTTCCTGCTATCCACTACCATGTGACTTTCAGAGCTCTACCCAGGGATGTCAATGCTTTTGCTAGCTGTCTTAACAGTGTACCAGGGAGGACGGGTATTTGTGTAAGCCTGGCAGCAGTGTGAATAGTAACACTCTGCATTATTCACCGTCAACATTACAAGAGCTAGGAAACATGACCAAGGTCTCAGATTAGCAAAAAAAGTACTTTTCCACACAGCACATCATTGAATGATGGGAGTCACTGTCACAAGATGCAAGTACAGATGAGTTCAAAAAGACACAAGACTAATTCAAGAAAGACAGGGCTACTGGCAGCACCCAGCGATCTTTGGTCATTTCTAGCCTATTGACAGGTGCCAGCTGAGCTGATGATCAGAGAATCACACTAGACTTGCCTTTTATCTTAGGTCAGCAATTTGTGGCTGTTGTGCTTCCTTACATCATTTGACACTAACAAGAGTTTGGCTTCACCATTCTGAGTCCTCCTCAAGTGGCAGTGTTATTAGATCAATCCCATCCTCCTTCTCACCAGACTACCCAAGCCAGTCTCCCTCCCCTCACAGACATGATGCTCCAGGCCCCCATCTTGGTAGCCTCAGCTGGCATGTCCCCAGTTTCCCCACATTCATCCTGAAATGAGGACCCAACATGGATCCAGGTGGGGCCTCATCAGCACTGAACAGAAGCAGGGGAAATAACTCCCCAGGCTCAGCTGGCCATGCAGCTCCTAATACAGCTCAGGTCAGGGTTTGCCTTGTCTGCCATGAGAGCATGCTGTCATCTTTACCCTGGCATTGGTCATAACCCCAAGTTCATACCAGGGCTGCTGCTCAACCCAAATCTCCCAGCTCGGTCTGATGCATGGGGTTATCTTGCCCCAGATGTCCTATCATGCCTCTGCATATCTTGAACATGACAAGGTTTCTGTTCCCCCACTCCATTCATTATGCCCCCAGAAGATGGCAGTGGGACTTTCCTAGCTAGTGTTAAGGGCCATGGAGATGCACACCCTGCACCTAACGCCTCAGTGCAGTACTCGCTGTTGACTTACCTGGAACACACGGAGGGGTAGGAGCCCTCCAAGTATTCCTGACACAATTCTGGGGACAGAGTCACCCTACCCAAGAGAGGAACTTTGTCCACCTGAAAAGACAACCAGACCACAGGAAAGTAAGACACAGTCCCTACATTACAGAAAGGGAAGGAAAGCAAAAATCCAAAATGCAGATGAACATGAGAGAGATGGAGCAGTTGGCTTCTCATCTCAGTTTCTATTCATTTCATGGTGTAGAGTACAAAAACCAGCCAAAGCTACTGGATAAGCAGTTCTACCCATGTAATTTTGCTCCTGCTAGCCCAGCCACGCAATTTCTATTAGTGGCAGCTCTGTTACTGTTCTCCAAGACAGGAAAATAACTTTTGGCTTTAAAAGCAAGAGAATGGGGCAGGGGGAACGAGGGGAGAGGGGGGGGGCTTGTCATGCTGTTTCTTGGTCATCCTTTAGTATTCCACTTCCTTCTCTTTTGTTTGTTTTGTTTCTTATTTTTAAGGCATTTGATGCCCCAGATGAAGAAACCCCAGCCAACTGTGATGGAGAACATCCAGGCTGTAAAGCCCCCTGACTGGGAAATGGAAAGTAGAAAACATGAGAGGCCAGAGAACATCCTTGCATCCTCTCAGCTCACAGAGCAGGAACTCAAGGCTCTGACAGCCCCCTTACAATCCATTCCTGAAATGGAGTATGAAGCACCACCGGCTGATGCAGTGGGAAATACAGAGCGAGCCATCAGAACCTCTGTAGAGCTGCTGCAGGATGCAAGAAACTTTGCACCAAGCTATGAAGAATTTGACTACCCTGGGGAGGTTTTCACCCTGCCAGGCCCCTATGAAGATGATGCCTTTCAAAACCTCACTCTCTTTGAGAATTGCTCCCCAGCCTCTTCCGAGTCCAGCTTAGACATTTGCTTCCTTAGGCCTGTTAACTTCACATCAGAACCGGAGAGGACTGATCATGCCTTACAGCCACTGCCTAAGAGCTGCACTCCCGTAAGCAGCAGCACTTACAAGCGTGAGATGTTCCACAGCAAAGGCAAGCAGCTGAGCAGGTCTCTGAAGGAGCTGCCGAGGAGCGCTGAGGGTGTGAGCACCAGACTCTACAGCACACGGAGCAGCAGTGGGAGCCGGCTGCAGCAGAAGCAGGAGAGGAATGTTCAGCCTCACATGATCTCAGCCTCATCTCGAAGCTCCCAAAGGAGCTACTTCCCCCCACAGAGAGGAGCGGGTGAAAAACAGAGCTTTTTGGAAGTAAGGAGGCTTAAATAGGAGGAGAAAAAAAAAAAAAGCACATGGTGGTGCAGAAGCAGCGGCAGCAGCAGGAAAAAGATCTGAGATGCAAGTTAGGGCAGAACATGCCAAAATAGCTTCCAAGTCCACACATTCAAAGTCCTCATCTGCATGTACATGCCCAAGGGAGGGACAAGACAGCTCCTTTTCACACACATATTCCCCAGGGACAAGCATGGGCTTGAGGCACACAGCTGGCTGAGTGACAGCTAGAACAACCTTGAGACAAGCTAGCCTCCTGTGTATCTATAGCTGTCACTGAGCTTCCCCCCACAAGTAAATGTTGTATCTGATCAGGGTCACTAAGTATGCACAAAGCTGTTCAAAATTAGTGCTATAGGGTGGCACCCAGTTAAAAAGGTGCCTTTCCACCTGTTCTGAGGAGTGCTGGGTTAAGAAAACCGATGGATTTTGTATCAGATCCTCAGCTGAACTCAGCCCAATTTACATCAGCAAGGATCTGGTCCATGGGTTTTGTTTCACCTGTGTTTGTTGCATGGACCATAGACGCATGCTAAAGTCTGCGTGAAAACAGACAGAGCCCAGCAACCATGTCCCACAGACAACCACTGGCATGGCAGGTGGCACACTCTAGCCCTTTGGGGACACCAGGTCTTGCAGGAACAATGTTTCTGTAGTCTGCAGTGCCTGTTCAGAGTCAGCTTTGAGCGTCAAGTCAGGGTGGAAGATGCCCTTCACACTTCCTGGGGAAGGGGCTGAGGGTGCTGTGAGGTGCTTAGCTAGTTCTCTCAGTGCTGCCTTAAGAAACACCCTCCTGTTAAAATGAGGCAAGATGCAGATGAGGCTGTAGATGCAGATGATGACGGGAGGAAGGTTCCAACAGCCTGACTGAAAAGGCAGCAAGGAAACCTCAAAAGAAGAGAGAGAAAAAGAACCTAGCGAGTGAAGGAAGTGGTGGACAGTTGAGCAGGGGAGATGAGGCAGAGGGAGAAGAGCCATGGGGACACAGCCCGCCCAGAAATAGAAGCCTGTGAGCTCTTTGGCACTCACCTGCACAGAGCTATGGCCCACAGCAGGGTGCAGATGTGGAGCTAATCCAGAACTGCATGACATGTTCTCCTCCACAGAGCAAAGGAGACCACCATAACAGTGGTGGACAGAACTGGAGAAAAGGGACTTGTCCAGAGCCTAGCTGAGAGGAATTCAGCACTCCCCTGAAAGGGGGAGAGACTTGTTAGTGGCACATTTACTGCAAAGTGTGTGTGCTAATGAAGCCTTCTGCCCCGCCAGGCAGCAGCAGCACCAACAGAAGAGTCTTTCACGCTGTATCAGCTCCAGCCTGAAGCCTCCCTGCCCTAGGGTAAACAGAGCTCACGAGCAACAAGAGGGTGGGAAGTTCTTTCAACTCCCCATGCTGGCTTGCTCCCTTGTTGGCAAAAGGGGCTAGTAAGCTCCCCCTAAAAAAAAGCTTAGCAAGGAAGGCTCCAGTTCCCTCTAACAATGCTTATCCTTCCACTCCTCTGCCACTGCCTCAGCCTCAGAGCCAGCAACAAGCTCTCTGCAGAGGTACCAGTGCTGCTGAGGCCTGAGCAACCTGTTGTCTCCCAGCCTTGCCAGCATCTCCTCACCCACCAGATCCCTCCTAGCACAGGCACAGAGAGAGAGAGAGAAAGGGACAAGGATGTGAGGTTGCAAATGCTGGTTAAATTGTCTTTTCCCTTTTAGGAGCTCCATGCAGAAGACAACACCAGGTTCTGCCAGAAGGATGACAATGAGCAAACATCCTTCAGCGACCACAACCCGCGGCACGAGCCCAAGGGGGGTTTCCGGAGCTCCTTCCGCAAGCTCTTCAAAAAGAAATAAGCAGCCCCAAGAAAGTCAGGCCACAGCCTAAGTGCGACAGTGCTTCCCCAGGTCCCCAAGGGTGGAGACAGACAGCAAGGCCCCAAGATCCCCCCTGACTAACACAGTAGGTGGAGGGGTGGGGGAGAGGAGACTGTCACAACTGCCTTACAAACGTGTCCTGCTCTTCCTAAGCACAGGGCAGGGCCAGGCTATGGGTTGAAGTGGAGCTCAGCCAGCAGGTCCAATAAGCACAGGAACTTGCTAGCTTTCTCCCCTGCCTGACAACTTTCCTTGGAGCTTTGGAAAGCTTGGGCCGAATCCCACTAGCTTCTCCTCCCCCTCATCCCCCAACACTGCCTGATTTGCCATACATCTTTGCTCTTCTAAATTGAAGCCAGGTCTAATTTGGGCTCACCCACAACAGAGAGATTACCTTTGCAGCTTTGGCATCCTGGACAGAAGTCTGAAATTCCCCTCTTTCCTCCACTTTCCAAAGAAAAACCACCATCAAAGATGTCTTCCAGGAGGCCAACTCGCATGACCCTGCTGGTTGAGAAGGTCTAATAAGCATCAGCTGAAGCACCTGGGCTTTGTACTGCCTAATCAGCACCATCCTTTCTTTTGGACTTCCATCACTTCCCCAAAAAAATCTTCCTTCACCTTTTATGTGGCGTACTGTTTCTCGAATTGCCTCCTGCTGTATGAATCTCTGCTCCTGCTGTTGGAATTGCCTGTCTCCAAGCAGGTGATGCAGGCTGAGCCCAGGGCCTGTGACAAGAGACAGACTCCTCTCCACCTTATCCCTGCTGTGGATCAACGCAGACACTGACAGTCAACCAGTGTCCTGGCTCCTGATCTGCAATACACCTGAAATACTCTTTGCTCTCTTTGGCCTGACACCACCTTAACAAGCCCCATCATGTGCGGCATCCTGCTTTGGAGCAGTTCTAGCTAAAATAGAGGCACTAGGGCAAGGAAGTTGATGGTGCCCCATGTTCAAAGTCACAAGCTCTCCTTCCTGCGCAAACTCCCTCCCACAACAACGCCACACACGTGCCCCCCTCCTCACAACTCGAGATGACAAACCCTCAGTAATGCTGTTCTGTGCAGAAGACTACAGCTTTTGTTAAAAAGGAAGTATGGAGAGAAACACAGCCCTCTGGTGCACTATCCGGGTTACACTCCAGCGGCAAGAGCGCTGTTGGTACAGGGCTGTGGTGTTAGCTGAAGTTGGGGCGTGCTGAGGGCAGTTTCAAGGGGAAATGTGGTTTTATCACCTTAATTTGGCAGGGTTGGGACACTAATCTGTCATAAAGAACAACTTCACCTGAAGAGGTTGTGAACTGTCTCCGTGGGGCCAACAGCAACATCTTGGGGGAAATATGCAAGGCTGTGAGATTAAGGGCTTCAGACTGCCAACACCAGAGCAAGGGTGACTGAAGCTGGTGCCAGGAGAAGAGCACCCATCGTGCTGCATGGCTCTCCTGGCAGCAGCAGTGGTATGGGGAGGGCCCAGAGCAGGTGTCCTTGGCTGTGGTGGCTAACACCCACTGCAGACACAGGGCCTGTACTGTCAATAGTCATAGGGCCTATAGTGTTGACTGACCTGCATCTATCATCTGCCTCCTCTGGTGGAGGTGAAGAGGTGTGTGAAAAGGGTTATCCACCTAAGACGGACAAAATCCATCCTTTATCTCAATCAGAGTTTTCCCAACATTTCAAGAAAGTGACCAAGCAAAACCCCAGAGATTAAAACGTTTTAGCTGATGTCTGCCCCATACATTTTACTAGACCCAAAATTTTTCACAAAAATCTACTTCTCCTCCTTACAAAGAGGAAAAAAGTATCATCTTCCCCACCCTCCACCCCCGGTTTTGGAAACTATTTGGGGAAGATTTTTTTTTTTTTTTAAAGTTAAGGTTTTTAGTGATACCCCCCCCGCCCCCCCTCCACCTCTTTCTCTCTCCCTCACATCCTCATTAAGTTACAAATTCCCTGGCCCTTCCCAGTCAGGACTGTGCCACGCTGATCAGCCACTGCACCACAAAGATAGATCCTAAGACTTCACAGCTTTTGGTCAGACATTGCAGGGCCAGGACAGAAATACTTAAAAGCCAGATACTTGTAACTAAAGCATCAGCGAAGCTTGTTTGTTCTGCAAAGGAATCAGCCATAGACAGGCCTGTTTGTCCACGGAACCAGAGTTATATCAATACGGACGAGTTTAGCATCGATGCTGTCAAGGGCTCTGATGCTTGAGTCTTTGGTCTCATATATAATGACACTTCTATCTTTCATAGAACAAATGTGCTCCTCACACTTGCCAGGCAGATGCCAGGACAGAAACAGGACAAAAACCTACCTGCTATCACCTCCTCGGTGACAAAATCCTTCCAAAGTGGCAGACCCCTGCTTGTAAAATGCACTTTGATTTTAGCTTGTTTTAGTAACTTAAGGCATGGTCAGAATTGATGGTTGTTTCTTTCTGATCTTGTATGAGTTCTTATTTCCAGGTCTATACTTATTATTTGAGATGTCCTTGTACTTGCTCAGAATCTGCAAATGTAAATAAAATGAATGAATGATGCTCAGCACCACAGAGAAACACACAACCTCTTGCAGGATCCGATCCAACTTCACCTTTAGTGTACATCTGTGCTCTGGATTATTTTTCTTCCTGTGCCAAATAAATGTTGCTTTTAAATAATGCTGTTGTCACTTCTCCACTGAATCAGCCACAAGGTTGCATCCATTAAAAGAAGAAACACGTGTTTCTCAGGTCCCTTTCTGAGGCAACGTTACTTAAAAAAAAATAAATAATCCTGTTCCCCTGTAAAGTCACATCAGAAGACTGTTTCCATACACCTGGTTCCAAGGCTCCTACCCAACTTGCAGCTGACTCACTCTCTAGGCTTCTGGTCAAGATCCTGTTAGTTGGTGCAGCTCACTGTGACATTTTTTCAGCTCCTTCCTTTATCTCCTTTACTCCTTCTGCTACTTCCGTTACAGACACATGAGCTTTCACCAAAAAAATCCCACAAACCTCCTCCACTGATACACACATCGCTGTTATTTCAACTATCCAACTCTGTGAGAGATCTTAGTATCTTCCTGTGTATTACAAACGTCTGTCACAGTGACGACAGTCACCAAGATTTTTTAAAAAATTCAATTCCAGTTCTATCAACACTATTTTACCTTTGCCATATTCTCAGCAGGGCCAAAGCAATGACACCACAAACAGGGACAACTCAGCCCACAGTGCTCACACCTCCCCATGCCACACGGCACCTGCAAGCATGCGTAGCCTTCCTCCTACTATTCTGTAGCTCCCTGCAGCATTGAGGACAGCTGTATCAGAGATTAGATTTTGCCAGCAGAGTTCTGAATCAACAGCCCAAATGCAGTTTTACTCCTGGGCAAATCTGCTGGGCTGTTTCCTCCCCAACTCCCTTTCAGTCATATGGATGCAGAGCATGCCTGTCAGCTAGCTGCTGGGGAACGGCCAGCCCCTAACAAGACGCGCTCTCACCACGGCTGTAACTCTTTCAGATCACCTCTTCAAGGCTACGCTCCCTGCTTAAGTCAGCCATCCTAGGCTCTCCTCAGATTATGGGTAACTTTTAACTTTCGGTGCTGGTCAAATGTGTCCTCTCACCACTTCATTCCTCTAAGCCAGCCTAACTAAGGCTAGTTCTAAATGTAAATAACTTGGGCACTTTTTCCCCCACAAGTTGCAATGTATCCTGGCTTCCTCTGCAAGTGCTTAGAGTATTTTCACCTTGGTACAACTCATGTACATGTACAAGTACAAATATTCCTTGATAAGGGCAAAAACCGCTTCAACAGGTTGCAAGGAATCCAGTTGCTTTTCCCAAAGTTATTAGGGCCCTTTGCTGATGCCTAAACAGGAGAGAAGCTGGGCCATGCATAGTATTATCTGCGGCCACTGTTTGGTTTTGTGGGGTGGATGAGATGGAGGGGGCAACTCTGAATATTCAGCAGTTTCTACTTGTGAGCGGTTTTCATTTATTCTCTCTGTTCTTTGAAAGCAGATGTTTTGCCTTTTGCCAGATACAAAATAAACATAATGTCCCTTTATTTACTGGGATCTAGTTCAACAAGGAGACGAGATGTAGGCTATTACATGAAATTACCTATCTAAAAAATTCCTACAGTAAAATTCAAGAGGCAGTATTTACCCATAGACTGCAGATTCTTCAACACAGTAAATTTTAAGAGAAAGCCACAGAGTTGCCGTAACACCTACAATGAATAATCCCGTGGCAGAGAACACCACAGGTAAAAGATGCTATTTTGTGTTCCCTACTGTGCCTTGCTTGTCATCTAGTCCATACAGTTCCTCTGCTCACAAGCTACTGTGTCTTCTAGCGTTTCACTATCCTGAGCAAAAACGTACATCTGTAGCAGACTCATGATTGTCCCTAATGCAAAGCACACACTATATAAACTTAAGGAAGCCAGTCTGAGACTACAAGGATTTTCAGTGTATTTTACACATTCAAAAGTGTACACTTCTGGGATACGTAAGGCTTTTTTTATTATTTTTAGAACATATCTTTTAATGCCAAAAGGTAACAGCCACTATTAATTTTTCACTTAAATGCAATCCGAATACCACTGCAGACACAGCATACAAAGATCACCCACAGACAGTTACGTACACAGGTCAGCAGATGTGCCAGCTAAAGTCACCACTTTGCTTTCTCTGGTTTGGTTTTTTCTTTTTACAACGGGACTGACATAGCTTTTAACGTTTACTCATTTTGGCAAGTAACCGTGCCATTGAAGGCAAATGTACACACATACCGGAACAAACTTACTGGAACCTAAAATTTGTTTTCACAGACAAAAAAAGGCTTATTCCAAAGTAGATTCAGATTTGTCCAAAGCAATTCCAGCAACACGCACCCCTGATCACCTAACTTCATCTACCCTTCTTTTTAAAAATATCACAATGTTCTTTGATAAAAGGCACGTTTGGCAGCTACTAAAATTGTCACGCAGCTGGCATACAGTTTTTATTTTATTTTTCCCTTTCAAATTTTCAACCACCTGGTGCAGGATTTCACATTTGCTGGCTACAAAGTAAAAAATAAAAAAAAGTGACTTACTCTTTACTTTGTTTGCCTTACAACGCTGCAGCAGTTGGCTACTTAATGCACTATTTTCCATGGAAGGCAAAAGGGAAATTTGCTCACAGGTGACAGAAAAATGCACTTAAAGGCATTTTTTTAAATGGAAAATAAGGCATGGAATTTACAAATTAAGTTAAAAGTGCATTTGTTTTTACAACTATATCGGGCCACAAGTTTCTCTCCTGAATAAGAGCTAAAAAGGCTTCAGCTCATGCATCATCTAGGTTTTGAAATGACAATTCAACAACTAAAAAAGGGTATTTTGAGGTGAGGGGGACAACCCATGAGAATTTGCAAACTTTTTAACATCATCTTAAAACAGTCTTTTTGAACAAGTCCCTCCTTGCTGGCTAGAAAAGGCAGCAGGGAGAAGGTCAAGGAGGGACTTTCACCTCCTGCAGCTAACTGCACTGCTCACAGCAGCAAAGCATTAAGAAACATTTTGTTTACCTTTCATATAATTTGTAAGACAAACATTCATGAACAAGGGGCTCTTTCGAGTTGAGCTTAAATTGCGGCAGTGCTAGAAACACCAATAGCAGAGGCCGCCTCTGTAAAATGCCACCTGATGTCAAGACAACCACCACAAAGAAGGGAACTGATGATTATTATAATGCACCGGCATCGCCACACAGCCTGCTGTGATGCAAATTTGTTCCAGCACCTCTTCTGGCTGAAAAGAAACTTCCTTGTATGTAACCAAACAGAAACTTCTCCCTGAAGCACAATAATCTACTAGCTTTAATAGTGGTACCTCCAGTGACATTACCCAGTTTGAGTCAGACCCAATTCAACAGAAAGTCAAATTTGAGATACACGCAAAAAAAAAAAAAAAAAAAAAAATTAAGCATCCCACAATGTCAGTCTAAATCTTGAAGGATCTAAATCCAGTGCCTTAGCATAAACATACTCTTACTGAGATAGACCTCTCCCTCCTTGATTTAAGAGAGGATCATATTAGAGAAACAGGTTAGCCCACACTGGAGACGGCTTCTTGAGGATGGAGCACTCAGATACTTCCATGGTATCAATCCTGAAGCAGGATAACCTTCTCTGTTAGCAGACAGCTATAGAAAAACTTTGCCTGGGCTGCTGGATGTCATGGCCCCCACATACCTCGGGGTCACCAGGCAGCATGATAGCTGACTTTCCATGCAGCATGCTCAACAGCAGTAAATGCACGGCACTTAAAAAATCATAGAATGGTTTGGGTTGGAAGAGACCTTTAAAGGCCATCTAGTCCAATCCCCCTGCAGTGAGCAGGGACATCTTCAACTAGATCAGGTCACTCAGAGCCCCATCCAACCTGACCTTGAATGTTGCCAGGGATGGGGCATCTACCACCTACCTGTCTTCCAGTATTTCACCACCCTCATTGTAAAAAATGTCTTCCTTATATCTAGTCTGAATCTATGCTCTTTCAGTTTAAAACCATTACCTATTGTCCTATTGCTACATGCCCTACTAAAAAGTTTGTCTGCATCTTTCTTATAAGCCCCCATTTCAGTATTGAAAGGCCACAACAAGGTCTCCCCAGAACCTTCTCTTCACCAGGCTGAACAACTCCAACTCTCTCAGCCTTTCCTCATAAGAGACGTGTTCCAGCCCTCTGATGACTTTTGTAGCCCTCCTCTGGACCTGCTCTAACAGGCCCATGTCTTTCCTGTGCTGAGGGCTCCAGAGCTGGATGCAGGACTCCAGGTGGGGTCTCACCAGAATGGGGTAGAGGGGCAGAATCACCTCCCTCGACCTGCTGCCTGCTGGCCCCACTTCTCTTGATGCAGCCCAGGGTACGGTTGGCCTTCTGGGCTGCGAGTGCACATTGCTGGCTCATGTCCAGCTTTTCATCCATCAGTACCCCCAAGTCCTTCTCCACAGGGCTGCTCTCAATCCTTTCATCCCCCAGCCTGTATTGTTGCCAAGGGTTGCTCTGATCCAGGTGTAGGACCTTGCACTTGGAATCCAAGCACTTCCAAATTCCCAGAGGGCTTTTCTGTGCTACCATACAACCATGACACTGTAGAAGAAAATGAACCAACCCAGGTTATGCTCCACTGTTGCACTAGACTATATATTAAGTAGAAACCTTGAGGTGAAACAGCACAAATTGCTAAGTACCGCACCTATAAAGTTCTGCTGACCTCTATAACCCTGCCTACGCAGTTTGCAGTTGTTTAGGCTGACTTTTAGCCATACATTAGCACTCAAGAGTAATACAGCAACTCACCTAGCCTTCATACAAGCATGTTTCATTGTCCAGGCCAAATCATCATCCCAGGCCACACTAGACCATGCAGGGTCATTTTACCAAGAAGACAGACAGCATCATTAAAATAATTTCATTTTCTATCTGAAAATTGTCACTAATGCAAACGTGGTCCAAATAAGAAGTCATTCCAGATTAAATAATTATTAATGCAAATAAAGCTGTCATTAGACACACCAGTGGCTTAGCAGTTGTACTCAAAATTCTATTCTAAATGCAACAGGTTTGATTCTCACCCTGTCTTTCATGTTTGCAGCTGAGTCAACACCATGATTTGTGCACTGTATGACTGACCCATTCTGCTGGGCTCCAAAGTACATTTAAGTTAGGTTCTTGCATGGTGACCATTATCGCTCATTGTCCGAGTACCTCACCAGTAAGGACTTCTATCCTCAACCACGAAGATGTGAAACAGCATTGTCCATTTCAAAAAGGGAAACAGAGATCTACCGACATTCAAGAAATCTGTTGATTAGTAGGATCCACGTGAGGTTGCTCCTTCTAGCTGAGCAACCTAACCACTGGATCATTTCTTCTGCCTGGTCTGCCTTGGCTGCAAAATAGCACAGACAAGAGCATACAGAAGAAGAGATACAGATCAGAAAGTCTAAATTTAAGGAGTTTTCCCTGGTAATCCACTAATGAGCTAATAGTTTACATGATATTGAGAGTTTTATGAAGCTCCCATATAACATTCTCCTCTGAAACCAAGGTTTAGAGATCTTCACTTTTTTGTCTTTTGCCAGGAAAATGTTTCAAAACAGTGTTGTTAAAGACATCAAAGAAAGAATACAACTGACAAATTTCAACATTTGATGATGATGAAAACCACCGTTCTTGTTGATGAAATCAGAACGCTTTCTAAAATGTAATGACTACACTAAAGGATCAAGGGGCACTGATCAAGGCCGTTGCAGAAAGCATTAAAAAAGGTGATTTCCATCATAATTCGACTAGCACCATCTGTAATGACACAGCTTTCCAAGACACTGAAATGTATTCTTCTTCCAAAGAGGAAATGTGATAGAATCTTCATTTGACCCACGGGCCGTATTAACTGAAGATAAGACACTTCACAGACGTACTGTAGTGGAGATTATAGAGCTTCTTTTCTTCAATAACTGCCATGCATTACTGTTCACAATATTGTCTAGAGTTGAAGAGCAGTACACAGGTTTATGGATAATCCATGTCATGATACTTATACCAGTACATGTTCCATCATGTGTATTATTTTGGACATAGAAAGCTACTGTAAAGATTAATAGAAGTTTGAATTTTTCTAACAAGTGTCATACAGGAGGTGTACGAAGTTTTATAATGGATAACAATTACTTTAGGAGTAACCCAGTTTCTCAAATATTACTAAATTATTACTTTGTAACACATGCCAAAATAGACTTCTCTTTAGACACTTATTACTAAAATACATACACTGAACTAGGAAAAAAATATGTACCACAACATGTGCTTTTATCCCCTTCAGTGCTTAACTGAAAAACTGAGTTGTACATTTGTCTGTGTAATAATTTAACATATGTCAGCCAAACATATCTGTATCTTTATTTCAATTAAATTAAAAACAATCTGCAAGTATATTTATGCAACGTTCACTATATACACATGATTTATGCAACTGCAAGTCAATTCTATGTATGCTGATTAATCTGTTGTTAGTAAAACATGACAATAGCTATGGAAGTTGACCAGTGAGTGCTCCTTTTCACAAGTGACTGTTTTCATGGCATGACTGAAAAAGAATAGCTATTAGCCATGAAATGGATTATCAGTAAACCTTAAAAAGAACGTGACATAACCTAGCAGAGATTAACAGTCTTCTAAATGTAGTAGTATATTTACTTCGGATGATAGTGCTGCTTTTTTTTAAAAAAAAAAATCGCTGTCATCTTAATGATGTAAGACTTTAATCTGCTTTATCTAAAGAGAGCAATAATTAGACATTATGCTTCCTGGCAAAAATTTATTTTTGAACTGGCACCATAATATTTCAGAAAATAATAATAAAGTACCTCTTTGGTGAAGCCTAGGTACCCCCTACTACTCATTGTAACAACTTGTAAACAGGACCGCAATACAGTGCTTTGCCTTAATTCTAGCTCGGTTAGGTACCACAGATCTTCCTCACAGTCCTCTTCATAATTTTAGGAAGGTATTTTAAAGCAGGGAGTAAAGCAAAGGAAAACTAAGAAGGATATAAAGTTCCCTGTTTGAGATTTAAAAAAAGTGCATAATGTTTTCATTCCAAAAACTGTGCCACTGTATGGAACTGATGGATACAAGGCTGTTTTCCTTTCTGTACTGGACATTATTGATCACTACACAAACACAAGTCTCTGCTCATTGGCCAAAGTCTCTCAAGTCTGTTTTCTGGTACAATCAGTTGTCCAATTACTTTAGAACAGTGTCCTGCATACTAAAACAAGAATAGCAAGTTAACCAGTTTTTGTACTAGAATGTTTTTGCAATTCCATTTCTGTACACTGCATTTCCAATCTATTGGAGAGTTTTTAGTGTTTGGCATACACATCCCAACTCCTTGGCACCACCAGGTTCAGTGCATCCATTGCCAGCAACAGACGTAGCACCAGGAAAATGAGACTCCCAGCGCAAGGGATAGTTCAGGAGGAGTGGGCATTCTCCAGCAACGGTGGTCCGTCCCGATGCATCGATGGGTGTGTGTGCTCCCTTTTATAAGTTTTTGGAGGAAGCTTTGGGATATGTTGAGAAGTGCTTTGTCGTGGAGGAACAGGTGGTCCAGCAACAGAATGGAGGTCCACATCTTGTGGTATCAAAGGTGGTGATGGAAGATGCCTCCGTGCTACATGTGGAGAAGGTGTCTGAGGGGGAGGGGGAGTAAACGGAGATGGACTGTTTGGGAAAAAGGTGTTACCAAGTTCGCTTTTTCTCCCCAGTGGTGGAGGCTGGAGGTGTAGTGGTGAGCTAGAGAAAACATCTGGAGTTCGCACAGGTTCTCGTGGTGGTAACACAGGAGGGCTTTCAGGGGGGTCAGAGACGCAGGTCCGGTCAGGCACTGAGTACCTTGGTGAATACACTTTAGAGGTTGGTTGCCTAGGAGGGATTGCTGGTGGGCTGTCCAGGTGTGCAGAAGTAATCTGAGGTACACAAACATTTCATTCAATAAAATTTTAGAGTGGCAGTAAAGAACAGGACCCTGCTGTGAAATGGAAGCAGAGCTCCTGCCCTGCAGATTGCTCTTATCCAGTTAAGGAAGAGGCACAGCAAGCAGGTGCAGAATGAAGATGGGGAGTATGGAAGCAAAAGGGAGTGGCAGTGCCTGAAAAACATGTTTCTCAGAAGGATGTGGACAGAGACTGGATGTGCAGGGGGAGAGCAGGGGTATGTCAATACATGAGTTAACAACCAAGGATGGAAGGAAAGAAGATACAGAGAGTGGGACAAAGAATGGTCAAAGCAACAATTTCCATGCTAGTTCCGGGTCTGCTTGTCAGGTAGGTGCGGATATCTTCCACCACTTCCCCAGTAACAAGCACTTGGGGTGGGTAATAACACCAGGTATTTCTCAAAGAAAATGAGGAAAAGGGAGAGGCAGATGATGCTGAACAAGGAAAAAAATAAACTATGCTCAGAAGATGGAATTAAGTAGTCAGAATTATTGAACAGTTCCCCAGCTGCAGACCACAATGACAGGGTAATTGGTGTCCAACAGCCTATCACGTATATGACATTTGCAATTACATTTTGGTAGGAACGTGATGTGTTAAACTCCGCTGGCTGACAGCATAGTCACCTGCAGTCTGAAAACAACTTGCCAAAGAGCCATATACAGGCCCTCTTCAAAGACTTGCATGCTCTGAAGTAATTTTGAATGGGATTTTCAAATGCACCCAATTCTCTGAAGTCACAAACCAGCTCCAACTGAAATCAAGAGACATTTGACACTGTCTGCAAAAAAGGCTGGATCAGATCCCAAATGCCAGACAAATGCAAAAGGAAAATGTAGCAATGGCTCAAGCAGGCAGGCAGACAGGACAGGTAACCAAGAAGGGAAAGAAAGCACTGAGCATCACAGCATCAGGGTCAAATATTCTAATGAACCTTTTCAGAGGACTGAGCTGTACATCACTTTCCATCATTACTATTCTTCAGTTCTTTAACCCCACTCATACACTCTAAAATAAAACTCTGGGACAATTATCGCAGATGGAAACATCTGCCTGAAACCTCACGTTCTCACAGGCAATGTGAGGGCTGCAGCATAGTGGAGCAGTAGACAAGAGAAATTTCTAACCCTAAATTTAGGTCCCATCTGTTAATTTTAATTCATTTGGGATCAGGACATAATGAGGCAGAGCTGTGAAGGCTTGAAATACTCTTTCACATACAGTTCTTCAAAAATACATGTACTATCTTTAAGAGTTACTTTTCTATCATACTCTGCGCTCTGCTCCCAGAAAAAAAACCCCCACCCTTTTTTCTCCTTCCTTACTTTTGATGGAGAGGATTCAGCTGGGGCAGACTCTGGTCTTCTTCGTGGAGGTACTGGAGGGGGAACATGAGCTTCATCTGAATTTTTGGTAAAGTTTATGGATGACACAGAAGCAGATCCTAGTGGACATAAAAAAAAAATCCTGATAATGACAAATTTTTGTTTGACTCTGTTTATTTCCTTTATTGCTGCCAATAAAGGTGTCATAAGTAATAAAGTCATTGCTCATAAAAAGCAGCATGAATCAAGAAGGTGTATTAAAGAAACACAATGAAACAACCCTCTACCTTGCAGCTTCCAGACAAACTGATTTTCTGAACTGCAATCGCCTCTGCGGCCATCAATTCCTATTCATTCTTAAGTAATCCTCGAGACCAAAGCCACGCTACAAAGTTCTTCTTGCATCACAACAGCACTAAAACACTATTCTGAACCTGCAAGTCAATAGGCCAACCCAATGAAGTAGTATCTTCTTCTGAAGAGATATTCCAGAGACCTAGCTTGGACACTCAGCAATGTCACTGCTCTGATAAGCAACTTCTGCTTTTCGCAAGTTATTTCACCTATTTGTGGCAACCAGCTGAACACAGGACTAACCTTGTACTCCTTTGAAAGCCCTCACACACAAAAGGAGGCCATGTCCACTATAAATTACTGAAAGGACACTATAAAATATGAGCTTCCTTATATGTTGGTGAAGACCAAAAGAAAATATGTGTGGATGGGTCCTGGTGGATTTAAAGCAGGGAAATGCCAATTTTAAGTTCTGCAGGAAAACCATCCATGCACACTGAAACCAATTTGGGAATGGCAGACAGCAGAATAAGGCACACACAAAACGTCCATTTTTTTTCTTATTGTTCACCATCAGATACTCACCGAATACATTCACCACATATATCTGTGGCAGCAAATCCCACAAATGTTTGTTTGGGACATATATGAGCCCTAGCAGTATAGCTCTGACATGTAATACTCTCTATGTAACACACCTAATTCTGTTCAGTTTCTCTCTTTAAGATAAAAAACTTGTAAGAAAAAAAAGAACAAAACATACTGAAAGCTTTTGCTGCTGCCAGGAGACAAAAGCAACTATTTCTATAGTCACTAAAACATGTTTAGCATGTTAACACTTGTTTAGCACCACAAAATCAAATACACACATTCTTCATAGACAATCTATTAACACCTACTTGCATGAAAAGGACTTGAAGGATCCGAGTCAAACACACTGCAGGCATCTGTAGTACTTGAAGTAGCAGAAGCAGGGGGAGGGGTCAAAGGTGTTCGGGGAGAGTTTGGTGCAGATGCTGTAGTTTCAGTCTCGCTCTCTGGGATGCGGCTGTAACTAATTTTCCTTGGCTCCTGTTGCAGGGGTGTAGGATGTCTCATGGTACCTGGCCTTGGATTAGAGGGACGAACACCTGGGGACTTGAGAGGATAGCTGTATTTTTTGGGCTGAAATGACAAAAAAGATAGTATCAAACAAAATCAAAAGGCCACAAGATCACCTAAATCTAAAATTACTTCTGCTATCTATGAAAGACAAAGGTAAGCATTTCTTAAAAAACCAAAACCAATGAATTGAATACTAACAAATCTTGGTGGAGGCTTGACATTTCGTGGCTCTATCTCTAGTGACTTGTTGAACAGATAATCTGTAAATTCTGTCTCCATGCTGTTTCCCATTGGATTCAGGTTTTCAAAAAATCTCTGAAATACAAGAAGGTAGAAAACTTGTCAGCTAAGCTACTTCTTACTAGCTTAGTACTGTTTGTTTCTACCACAGAAACAATCCCAACTGTTCCAGAGAAGAGAGAAAATGCTGGAATCAGAAGTAATGATAGATTTTTAAGTCATTAAATCTGTTTGTTGCCAGCCCTTTGCTAGGCATTGCCACTGCTATGCTTGGCCTGAAAACCAACTGTGCAAGTACCCTAAATACTTTCTGCAGTGCAAAAATCAGACCAAGTTAGCTCAAACACCTTCAGAAGAAGCTGTATGTAGTCCATCTTCACACTGATGCAGGGAAGACTGCTCTCACAATGCATTCTGTCAAACCCTAAGAAGAACAAATAACAAAAGAAAATCTTGCAGAATCTCTTCAGATAACCTGTCCTATGACTCTCTGAAAGTATATAGCTCAAAAGATACTTAAAAAAAAAAAAAAAAGGAAGGTAAAAGAAAAGGAAGAATGAAAAGCAAACAGAGGAGAGAATTGCTTAGAGAACACTACAGACCAAGGATAATAAACAACAGGAGAAAGTAAAATGTGAGTATCATCACTGCCAACACGTCAGGTAAACCTGGAAACTTAAAGGCAGTGTAACAGAGGAGGAAAAAGACAACTGGGCTCACTGGAAAAATAAACCCAACTGAATGAAGGACAGTGAGAATCTGGTAGTTTCTGTTCCTGTTTAACACTGATCAGTAAGAAGATCTATCTACCAATATCCCAACAGCTGGGGGCAGGGGGGACCAAAACCCACCAAACTGCAAGCATTGAGTTTTCTGCCCTTTCTTACAGTGAGACCAGAGAGATACTTTGTGACAGGCCTTCTGCTAGTCTCAGATTCAGTCTGATTGAATCTATGTGAATTCAGTCTGTCCTTATAGCCTATCAGCCAGAGTCACCACAGAAGTAGTTCAGTGCACGGACTCAAGGAAATAATGCCACTTACCCTGATGTCAAATTCCACTCTTAAACAATATGGCTGGTTCTGGTACTGCTGTATCTCTCCTGTTATTTCAGCTACCTTTCTTCTCTTGCTGAAGTTTATAAGTTCTTTCCCATGTCGCTTTAGAAATTCAGGGTTGCCTTCTTCTGTTTTCAAAATGTTAGTTAAGTAAATCCCTAGAGAGCACACAGAAGAGGTTCTCAACATACAGTACAAAACAAGGAGAAAGTCACATGACCGGAATACAAAGAATTCTTAAAGAATTTAAATTGTGCATTCTGATTACTTAGAAAAATTCTCTGTTAGGGTCAATAAGAGAACTGCACCTACTTTTCAAATAAGGGCAATAATTTAAATATTTTAATATACCTTTTCCATAAAGCTACCTCTTTTGCATCAAAATCTCTGCATCTTTCTATTGTTTAGGAAGCTCACACAACTGAACACTACTACCATTTTGCAAGACAAGAGTACACTGAACTCAAGTGCTTCCTCTCAACTGTTCTGTCTCAATTCAACTCTACTCCATTAGAGACCCCAGCCCAACTCTAATTATTTTCAGGTTTTATTTTTCTGCTCCACTCTCCACTCCTGGCTTCATCATTGCATCAAATCATTTGAAGATTAGAAAGAAAAGATCACTCTCAAGTTCACAGATAATGTATCTGGAATTGTCATTATGACTCTAAGTGTAACTTGAGAGAAATAACTGAAGCTATTCACATGTGATCCTGCTAACCTCTACTCATCTCTGAAGCAGGACAGAAGGTTTCTTAGTTGATCTTATCTTTCTTTGCAGAGCTCTGGAGTATATCTTTCCCCAATCTGTAAAAGGCCAAAAAAGCCATCAACACTATTTTCTTTTGGTTTTGGCCTAAAGCCTATGCTGGACAAGTGTAACGTCCAGGGTTGGAACTGATCTGCAGCAAACATCCAAACAGCTTGCTAAAGAACAAGAATGCCATGTGCTTAACTTCACAATTTGCTAAACGCCAGAAATTCCAAGCAATCTACTTGAAAAAGAACTGTTATGTCTGATGATAAAGAAGAGGCTTTCTTCCCAAACTCTGCTTTTATGGAAATAAGACTTTAATAGAAATAAGACTCTAGTTATAAGAAACTATCAAAATTAAAACTCTAGCTTTATTTCTTGGAATTCTTCATGGGGAAGGGAGTCCTTTGTTATCTACTGTCAATAGCAATAATATTTCTAATGTGACTGTCTTCCATTTAAGGCATTTATGGTCACAACACAGTTCAAACCACATTCAAAGTAAAAATTAGTAAGTATGTAAATAAGGTATCGCAGATATACTTATTTTTACTGCAAATAACACCTGCAATTAATAGTCACTTTAATTTTTCTTTCACATATATGCAATTACTGTCTGGGCACCTGAAATTTAAACCCAACTGTCCTGTTAAAACTGACTTCTCACTATTGATCATACTCTGTTTACTGCCCTGGCTCAATACTTTCCAAATGTTTATGCATGATACAGCTCATTCAAACCAAACATACTTACCAAAAAAAGGCACACAAGGAGGATTAATGGACCTGAGTTTTGCCAAGTATTTCTTATAATGATCCTCACTTAGCTCATAAGCTTCTTCTAAAATCTTCTTCTGGCGACTTGGAATTTGCTAAAAAGAGAGATGAAACACATTGTTTGGAAAGACAGGGTGAAGGTGTAGCCAAGCAACAATACTGAGAGTAATAGTCTCCCACTGATATTTAAGTCAGTGCCCCAGCATCTCAGGATCTCGCTACCTTTTTCTGCCTTTCTTAAGTGAGGATTGATTTCTTTCTTCTGAAACCAAGAAAAAAGCCTCTCAATTACACCCTGATCAATTAATTTGTTGTGGGATTTACCTTCATTGCTCCTTCTTTGAAGGACATGCTTACTGAAAAGACAGGCTTTTATACGGTAGCTAAGGTGCACTGCATTACATTTCCATACCAAAAATGGAAAACATTTCACTGTACCTCAAATGTGTGATCCAACCTATACACTGCAGCAGAGTTCATAGCACTGACAATCTCAAGGACACCATTAAAGTTGTTTAGCTCTTGAAAAACTTGCAGGATCTCAATTATCCGGCTCACTACAATTACTCTTTCCTCTAGGTTTTCTGTTTCTACAATGCATCTAAATAGACAAGAACATTTTATTTTGTATTAAAGCATTGATGAGTTTTCCAAAATCAAATATTAAGTCATAAACACAAACAAATACAAAAAGTTTATCAAATTACTTGACGAAATTTTTAAAATTTTTAGAGAATAAACATTTGAAAGTATTCTAATAATAAAAAGCTGAGTCCATTATGATAAGATTCTTGCAGAGACTAGTTATAGCATCTAAACATGACTTAAAACTGGAATTCTCCTAGAACAGAATTTTTCACCGAATACTTCTGAATGGACAGTAAACGTCCAGAAATGGAGTAGGTGCAGATTCAGGAAAATCACTTACTTTTCAAACCACAAAGTGAGGTTAGTTGTATGCCTTATCATTTTGAGAAGGTTTGGAGAATTAATCTCTTTATCTTCCTTTGTCCACACACTTCCAACTAGTTCAGATGGCTGCACAGCTCTAGAAAAGTAGATGCATGTATCAAAAATGTAATTAAAAGCAGGAAAGAAGATATTTTTTCCCCAAATCTCTTTACTTCCAGTGAATTTGGAATTAATATTTGGAAATAAATTCTTCCAAGTGTCACTCCTCTTCTATAATGTTAGGGTCCCCACATGACTAAGTGACTGGTATTTCTGTGCTTCTTTTTTAGTGTGTAAATGTTTCTTAGTTTATTTGAGTATTAACCACCTCTGTTCATCTAAATGAAGAATGAAGTCTAATCTCATTTGCCATAATAAAATGTGAGCTTCCAACACCTGAACAGCCTCTCACAGACAGCTGGTGAGGTCTGCCACGGTCCATAATTTGCTTCATAAACTAGGATATGAAGAAAACTGATTTAATTCATGTTCGTACTCAGTGGTTGATCTACGTGGAAAATATCAAGAGAAACCTGCAGCAAAATGCAATTAACAGTATGCATCAGTCACATGTACCGCATGTTAACTTGGGGAGGATAAGACAGATACTGTTGTTTTTTTTTTTTTTCCCCTGAAAAAACAGCAATTAATATACAGCATTGGTAAAGTCCCTTGACCTACCGTGGGGCTTCACAGCAGGGGCCCGCAGAGAATATCATGCTGGAGAATATTTTGGTTTGTGTCATGTGTTTTTCAATGGAGGAAAGTTACCTGTAAAAATCTGACTCAAGTAAAGTGAGCTGCCGAGCAATTTCTATTGGATGCAAAGTGAGCAAGTCAAAAGTCTCTGTGTGTCCTGGTTTGCTTATGTGCCATTCAATCGCCGGAGGTGGGCTCTCAAAAGTAATGTTGTGACTTGGCCCAATGGCTTGTGCCTGCTTTTTCCGGTTAATTATCTTTGTGATCGATTCAACCCATTTCTTCATCGCTTTGCCTGGCACACAGAGAGAAAGTTACTATTTAGTTACTCTTAATACTGTTTGCCCAAAGAGGTCAGTATAACTTAGAAATCTTTGGATTTAAATCCAAAACCTATGAAATTGAAGCAGCCATATTCTTTAGAAGTGCGTAAGTGGTGTTCTCACACACGTCTTGAAACTTTTAAACATATAAAGAATTCCTCAACAGCCAATACTGAGCATGCCAAGTTTGCCCAAGCACAATTCAGAATGCCCAAATTAGGGTCTTGCTCCAAATTGGGCATTTTCCTTTCTTTTTTGACTTTACAATGAGTCTATGGGAACTAGCTTTCTTTTGGCCAAAAGGCACTTCTATAAACACCCTGAACTTTATACTTTGGGCAAGAGTACATGCTTACCTCAGATAACATAGAAGGGCAAAATAACAAACAGGGAAAAACTTCTCCCTCTATTGCATTTAGCATCAAAGCTCAGAATAAAACCCAAAGGCCAAATGCCTGTTTAGCTCTACACCGTAAGAGTTTCATGCATGAGATGGCAAGTCCATTGAAAATTTACTAGTAATTCACATTAAACTAGCTGGCTCATTCTCCTTCTCTTTGCAGTTGCTAAATAGCCATTAAATACTTCTCTAATGCAATATTTTCCTACAAACTGCTCCTGTCACTGTCTCCATTTTTCTTACAAGGGAACAGGAAAGGTCTGTACAATCACAACTGGAAGGTGTCCTAATATGCACTGTGAAACAGCTGAAAACCCCTTGCTTCAAAGAAATAGTGGCTTCCACCATCAAACTTTTAGAAAAATTAAGCGTGTATCATTTAAGAGGACAATCAAAGCAACCATTCTGTCTTGGTCATTACTCAGTTATTATTATTTTGCATTATTTAAGTCCCTTTATAACAAAACCAATACTTATTTATCAGGATGTATAGAACATTCATTCTTCTGAACAGGGGTCAGCCTTGGAATAATAGTGGGCTTTCTTCTTTAAATTAAGGTTTATTTTCTGTTCTCTGCAAAGTATTTAATAAGCACTCAGTCCTGTTTATCTGCTCAGTGAAAGGAAAAGTGATCCCATTTCCTACCTTTGAAAAGGGATGCTTTATGTTAAATGCCAGCACTTAAGAAATGGTAAGTACCTCTTACTGTTCCAATGAATTCCTCCAAACGTTGCAGAAGATCAGCATCTCTTTCAAAGTCATAGAAGTGGTGTTCTACCCAGTGTCGACACACATTTAATACTCTGCAAAAGCAAAGGATAAGTAAGCACACTACAATGCAGTCTATCTTCAGGTCTAGCATTTCAAGGCTTTTAGGAGGTGAGGGCTCACAGGAATATCAGAATCAGCAGACCAAATGCAGTTATTCTACTGTCTGCATTTCACCAGTAACCAGCTATAAGCATTTTTCTACTTTAAATTCAAAGAAGTCAGAGTAATGCTATTGTTCATAAAGAGAACATTATCTAAAATGTTCTCTGCCTATATCCTTGTGGCACATTTATGCTGCATAGCTTTGCAGAAACATGAATTTTTTTAAAAAATGTGAGTATAAGAAACTAATTTGCACACTAATAGTCTAAAACTCAGCACAAGCCTTTCCCAAGGCTTTTCATGCCATCAATTCAAATTCCCACCAGGTTTTCAAGCAGTAGGCTGATTTTCCATGCACTCTCCCTATCTGAGCATCTACAAGAAAGGCTGCTGGTATCACAAAGAGCCACTGCATCCAAAACGTGGTACTTCAAAAGACTTAACTCACATTGATGCAATACTCACCGTAGCTGCACAGGCTGAATGTACTCTTTCCTAAATCTTTTTAACTCTGCACTAAGAGGCTGGTCTCCATTCTCCATAGCAATACGATCAGCTTCTGTTGGCTCAGGCTCTGGAATTTCAAATCTAGCACAGAAGATGGGTATTAACACTAGGCTCCTATTACACTAATCTTGCTCACAACATGCACAAATAAAATGTTGATTAAAGATAGGTCAAAATTCAGAAAGTTTCCAATTATCAGAATCTTACGTCTTGGTAAACATATAGGAAGATTTGCTAAATTCAGTAACAACACAGATTTCACAGACAAAACTGTGTGATGCTGGAAGTTACTGGAGCTACCTGAACAATCCTAAAGCTTCTGGATATAACTTGCACATTTTACTTGCAATCCTTGAATCTGGCAACTTTTTAAAAAGTGTTTGGAGTGAATCAAAACCAACTGGAAAACAAGAATCTTACAAGCTCTATGTAAATTTTTTTTTTTAAATTGCACTTCGTTAGAACTATATTTTTAACAGTGGCATACCTTTCTATTAGCAGACTCAGCAACTCTTGAGGTTTACAGAAGGATCTATATGTTGTGAGAAAAGTCCGAACAAAGTTGGGATCTAAGACAAAGAATAATTTTTTGCTCATGTCAGCAATTACCTAATTTTTTTATACTTTAAAATAACTTTAAGTATACTTTAAAATTAAGGATGCCTGCCTATCAATTTACAAGAGAGGATGATGTAAACCAAAATTGCTTTGGTAACAATTCAGAATCTCTTAAAACAGCAATACAAAACAGAATTTAAAAACAATTTCTGTTCTGTTGAAAATTCAATACAATGACTTTTTCTTTCCCTTCAATTATTAAATGACTGGACTT
The DNA here is from genome assembly GCF_000687185.1 of Egretta garzetta. Classification (NCBI taxonomy): domain Eukaryota; kingdom Metazoa; phylum Chordata; class Aves; order Pelecaniformes; family Ardeidae; genus Egretta; species Egretta garzetta. The sequence goes on from NW_009258261.1 coordinate 2,783,216, forward strand.
TTTTTCAACAATTTTGAAAATAGTAAGTAGATGATTTTAGTTATGAGCCATCTAGTAAACAATTTTGGTTTTGACAATGATCAGGACAACATAACTCAGAAGACGCAGCAGGTCACTTCGCATTGGAAAATTGGCCTCTTCAAGGCGAAAATGTTCTCCTTAAACTGATAACCAGTCATGGTTAAGCCAGGCTAGATATTTTTTCAGCTAATTGAAAGCTATACTTTGAGGTTATATTTATTTCACTTTAAGCAAATCAACAGATTTAATTTGAATTGACTAGTTACCTATCAGTTCATTCTAAATATTCAAATGCATTTTAAAAACAAGCAAGTATTCAAAACAGAAACCCAAAGTGTCTCCCTTAATTACAAAAGCAAAAACCCATTTGTTTTCAAGCATGAGGAAATGCAGTGACAGCACACTGGCACTGCACAGAACTGACTAGAAACAATGTTAACATTGTTATCCCCAAACAAAATTAATGAGTGGGTTGCAACGGCTTTGCATATTAAATCCATATAGAGATTTTAAAAACAAACCCCAACTGGTAATTTTTCTAACACAGAGTGACTGAAAGGACACACAGGACTTGAAGCAGGAGTTCCTATAGGCTGTAATGAAGAAAAAACCACCTGCGTTATTTGACCTAACACTATATTAAGGCATTAGACTTGTTTCCTGGAATAAGGGTTTTTAAGAGCTTTTTTAAAAGCCTCCTTAACTATTTACCAGGATCTTGTCCATTTGAATGAACATTCTACCTTTCTTGGATCCTACTAAGCTCTTCATTTGGGCAACAGTTTACTGTAATATGTCATACAAACTAACTGTGTATTGTGTAACACAGCATTTCCTTGCATTTCTGTTGTACGCCAGTTCCCATTTCTTGAACAGCTGGCAATTCTGCTTTACCATCTCTATGTCCTTCATCACTCCATTTTTCTCATCATAACGCCTCTCCCACCTCTCCTTGACACTGTACAGTATAAAATCCTTTTCAAAGGCAAAACCTAAAAATCCTTTTGCAACGAAGAATGTCATCCCTGTCCCCGTCATCCTTACCATGAAAATACACAATTTTTGTTGTCCTACAAAACAAGTATAGAAGTAAGCACAGTAACTCAAGTTTTCACAGCTTGCATTCTGTACACAGCATCCACCCTTAATAGATTTTGACCACATGAAAAAGAAAGCCTCCATGGCAATTAGCATTTTCAGATCACTGCAAGCTCTGAGTCATAGCTATTGTTATTTACAGGTAGGGTTAGTGTTTAAATCCACAATATATACTGATTTTCAGATGAAGTAGATCAGAAATATCAAAATCTAACCTTGTTATCTCACTAGCAAAATCTGTAACTCAAAATGGTGTACAATATATGAGCAAGCATTGAAAAAAATACAGACAACACTAGCTAAGTCAGGATGTCTGCTCATGTGATAATTCTCTTCAATACAGCCAATTTGAAAGCTGAAAAAGAACAATAACTTGTTCTACAAGGATTTATAAATAATCACCCTTGAATTCCTTAAGAAAGGAAACGGACACTATGATGACGCACAAGCACTCTTAACATATCAAAGCTTTAAAAATAGAAGAGCACTGCCCTATAGATAAAAAAATTGCCACAACTTTCAAATCTTGGTACCACCTAACCCAGCTGCTCTTAAACAAGAATCAGGCAAATGAGGAGATAATGAATGCAGAAACACATTACAGTAAGTAAAACCCACCAGAATATGCGAATAGGGTCAGAACCCAAATTTCTAATTGAAAGGCAGTTTCATGTAATAATATATGGAAAGCTGATTTTGCAGAGGAGATTTCTCCCTGGTTTACTGCTCCACCACAGAAAGGTTTGGACAGTCTGCTGCACCTTGTGGCCAGGTGGCTGTCAGGACTGTCTCCCTGTCCTAGCTCTTGCCATGGCTGGATGCCTCCTACTCCAGCAGCGCTGCTTCGTTAGAGCTAGTTCCCCAGCAAAACAGAGAAATATTTCAGCAGATAAGCTGGTTTGTGCATTGTCATGGAGGCAAGGGAAGAAAAAAATAAAAGGTCCAACAACCATGCATACAAGTGAGATGGACTGTGTGGATCTTCACAAATGACAAAAAGTCGAGACCTGATTTGACTATCGTCTGAACACAGCCCACGTACTCCTCAATATGCAATTAACTAAACTGCTCTTCAGCTACTTGCAACAAATCGGTACCATCTCTGCAATTATATCTGTAATTATTCCTTATAGTATTTGACCTACAAAGATAAAAACCTAGAGAAGAGTCACAGCTATGGTAAATAGCTGTCTTTAGACTGCCAGATCAAGGGCTGCCATAACCATTCACACCATATTTGAGAAAAGTTGCCTCAGAAAAGTAAGGGCTTGCTATTCTGGCATATGAAGTGTTCTTTTAAGACTACAATCACACATACACAACCCTACGTGGGGCAAGAAAAGCATTTCTACCATCTGTAGCTGTTTGGCTAGACATCACCAGAGTATGCCTCTTATTCTATGTCTCCAAGCAAAACAGAAATTTTGAACTCAGCTGATATGTCTATGAAAGAAGAGTAAACGGTTACTATGGAAAGTTGTTGCCCTACTCACTGCATCTCAAAATGCAACAAAACACTAAATGATTTACATAGTAAACGGACCTTGTTTCCTATGCAACAGAGCATTTTTGGCTGAGTCATTATATCTCTATTTCTTTGTTCCCTTGGAAAAGACAGCACAGAATGGTTAGAACTATGACATTTTTCCTCATAGAAAACCAATTATAGAAAAGAAGGTATAGAATGAAACATCAGGGTGTTGAGAAATTATGTGCAACCTAGAAATTCAGCATCAGGTCCATGTATGTTGCACTAAGATCTTAAAGGCTACAAAGACAGGCTAAACACATCACAAGACAACCATTTTTACTCTTTTGGTCAAAGTCTTTCAGCCTATTTCTGAGTACCCATGATCCCAGTTTTGTCATACAATAGTTTGGTCAATGTCACACATGCCTACAGTGTTAGGCTTCAAGCAACCTACTTACAGCTATATTAAATAGGGGCTGTTACAAGCACAGATTTAAATGACTGTGGACAAAGGCGGATCTAATCAGTCAAACCAAATTCTTCATTGATGCCCTATGTGCTAGAAAGGCCAAAAAGACATGCAGATGCAAAAAAACAATACAAGAGACATATTTCAACAAGTCATATGTTCCGTAAATACAGGCCTTTCTGTTTTACGGAACTGGAGAATGTAGCTTGTGGCTCCCTGGACAGAGATGATGAGTGGAGAGCACTGCTAGCACCTGGAGCAATGCTAAGGCTAGGGCACCAAAGTCCCAACGTGTATAGAAAGGGCAATTCTCGATGGTGCACATTAGCCAAAGCAAAGCAAATGTTCACAAGGGCACTAATGAAGTACCATTTTTGCTAATTCTCTGCCAAATACAATGCTAGCTTTAAAAAAAAAAAAAAAGTGTCTTCCTTTCTCTAAGGCTGAATTGTTTTATTTTGACTTCCAAAACCATAAAATTATGTCATAAATCATGCCTGTAAAATTCAAAGCCAAGAGCTAAAAGTTTATAAAATTACAAGAAAACAAAGACAGGCACAAAGCTGCCCTGGTGAAAACTGTCAGCATGATATTGCATTTGGGTTTCTAATAAATGTTAGGAAAGCTTAGCTGAAAGAAATGTGGAGAAGGACAATAAAAGTAATGGAATAAACAGATGTAGTTACAAGCATTTAAAAAAATAAACAGAAGTACTAACTACACTAATTGTATTCTGCTTACTCCCTACTCCTTCCAAACAAATATTTCTGGTCTATGAAGGGTATCCAGGACTGAGCTGCAGAAGAACAATATAGGATAATCAGTGTAAAAAGTAAAAATAAAGAAAAAAAAAAAAAAAGAATCTACAGCTGAATATGAGAATACCAAGATGCATGGAATTTTAGAATAACTGACATACAGGTAGAATAAAAAAAAAATAATTAAAAAATTGAAACCCCAAACCCAACCCATGCTTTTTAGCACAACTTATGAAAATCCCAGGAAGTCAACAAGAAAAACTCCACACATTGAGGTTGGACTGGACAATCACAAACCTTTGACACGAACAGAAACCCAAAGTCCTTAAATCAAAACCCCCACTGAAATTGTGATTAAGGCAAAGTTCCAAGGCCAAAGTGACTGCTTCTAGCAGCTGGTAATTGGCCTTTTCATTACACACCAGCATGGACACAGGTAACAGTTGACTGAGTACAACTCTTAACTGAAAACACTGGGCCCATAATTCTCTCCCACAATGCTGGCACTACACGTGCCACCCAGCTTTGGAAGTCTCAAGGGAAGGCAATTCTTGTAGCCGAGGGCATACAGGAAAAAGTATTGTCTAGAGCTGAATTCCTGCAGGCCCCCACCCCCTTCATCCCTTGCATAAGAATAACCTTATGCACATGCATATCCCACTACATTCTGCCAAACAGGATTCATATTTTTAACTGCTACAGCAGTGCATATTTAGATTTCTAAACCTTAACTCAAAAAGTATGTTAGAATATGTCCACTGCAAAGCATATTCACTTTCTACACAGTTTATATATTTTGCTGCATGTATTTAACACAGAAAAAGAAGCATAATCTAGTCACCACCTTGAGTTTTCGCTATATAAATGAAGTGCCTCACCTGCATACATGTGGTAAGTCAGCCTCTCAATGAGCTTGACAACAGTTCCTGCCTTGATGATGGGGATTCCAGATTTGGGCTGCATGTTTTCTTCAAACACAATATTCTCTTCAGAGTCAGGTTCTGCAAATCTGTAAAGCTCAGGATTTGGAAATCTCATCTGCTCCTCTTTTTCTTCCTGCAACATTGTTACATCCAACATCCTTTCTAGCGTGCTTCTATATTGCAAAGATATCAATGCTGCCATCCAGTTGTTTTTCTCTTCAGCAGATTTAGCAGCAAAAATAACACTGTTCTCATCTTTTAAGATGATTTCAAAAGCATGTCTGTATTCATTAGTGTCATCTTTATCGTTGATTTGTACCTTTCGCATGAAGAACTTTTCTTTTAGACGATATTCTGCATTGCTAGCACCAGGAAGTCTTGGCTGGCCATGATTTGACTTACAGCAAATCATCAAGCCATCAAATAGAAATATATGTCTCTCGTGCTTTGCTCCTACACGAGTAAGTGTTCCTTCCATGATGAACTCGTTACAGCATTGTCCAATGTCCTTACCCTCCCAACCATCAATATTTTTCTGGATTTCATTCATTTTCTTAATTGCTAGCTGTTTCCCCTTCATCTGCTGAGTATAGAATCGGCATGCAGATTCACTTCAGTGAAGGGTGAGAGAAAGGCAGCCTTTTAGTATACATGTATTTAAAAACCACAACCACTACTAACAGCAAAACCACAAGCTCATCTTTCTGAGTGGTGAGAATTCCACAAAGAATGCAATTTCAGCACAGTATCAGCACCACTGCAAACCTTGACTAAAGTTTCTCTGAATTACCACATCCGATCAGTTTTCTACCTATTTTCTATGCCATGAATGTTTTACCTAAACACAGGTAACCAGGAGTAGGCAAGCCATTAGGGCTTCTTAGCCTAACAAACCACTTATTCCCAATAGCCAACAATTTTAGATTGCATTAATTTGAAAGAAGCACATTCAGAGAAAATAAGCTGTTAAATGCATTCATGCCCACGCCTAAAGATTACACTTTGCAGCACAGAACTTGTTTGACAAAGAAAATATTGAAACAATTTTAAGAGGAAAAGCAAAGTTTTAACATGTTTAAATAACTGCACAAATATTGGCATTAAATCAAACAGCAGATAGTATAATACAAAAATTTGCTACAACAGTGCAACTAAGTACTAGTTATCTATCCATCTATTTCTATTATCCGGTGGTAATTTTAACTAGTCATTGCACAAAAACCTCTTCAGATTAAGTAGTTTTGAATTCAAGAACATTCCCTTCTAATCACACAAAAATGTACTTTTACAATATTTTTAGGTGGATATTTATTATCTGGGCATAATTAACCCACAAATGCCATAACTGTCTACTTACCAGTGAATTCTCAAAACGTCTCAACTACCAGTATGCAAGGACACATAGAAATTAGAACAGTTTTAAAACAATAACAAATTATCTTGGCTTTGATGTCACTTCCTCTGAAAAAGCAGGCTTGTCACAAACTATTTTGTTCATTGTTTACTAAAAGAGGAAACTAGGAGCCCTGGATTTATAGCAAAGCACTAAGAGCAGAAAGCAGGAAAAATGGAAACATGTTTACCTAAGCCTTCGTTTTGCAAGACTTTTGGAGCATATCCGTTCCATACTGCTTTGAAGATTTAGTAGGGCAGTTATTGCTTGCTTTAAGCACTCTTTATCCTCTTCATCCTCACTTTTTTCTTCCAATTGCTGTGAACATTGAAAGTCAAATACAAAAAGTGTTACGAGCATTTTGGTACGTGCAAATCCAGAAGTTTGACCTAGGAAGAAGAAATCCAGCCACATGCTGATTTTTCATGCTCCTTATTAAGTATTAAAGTTAATGAAATAACCTGGCACAGGTGAGAGACACAACCATCTGCTAAGAGCTTAATCTCAGTAAAACAAGAGCAGCAGTCACTAGTCCTCCAGATACAGATGCACACAGGCACACGTTCTTTACCTCAAAACTGGTTTGATTTACCTTACGTCTCCCCAAAAGGAACCCATTAGAAGTGTTATATCTTAAAGAGGAACAAGCAAGGAAGGAGATCCCCATACATACCATTCTACAGCATAAGATTAATTCTGTGGGATGTCTGTATGTTTATAACACTCCTGAAACAGGCAAGGTGGAGCGAAAGCTAAGCAAAACTTTGCATTTATAAACAGAAGACTATAAGGGATCTCACCTCACTAACCACATCAAATCAATAATCCAGGTTGAAAGGTACCTTGGACATTACCTTATCCAACCTCCAGCTCAACTGCAGAGCCAACATAGATCAGGTTGTTTTCCCCTAATAGCTTACCAGGATTTCCCTTATTGACTTTTCATAGCGAAATACGTGGAAGCACTATTCAGCTGTGAAGTATTTCTCTGTCTTCCCCACCCCATCACACAGGCAAAGACAGCAGGAAGGTTTCCCTTCCTCCTTAGCCTCCTGTTCTCCAGAATGAATAAGCCCACTCCTGCAGCTCCTCCTTCATCACATGCTCCAGTCCTCATGTCATCCTGACAAGTGCTTCCAGTGGGTTTGTTTCAGTACACCGTATCAACAGGAAGCCCAAGCTGAACGCGGTTCTCCCGATGCAGCCTTGCCAGTACTGAACAGATAAGCACTGCCACTTCCCTCAACCTGATGGCCGCACACTTGCTAATACAGCAATACAGGCCTTCATTGCTGTAAGGGTGTTCTGCTGGCTTGTGTTCAGCTTATCCATCAGGACTGTGATTTTTTTTTTTTTTTCATACAAAAAAACCAAAGGGGAAAAGCAATAACCAGAAGGATGGTGGGGAGAAGTAAGCGTTCCTCCTCCATGGAGAGGTTGCTTGGCTGTTCACTAGAGATCATGGGAGCATCTAACCATGGCCAGCTTGTAAAACCAGGGTAAAAAAGTCCCCATCTGAGTACACAGCTACATCAATGCCTTCATATAGTAACTCAACTCTTCTTAAAGGGCAAAAAACCATAATAAAGTTATAAACTAGAACTGGACGAGAAGGGTTAATACTAATATTTTGTGCCTAATTATCACTGTGACAGATAACTTTTATAAATCAAGATCTGCAATGGTTTTATCCCAAGATGTTTAAGATTTTCATCCTAAATCTTCATTTAAACATTAAAATGTTTCACATCATAGTTAGTGAAAAAATTGTTGACTACAGCTGTGGCTTAGACATAAAACTGAGGCAACAATTATTTACAGGATTATTAAGAGACAAGCTTTTCAGACTACTACACACCAAGAACTGGCTCCAGACAATTGGAAGATTTGTTTCAACAGAGGTGGTAAAAGTAAAGAGACAGGCTGGCATGGACCAGAATAACAGACACCCTTGGAAACAGTATAATCGTGCTGTTGCTTCCAGTGTGAAATATAAGTATTGTCCTCCAAAATCCAACCAAATACAATGTACTCATGTTTGACATTTGAACGGGTCATACAATAGCACTCATTTTTTCCCTGACTAGAGTTAATAATTCAGTGCAATAGCTGTCAATGCCAAAGACTACTATAATTGTGTTTTCAGCCATAAGGATGACCACAAGGTTTATCCTAGGCAGCTTTGGTTCACGTAATCTGTCATACTCTTGACCTAAGTGGCATTAGGCATCAGTGCTTACTCACGTGACAACCACTGAAATAGGTCTGACAATGCACCACAACAGGCACTACTTCCCAAAAGGTCTCGGTGAGAAAACATTGCTCCAAGAAGGAACAGACTACCCTTATTGTATTTCTCTACTCTCTAGATTTAACACGGTGCCTAGCATAAAGCAGAACAAAAATGGCCCACATCCCAAATGACAGGTTTTGAAATTTGGAAAAATCTCAAAAGAAATGCATGCAGATGTAGGCCAACGTATAAGGGGAGCACTAAACCAAACAGAAAAATAAACCCCTATAAAGAAATCAGGAATTTTCTCAACATAGCACCGTATCAACTCAAATAATCTTCCATTTGCTTCGGTTGTGCACATCACCTAGGTTTAGAGAGGACTTCAGACAAATGAGGCAGGTACAGCACCGCTGGGAGAAGTCCTGAAAGAAAGCTAAGAAAAAACCATGTAACTACCACTTAGATTTTGCATCCTTCCTGCATGAGAGTTCAAAGAAGGCTCTTTGCATTGCACACTGCCTCTTTGCCAACTTCCATCGAAAGAGGTTGGCTGGATTTCCTATCATCTCTGGGATCTACCCTTCAACAATGGACAAGATTGTTTTAGCCTAGTCTCCTTGAAAACAAGCCTTAGTAGATCCTACAATATTCTGCCGTTTGCTTGTAAGGGTACCACAGGAGACAGGGTAAGGAGTAAAAGGCACATAAAGCACAGGACAAAATTGATGACAATTAGGCTCAATGTGCAACAAAGCTTATGAAAATATTTCCTTATTTTTAAGACAGAACCTAAATGTCCCAGTCAAACTAATACAGATGCATGGTGCCTAGCATAAAGCAGAACAAAAATGGCCCACATCCCAAATGACAGGTTTTGAAATTTGGAAAAACCTCAGAAGAAATGCATGCAGATGTAGGCTAACATATAAGGGGAGCACTAAACCAAACAGAAGAATAAACCTAATTAAAGAAATCAGGAGTTTTCTCAACATAGCACCATATCAACTCAAACACCTGGAAAAAAATTACTCCCCGTACATTCTCTTCAGAAACATACCGGTACAGATCAAAGTTCATTACTGCAAAGCATTCTGCTCCTGTGCTGAGCTTATAAAATGCTTTTTTTACAGCAACTTCTCTCCAGTTGCAAAAATGTTGGTATTCATCACAGGAAAGTCCATGTCCAAAAGCAAATTACGTTTGTATACGGTGCTGGAGAGAAAGCAATTGTTTAAGACTAACATTTCCCCATCAGGATCCATTGGAAGTAACCCATGTTTCCAACTGTATATACAAACTAAATCAAAGACCAGTGACTGTAATTATGCTCCAGATTTAACATTTAGAAAGTAGTATGTAGAAGTATGTGTCTTTTTAAGTGTAAGACCAACGCAAATGGCAAATCAGACAGTGCTGTGAACTGACAGCTGTGAAGACACTTCTCTGCACACAGAAAAGGAATTAGAAAGATTATATTCTAGCATTGCATAATTACCATAAACTGCCATCAAAAACAGTCTTAGTCAGAACTGAGCTTAAATTACAGCAATGACTTTCATCTTACACTGCCCCTAGACAGTTTGGAAGAGGAGGTTATGGAAAGTGAAATGGGATCAGTGGAAGTGCATCCAAGTTTCTCTGCAAAACCTACTGATTCTTCTACAGCTGTGCAGTGCCCCCTAATGAATGAATTGGGTAGATGCTAAATGAAAGTGTGGTTTTTTCGTTAAGATGAAGTGGAAAGGAGGTGCACAGTTCTGATTATCAGTAGTATTATAGTCACTGTGGTTTTTAATAGTAAGAAAATACTGGTTTATAATGATTGTAATCATTCAAAATACTATAGGCACAGTATCCTGGCCATTCAAGGAAAACAAACTTGAAGAACAGACTGCTAAGGGAAGTTTCTAATAAAAAAAGTACTCTACATTCTAGGCCGTGAGCTCTGAAGGAATTATCAAGAAGCAGAAGACAAGGTATTTTATTCTACCTGTTGCATAACACAAATATTAGGTATTTATAAAACCAGGAAATTCCAAGCAGTTATAAAAGATACTACTCATGCAGTGCAAAATTATACTATGGTAGCTCTTCTCTTACGCTGTCAGGGAAGCATCCATCTAGAAAGACAATGACAGAAAATACATGTAATACTTATGATGAGAATATGCAGATGTAAAAATACTAGTAGATGTCACGATAGATATAAAATTTTGTACTTCAGGGCTCACATCACAATCTAGACTTCTGTTTTCCCAGAAGATTATTCTAAATCTAACCACTGAAATTTGTGACTGCAGGTTCACCTGGGAGGAGAGATGACAAATCAGCTTCTAAACACAAAAGACAGAACAGCATATGGGAGGCAGAGAAATCACAACTGAATTTGCTTAACTTAAGCTTAACTCAAGATCACTTGATTGTAGGCGCTAACGATACTTACTGCCCCTCAAAAAATTAATCCAAGTTTCGTGCATAAGTGGTCCCACATCACAAGTGGAAGCTGCACACCGGAGTACTCAGAACAACTAGTGCTGCTTCAGAGAAACCTCTCCAAAACCCACTATGTAATTTCTTCAGACATCCTTAAGCCCACAGCGAGGCAACGAAAACACTTGCATAGCTGGCAAAGCAAGCCTGGTCGGTAGTGTGACCTAGCTATCTGTTCTGTGGGGAAATGCTACATAAGTAACCAACATTCACAAGAATTTGAAGTGCACTGACACCAGTTACTCCAGGTTCTGTTCTAGTGCCTCACCATTTTCTTCAACATCCTTCTGAGTATGATGTACCTACCAAGAGGCAATCCTCAAACAGGCTATTTTATGAGCAAGAATAAAAATGAACAGCATTTCTCTGCTGACAAATGCAGTCAGGCAGGTCTGATGGCATTTTGCCATAAAACAATCCTGGAAGCTGGCTCAATAGCACTGAGCTGCCCAAGAGCTCTTTTTGACTTTTTGCAATTCCTCCAAATAATAAAAAAACTTAGCCCAAAGCAGCAGTATGCTGGGAAAAAAGTGCTCTCATATCCAGAAACTTTAATTTTATAGAAAGCATCAGGAAATAATCTGTAACAGCAAATGGGGGCAACTGCAGAGAACACAATATACTTCTGGAAAATGCTAGCAATCTAAAAGGCACTTCACACTTGAAGCTTAAAGGAAACTCCATGTGCTGTATTCCTGGACATACATATATAGCTTTAATGCACTGGAATTTCAAAAGTAATTTTGTTTTCATATAAACTCAGACAATCTTGAGCACAGTGCAGTAAAAATACACATATATTTAAGTGTTTATTTAAATTTACATTACAGCAGAAGTATTATTTGCATTAAGAGTGGATCAGAACTTAATATACTACTGAAGTAATGGTAAAAACTGCTTCTCCACTCAAAGTTTAACTTTGCCTTCTCAGTTTGATTTTTAAAAAGCTAAATTAAAGCACATAATCTTACATAATCATGTCAAATATCACACCTCAGATACCAGATAATTAGTTACAAAAAGCCTCCAGCATTCTCTTGGAAGTACATTTTAAAAGAGACAGAAGCTAAAAAGCCCTCAACTTTTATTTCACATTAAGTTTTAAGTCACATGATGTAAAATATGGTCAGCCCACTGGGAAGCATACTGTACAAGTAAAGAATTTAAAACAGAGGAAAATAAGAAGCATTTCAACTTTTAGTACAAGCTTCCCAGTTCTTTCACAGCTTGACTATGTGACTTAAAATAGATGTCAAAGATATGTGGAAAATTTAAGTACATCGAACTTCACCTGAGCCCAAAGAAGTGAAACCATTTGGACTAAAGAAACATGTGAATTTAAGGAGTTGCTACTTTGATTACTCGATGCGGATGCTCTTATCTGGGGAGGGGGCATCACATTAAAATAAATCTATTTCAGAAGTAAATGACACTACTCTGAAAAGTGCCATTTTTCAAATCAGGATGGACACTGAGAAAAAGTCAGGAAGAGCTATTCAGAAATATATACCACACAGAAGTCTGTCAGTTGACATTTCACCAATTCAACAGTTCAAAGTTTTCCATAACAGGTTTCCTGTATGGCCAATTTGCCACTAGTGTTCACATGAATGACTATAGCTGCCAGGAGACCGTATTTCAGATTAGGCCTGCTAGGTATTTCAATTAGCATCTGCTCAGCAGGGAAGAGTGTATTTTTGCTCTCAGTTTCTGCAGCTGGAAAGGGACTCACGTATGTGAGCAATTCTCATTGAACTTACACAAACAACATTTCCTTCATCAAGGAACAGATACAGAAACAAAGCCTTGTTTTCAAGTAAGTGTGCTGTTCGCATAAAACCATTTCCTGAAGATTCAGACTTTTTGTAGGCTATTAGCTGCCATTTATGCATTTTATATGCCCAGATTCCACTACTAGGGAAACAGCTACTTTGTTTACAGGAGGCCTTGTCTTCTCAGAGTATGGAAAACCCATTTGCTCTGCATTCTTCAAAAATACGGTGGGGTTTTTTTGCACATGCTGATGTCTCTTCCACGGCAGATTCATTACCTTTCTGCAACAAACGTACAAGTTCACACAGATCCTTCCAGAGCCTTCATGCTCTGAAATTCTCTTCCTCCTTACTGTCACTTTGGTTTGTCTCATCATTATTAGAAGACCTGCAGAATACATTAGAAATTTAAAATTCATAATTAAGTTGATAACATTTAGTTAGATCAGTATTTGAAATATCACAAAATATTTACCTATGTGCTTCCACACTTGTAATTGAGGTCTTCCATTTTCTTCCCCCAAATTTTCCATCATTGTAAAGACAATTCAATTTGAAAACATCTTCCCTTTCTCTTTTGTAATTCCAAAGTGGATTAAAATCCACTTTCACTACTTCGACACAATTCAAGTCTGATCTTTGCCAGCCAAGTCTGCAAGGCTGTAAGTTCAACTGGATGGCACCTCTATGTTTGGATAGAAATGTATGGATTTTTGAATGCTATACAAGACGAATTCACAATTTCAGAGATCATTCTGGGAAGCACCAGTAGAACCTTGTTGATTTTAAAAGGAACCCTGCTGATTAAGGGAAAAACAGCAGAGGAAATGAGGGATGACAAGCAGAATCCCATCTGTAGACTTGGTCTACAGAAACCATGAATGCAGTTCGTTGTTTTACCTGTGCTTGTTATTTCCTACATCTTTCCATTGGTTTCCACTGAAGATATCAAAGTATGGACAGAAAACATAGACCTCCACTGCTGTAAGAGCAAACAAAGCATGCTGGTAGTGGGACTAAATCCACAGTTCCACATCCAGAGACATTTCCACTGAAGAAATCAAGTATATGAAAGTCTCAACCATAGTGCTACCTCTCTCTGAGGATTTCCCTTTTGTACAGAAGGTGACAGGAACAGAGACAGACGAGGACAGGGAAATATACTACTGCTATTAAAAGACTACACAGCAGTACAAGTGTATCAGGGACTATATCATGACTGCCACAGTCACAAAAATAATGTCATCATATAGGAATTGAAAATCTTAGCTACAATAAGCTTCTTAATATTCAATCCTTCATGGGTTACTTGTGTCAAAACTTATTTAGAGGGGAAAAAAAAAAAAGCATTAAAATTTGTCCAAGATCTATTTTCATGAGAGCTTGGCCTTGGGTGTTCAGCATAACTGCTGCCATGTAAGCTAAAGAACTATCTACCATCATCAGCAGAAGTCATTGAAAACCAGGAACAGATCACCAGCCTGAATTGAGCAGTCTGCCCCAGTACAGCTCCCCTAATTCTCACAGTACCAGCGAGAATTTGTGCTGCAGGTATTCCTAGAAAATGGATCAGAAAACAGGACTCTCAAACCCTACAGGTAAACACATAAGTGAAGTCAAAAGTCAGAGTTCAGTTAGTGCTTCATTTGACTCCCCAAAGAGTGCATCATCTAGATAAGAACAGTCTGACCCTGTGCCATCCTACTGCCTGCTTCAAGGGATCAAAGTACAGCTTTTTTCGGTCCAGCAGCATATTGACAATAACACAGCTCAAGTGTCACTGAGGACTGTAAGCAAAGTGGAAGAAGGAATTTTTTACTTTTAATTTTGTTAGATTTTATCCAGCATTTGCAGAAAAGCAATTTTAGTGGGATAATGGAAAAAATATTCTCCAAGGTAATTACTTCTCAATAGAAAACTCTCTGGAAAGAGACACCTGCTTCTCAAAAGCCCAGATATATCCTGTGTAAAAAAGAAAAAAAGCTATACAACAGAACATACAGCCCCATCACAACTCCATAACAGATGATGTAAGTCGTTGACAAATGAAGTGATACACATGCACATATATGTATCTCCAATACAAATACGAAATCCATCAATGAGTACCACAGCTAGAAAGAAAAAATTAAATACCTTCTGAATAACTTTTTCAATTAAAGAGTTACCTCAGAGAGCCCAATTAGTTAGCTTAACAATAACCAAGCTTGTGGAAAAAGCACACATACACATCTGTGACAAAGTTTTATTTTCCCCTATCATCTTCCCTTTGGCTGCCAAACGCACAGCTGACTTAAAGCATAAATCCATTAGCATTTGAAGGAGAAAAGCAAGGTAAATGTTGTCAATGAAATCACACAAGCAAGAAAGAAATACAAAACCTCATTTACCTGGCTGTATCACCTCCAACTTTTACCATAAACCACAACTTTTGTACCTTTACAACATAGCAGTTGTAATATAAGTCTTCATAGCTTAATCCTATGAAGAAGTTGCTTAATTTTTTCACCCGCTGTCATATTCTAGGAAATCTCTTCTTAGACTTGAGACCAATTTTTCTTTAACCCCAGCTTTTTCACCCAAGGAACACTCAAATATGCTTTGCGGTCCTCATCACACACTAGCAACAGTTTGGTCAAGATACATTTCCTTCAGCAGATAGGCCTTTAACTGTCAGAGACATAAAATTGCACATTATCTCCAGTGGATGTAAAAAAAGCCAGCCTCATCTGCAGTTACATATACAAAAACATTAAGCCAGCAATACTTCTGCTTTTACTTTTATATCAAAACAGTACTGTACATACAAGTTACTGTGTTTGGAAAGAAGCACACCAGACAAAGTGATTTTGGGAAATAAAATCCTTTGCTGACACCAAGTAAATACTTTCTTAAAATAATTCATAGCTAGTCTGAATCTGTGATTTTCTGTTTTTTATATTAATTAAGAATTGACTAAAGCAAGAGAACCTGTTAATTACTGTGCCTGTACTAAATACAAGCAATGCAGACAATGTTTTCAGACAATGATCTATAATTGCAGGTATTGTAAAAACTTTGCAGACTGCCGAAGCTCAACTAATTAAGACTCAGTGTTTCTCCACCCTAGGCTGGGTTTTACCAGTTACAGATGGGGTAACAAACGAACCTCTTTTTTTTTTTTTTTTTTTATTTTTTTTTTTTTTACAGTTATATTAGCACAGTGAAAGAGGAAGAAAAAAGTTTAACTAAGGATAATTTCTACTTGAGCTGAATTGCTAGTCAGTAAAGTCTGGCAAATTTTTTTATCATCTAAGAACAAGTTTGAAAAAATAAATAAAACACACTAGATGCTGTTGTGAAATAAAAGCATCCTGAGAATTTAAGATCATTATAGGTAGAATTCCAACAACAACAAAAAAAAATTTGCAGAGACAAGAAATTTCCCTTCATAAGTCATAGGAGCCAAGTCTATAGCTGTCTTAAAAAAAAAAAAAACCACAAACCTCTCTCTAGCTCTCCTGTTTTCCAGAACATATTATTTTATCTAAGCAAAGTTTATATATGTTTTAAGCCATTCCTACTTGGAAAAAAGGGAATTTTAAAGTAATCTTCTATTTACTCAAAGAGTATCACAAATGCACACAAATTTACAGCATCTAAACCAGTGTCCAATTAAATTTAAAAGTCCTGTAAACCTCTTTATTCAATAACTCAAGGTCATAACAATGGTACTATTTGTACCACCCTACATTTCACTTAAGAGTCCACATTTAGAAAAGCCCATTCATATTATCTGCAATTTTGCAGAAAAGCAGTGTCTCATATGAAGCTGCTATTTTACGTAGTTAGTCTCTTACATACACATTTGGGGACTTTTGGGTTGGTTGAAGGAAAACACGGCCCTTAGTCATATGCTAATTTTCCAACAAAGTTACAGCAAGGAGCTTCAGCTAAAAATAGAATATGTATTTGTGCATTCTTGGTGCCCTGCCAAACTTCAGGAGGGCTTTAGTTTCTAAATAGAATAACCATCAGTGGATAGAAATGTACTTTTTTTGTAGCCTGCATAGTTAGAAGATAACTTTGAGATGCATTTTAAATAGATAACTTCAAAGCATGCAAGATTACACAACATGGCTCAAAGAAAAATGCCAATACATTTATTTCATATTTATCCTTAAGTATATCTATATTCAAGATAATAAAATGTTTTTTCCACATACTGCTTTGCCAACATTTTGTCTCTTCATACCAAGAGATCAATTTTTAGCTTGATTATTCATAGATATGCCTGCAATCACAAAATCGGGTCTCTCACCATACAAAAGAATTCAATACAACCTTGCATGAGTGAAGTTGTCAGGAATATACATGGCTAAATTCCACCAGTACCCTTTCATAGCAAATACCCTTCCGCCTGGCCATTTTAAAGTATAACCAAGATAGAATCTGTTTGAAGATTCCAGATATAAGAAAGAAAATGTTATTGCCAGCAAAGACTACTTAAGAGAGGGATTCATATGCTGTGTGCACATGTACATACAAATTGACAGATGAAGCTACTGCCATGAGAGCTATTCTCTCTCTCTTCATGTGCTCCTATTATCCATCACTGCCTATTACGTGTATCGCATCTGACAGGCCACAGCGATAGGTGTCTCACTAAAATGTGAGATGAGCAACACAGTGGGAAGAAAACCTGGAAGGTTATCATATACAGAACAAAATGCAACCCAACAGTATCAGATTTACACAGGGTGGAGGAGGTGTGTGTGTGTAAAGAGCATGAATGAGGAAAGACAAGAATTTTACATAAAGCATAGGTCAGGAGTTGCAAAAAGATTGATAACCTTCTGGAGGTGGGCTTATCTTAGACTCCAGTTTGCCCTAAAAAAGGTGGACATGAGCTGCTCCCTATTTCCATAAGTACACATGCCCTCTTCCCCCCCCCCCCAAATTACCACTGGCGAGAAGCAACACGGGGTGTCTGTGTGTCACATGACGTTAATCCTTTATGCTTTGTCTATTATGTAAGACAATACCATGTTCACATGAAGTACAAAAAGCTACTAGGTACTGCATTTTGAGACTGTAAAAGCATGAGCAGAGAAACCTTATGTCTGTGCAGGTCTTTATCAAACAAAATGCAGAGAAGCTGTATCATACCTCCCTTCCAATGGACTGTCATGAAAGGAAATGCTTAATATGCTAAAGATGTCCGAAAAGTCAGACCAAACCCATGAGCTAGAGAAACAGATGAAGCATACGTTCCAAAATTCAAAAAAAGCATATTATACAAGATGAGCTAAGTGCCAAAGCTGTATATGTAGATCTAAATCAGTAAAAATGGTATTAAAACTGTAGACACTTGGACTCAAAGATGACCTAACTACTGGGTTATCCCAAGACAACCAAACAAACATTCAAGAAAAACATACCCAGATTTCTTCAAAAGAGCAGAGATTTTTGTTTTACTTCTGATCCAAATTCCCCCAAGTAATTAAGTTTGGGACACTGTATCCCCTAGGAATTTCCATTAAGTCCAAATGAAGATTCTACTTGAAAGTTTTCCTCAAAATGCTCTACACTCCTTAAAGATTATTATTCAACGCTAACTGATAAATGCCCCAGAAAAAAAATCTTCTGTTGCCATTTTCTTTACACATATATGTTAGAGTCTTTACCGTTACCCTACCAATGTGTATTCTCATTAGAAGAAGCCCAAGAAGCATATATATCAACCAAGCCTTCCCTTTGAAGGAAGAAAATCAACTTTACAATCACCAAGGGATATGCACTGTAAGAATACCGAAGCTTTTATGAAAATAAAATTAAGTCTGAAGGGAAATCAATACTGTGATTTTAAATTTACCAAGTAACAGCTTGAGAAAGCCTTGGACATTTTTTGCCATTATCTTTTACCAATGTTGAAATAATCATTCACAGAATATGAGTACCTAGATCTCTATTGCTTTCTAAATTAGTAGTAACTTGATTATTCAACACAAACCATGAGCTACTATAAAACTTTCGTGAAATTACAAGCTGATATTCAGGTAGTTATAGCATACAACAGAGCATATAACCTGCTTTTCTTTCACCATAGCAGTTTTATTATTCATATTCTAGTAAAAGGTTTTACACCTAACTGAGCACACAAGGCTCTGCTACCCAACACTGAGAATTTCATGAAAAGACCACCAGACTGACACAACGTTCTTACTTTTAGCAGTTCAAAATAATGAAGACAGTGGTAAACAGGGGCAAGGAGCAGCCGGGGTAGAACATACTGAACAGCTTCTTTAAAGCCTTCACCTATTGACTAGAAACAAAATAAGTTTCAGTCTTAAAACAATAAATGTATTGAAGCAACAATATAATGTAATTAAAATAGTAATACCAATAAAATGGCTTACTTAAAAGAAAATTACCTGTAAATAAAATGCTGCTCCTGGCTTTGATAATTGACTTAGAAAATGATCATGAAAACCAGGTCGCAGAATATCTTGTGCATATGATTCATATGGATCAAATGCTAGTTCCTAAGAAGAAATACAGAATAATTTTACAAAACTGATTTAATATCTGATCTTCATATTTCTTAAAGAAAATACATACAGTACGTAGGAGAGACTTTTCTGCATACTGTTCCCAAAACACTTAAAGAGAAGAAGCAGTACTTTTACATGCACAGACTCATGCAGGAATTCAGTCTGGAAGAGATCTTTGGAGGTCAACCGATCCAATTCCCTGTTCAAAGCAGGGACCACCCCAGGGTCAAAGCTAGCTGAGGTTGCTCAGGGTCTCATCCAGTTGAGTTCTAAGTACCTCCAAGAATGGAGGCACCAAAACCTCTCTGGTTAGCCTATTCTAAAGTTCAGTTGTTCTTGTTGCAGATTTTTCCCCCCAGTATCTAATCAGAATTATCTTTTTACCACTTGCATGCTCTCTCTCATCTCACCTCACAGTTCTCTGCTGTGAACCCCCGATAACAGCCTGCCTCAGTCTTTTCTACACCTTCCCTTCAGGTAACTGAATGCAGCAATAAGATCTCCTTCCTCAGACCTCTCTTTTTAAGACGGAATAAACCCAGCACTCTTAACCCTCTATGTATATCATGGGCCTCAACTCCTTAATCATCATGGCAACCCTCATGTATAAGCATATCTTGTACTATGAAGACCGAAACCAGGCACAATATGCCAGATGGGGTCTCAAGTACTACACAGAAATGATCCCTCAACCTGTTGGCTATACTTTTCCTAATATAACCCAGTAAACAATTAGATTTTTCTGTGATTCCTGAGGATCTCCAAGCCTTGTTGAGCAGTACTACTCCTCAGCCAGGCAGCTGGACACATTGCATTGGGTTGTTTGGTCCCAGGTGCAGAACTTCATGTTTGCCTTTACTCAGCTCCATGAGGCTCCTGTAGGTCCATTTTTCCAGCTTGTCAGGTCCCTCAAGAAGTAGCCCTGTCCTCCTGCATGTGTGTCCCCACCCCAATTTGGCATCACCTAACTTGACAAGACAGGCCTTCTCCCACAATACTAATACAGACATTAAACAGTATCAGCCCCAGTATCCAAACCCTCAAGGAATGCCACTAACCATTGGCCATCAGATAGACTTTGTATTGCTGATGACAGTCCTTCAAGCCTGCCAGTCCTGCCATTTCCCACCCACTCTATAATTCAACTAGCTAGTCTACATCTCACCAAGCTGACTATAACAATACTATGAGAGGCCTATGCTGAAGGCCTTGCTCAAGTTCAGATAAAGGATATTAACTGCTTTTCCCTTTGTCCATGGAGCCAGCCATCTCCTCTTAGGAAGCAGTCAAGCTAGTCAGGTACAATTTGTCCTTCAGAAATCTGTGCTGGCTGTTGCCAGTTACCTTCTAGTCCTTCATGTGGCTGGATGTGAATTCCAGAAAGATTTGCTAATCTTCCCAGGGACTGAGGAGAGGCTGACCAGCTTCTGGTTTCCAGGATCCTCCTCATCATTCTTTTTGAGATTGGACGTAACACTTATCTCCAAACACTGAAGACCTCCACAACTCACCACTAAATTTCAAGAATTCTAGACAGTGGCCTTGCAATGACATTAGCCAGCTGCCTCAGCATCTTGTCCTGCCTCATAGACTTGCATATATCCACCTTTGATCAATAGTCCCTAACGTGATCTTCGACTTTCACCTCTCCCTCAATCTTTGGTAGCAGGCCTAACTGGGAAACCTAGAAGCACATTTTGCCATTAAAGACCAAGAAAAGGAGACTTGAGTACCTCAGTCCATTCCATGTCCTCCAGCACAGGGTCTCTCACCCCATGAGCAAGACACCCGTGTTTTCTATGATCTTCTTTTTCATGCTATTTTACCTATACAAGCCTTTCTTACTTTGTTTCACATTCCTCACCAAGTTTAACTCTAGCTGAGCTGCAGTCCTCTTAATACCATTTCCACCTGCTTAGACAATGCTTCTATATTCTTCCTGGGAAGCCTGCTTCTTTCTGAATCATAGAATTACTTAGGTTGGAAAAGACCCTTAAGATCATCGAGACCCATCATAAACCTAACACTATCAAGTCCACCACTAAACCATGTCCCTAAGCACCACATCTACATGTCTTTGAAATACCTCCAGGGACAGAGACTCCACCACTTCTCTGGGCAGCTTGTTCCAGTGCTTGACAACCCTTTTGGTGAAGAAACGTTTTCTAATATACCCAATCCAATCCATCCAACCTGATCTTATCCATCCCATCTAATCTTCTCTTATCCATCCAATCTAACCCATCTAATCTTCCCTGGCACAACTTGAGGCTGTTTCCTCTTGTCCTATCGCTTGTTACTTGAGAGAAGAGACAGACACCCACCTGGCTACAACCTCCTTTCAGGTAGTTGTAGAGAGCTGCAAGGTCTCCCCTCAGCCTCCTTTTCTCCACACTAAACAACCTCAGTTCTCTCAGCTGCTCCTCACAGGACTTTTTCTCCAGACCCTTCACCAGCTTCATTGCTGCTCTTTGGACATGCTCCAGCACCTCAATATCCTTCTTGTAGTGAGGGGCCTGAGTTTGGTTAAACAGGAAACTCTAAACTGTGTTTGCCCTTGCCTCCTACTACACCTACCCTTTTTCTTAAGGACTGGGAATGCATATTCCTTGTACTTTGAATGCACCACCTTTGGAAATAAACCAGGTTTTGAGCCCTTTCTACCCATGTGATCTTGCCTCACAGTTCCCCAAACAAGCCAAGTCTACACTCTCAAAGCCCAGGGTCTTCAGTCTGCTCATCTCCTCCACTTTTCTCAAGACCTTAAACTGTACCGTCTCTACCACCTGCAGCCAAGCCTACCGTTAGCTATGATGTTCCTGCCAGTTCTTCCTTCTTCATGAGAAAGATGTCAAGTGCAGCACCTTTCTTAGCTGGCCCATCAGCATGTGCCACAAAAAGAACCTTTCCCCAGTACCCTTCAGAAATCTTCCGGATTACCTGAACCACAGTAAGTTGTCCACCCAGCAATTATCAGGTAGGTTATTCTCCCAAAAGAACTAGGGCCTGTGATAAGGAAATTACTCCTACTTGTTTAGAGAAGGTTTTGGCCACTTGTCTACTGGGCAGTCTTTGCAGGAGAAGCTTGACCACAACATGCCCTTTGGTGGCCTCCTCCTCCTCCTCTCATTCTGATCCTTAAGCATTCAACCAGCTCATCGCTCACTCTGTATCTGAGCTGATATTTTGTTAAGCCTCCTGGCCTCATCTTCTCCATCTGTCCTTCTTGAGTTCCTGTATTCTTTCATACAGCCCTCCATCATGCACCCCTTCCTGACATGTCACTAATTCCAGTCACATGACAGCACTGCAACTGTGCACAGAGTCCCAGATCCTCCTATCTGTACATGAGCACATGCACCCTGGGGACACAAGACACTTCAGATGAGCTTTTGGTCATCCCACCTTCTCAGGAGGAAGGTGCAAGAGCCTTTGTTGTCATACTTTCTGTCATGCACATCCCCTTCTCCTCTCAATTATTCTATCTGCAAGCTTTGGTCTCCATCCACTAACAAGCCTAGTTCAAAAGCCTTCCTCACCAGGTTAGCAAGCCTGTTGGCAAAGAAGCCCTTGTTCCACTTTGTCTTTCCACAGCAATCCTGATCTACAGCTGATTTACAGACTACTTCAATTTCTGTCCAAGTCTAGTCACAGGTGGTTGTTTTAACCCCCCTGTGCTCTCTAAAGTTTAAACAGCACCATAAAAACTGAGGTTTAGAGACTAAAAAGGTAAAAACACTCTCAAAAACGGGCAGCCTATTCATCATGGCTGGAAAAAGAGATCTCACCCTAAACAAAGGCAGCTAGAACAGAGATGCACTTAGCATCTAAGTGCAAGTCATTAAAATACATGTTAATAGCAAAATACTTGTTAATAGCAAAAAACCCCCCCAAGTTCATTCTTACCTCTGCCATGTCTTCAAAACAGCTGCCTACTAGCGGATGAGGACTACCTTCATCTGTCATTTCAACAGTATCTTCTATATGACCCAATAACTTCACACTAAGTTCATGAATGTCTGATATACGACTAAATATATTTTCCACATCCTGCAAAAAGCAACAGAACCAGACAAAAATCAACAGGGAATTGGACACAATTTCTCAAAGGAAGAATGTTATATGCAAAGCTACTCTTTTATGATATGGAAGTCAAGCACTTCCTTAAATAGAACAAGATTTTTATAATACATTATATACTTTCTGTATAATTTATATAAGATCATAGAATTAATTTTTAAAATAATTACTATATGTATAAATATATAAAAATTTACAGTGATTTAAACATGGCAAAGAACAACAGTGACAAATCTGAAATTACAGGCCTGCAAGTGAATATAGCAAATAAGGTGGTTTCTTCCACAGTTCTAAAAAACCAGTGCTTCCCCACAAGTGCTCCTTGCTCCCTTACTGTTTCCATTTCAGAACTTGAGACAAGTGCTTCCTCTACTATTGATAGGTTAAACAGGACAAGTTAAGTTCTACAGGCATTCATCTAGATTTATAGGTATTATAGTAGGGTTTTTTTGTTTGTGATTTGTACAATACTTACATGAGATGAAAATAGTTTGGAGTTGGAGGCATATGGCTCTCTAAAAACTCTGATAATGAGATTTAGTTCCCTTATATATTGTCGAATCTCTGCCATAAATGACTTCACTAGGTCATAATAGGTTTGCTCCCCTGAGGTGGAGGGTTCCTCATCAGATAAGGTTAGTGCACTTAAATCTTCTACATCTTGATGGAACATATCCATTAATACCTAGGTAGCAAAGAGGGGGAAATCCACAAAGTGAGAACAACTTCTTTTCAAGATCTAACTGTAGGTTACCAATAAAGGAAATCTATTATTCCCATGAAATCAGACTGATCAGCAGTAAGATTTATGTATTATCATTCTGCAATTGGTTGAGCATTACAAAAGCAATATTCATTGCTACGAATTTGCAAGTCATTCTTGGCAGCGGCAATTTCTGAAGAATTCCCAGTTATTTAGACCAATCCAGGCATCTCTCCAAGACTGCGGTCCTAAAATCAATTACAATTTTAAGAGGTCTATGAAGTATACAGACACAGTTAGCATTTAGCTGGATTCTACTACTTTGAATTAGCTGTGCATAATCTGAATTTCTGAAGATACTATATTATCTGAAGTCAAAAAGTGTGTGCACTGCATTTTGCAGTCACATTGCAGAAGTACACAGACATAAGGACCTCTAAAAACTTTTGACTGCCAGAGGTCCCAATTCATACCCAAGCAAGGCTTAACAAACACAAGCAATTAGTAATTTGAACTTCTCAAGAAAAGTGGATCACTGAACATCGTATCTGAGCTAGGAGCCATTACAATGACTTAGCAAGTGGCAAACAGAAATCACACTTTGAGTTGTTTCCATGATACTCGAAGAACATCTTGAAAGCAAACTAAGTAAGTTGACGGCAAATTAGTAAAAAGCATCCTAATTTGAAGTATTTTTAGCAGAAAGAAAACCTAAAGAGGGTCCACAAACAATCTACAATGATGTAGCAAATCTTTACAACACGCCAGCATAAGATGCAGTTCAACATACAAGATGACTTTGTCCTGGGACAGTATTTATAAAGAAATCTGCTGCCCAGAGCTACACCCCTTCCAGGAAGTCATGAAGTGTATCAAACAGTGCATGTGAACTTCAGAATAAATGAGAACTTAAGTGCTGCTCGACAGCCTCCCTTCTGAACAGATGGAGGTGAAGCCATGGCAACCCAAGCCTGTTACTGCAGAGACTGACATGACTGCTGTCAATCACTGAAAAGACTAAGGAAAAGACTGCAGGATCAAAGCTGTAAACACTCTAAGAACCACAGGAGGGAAGGCTAACATATTAAACATGAATTAGAGTTTTTAAAAACAGCAGAAAACAGAATGAAGAAGTGTTTTTCAAAAGAACTATAAAACTGGAGATCTAGAACTAAACCTCTGAACAAGCCACAATAAACATGACATTTACGCTGGTATTTGCAGTAAAAGTCTTCTTTCTTTACAGCATGTTACAGGTGCTTCTCCAGAAGACATGTCAGTTAACCAAGCTGTTGACTACTGGTATTAGACAAATGAACTTATAGATCCCGGAGTATTCTCTTGCAGAATAGTTGAAGAGATGGTCTGCCTAACACTCCTTAAACATATACAGGTCTAGTGAGAAGGGAAATGGGTTTCTTTCTCCTAGTGAATCACAAGGTCCCTGCTACACACCCTGGTCTTAAGCTTCTGAAAGCAGAACAACAGACATTTTGCATTAAGACTGGCTTCTTTTGAAGCACCAAGAACAGAAGGTGATTCATCTTTCAAAGCCAGTGAATGTACATGGAACTCAGGTTACACAGAGAATCCCAACTCATTCTGGCGAATGGGACATTATAGGGTCACTACTGTAGGAAATTACATGGAATAATGCAGATATTCAAGGAGGCCCCAACATTTTTAACTTTACTTCACGGATGCAGTTCTAGCACATATTTGACCTAGAAGATTCCAAGCTGTATTCACGAGGCGAGTATCTCGCTACTATGAAACCTGCAAATTAAAGTAACTATACTGCAAATATTGAATTTAGAACAATCAGAAGCATAAGCAGATAGTAGAAGAAAACCAGCTTGCATTTTAATGGAGTTTGTTGTTTTTTGTTTTTACAGACAAGGCAAAATTTTCTAGATGGGTGGATGGCACAAAAGCAAGTGTGAAAGTGTGTGAGGAAAAAAAATGGCACACAGGGCCAAGAAACTGTTCTGGTTGTTTTGTTATGTTATGAGTATGAAGACATGTTATGGATAAGAACATAACAGACTATAAAGTTTCTCGATGCAACTGTGCAGAAAACACCTTGGGAACACCTTTGAATGGCTTGTTCTGCTGAGGCAGTAAACTAACAGGCCTGCTTTAGAGCCTTTCGAAAGTTTCTTCTGCGTACGTATCGAAGAGTTCCTCCAAGGCAATGTAATGGAAGTTCCTAAACCAACTTCATCACAGCTCTTCTTCTTACCACCTTTCCTAGGATAGAAGGAAGCATGCAGCAACAGCACTTGTTCCTGTTATTATTCTGTGGCAAATATTCAAACATATAGCTTCAAACCCTGCCCTAATGCCCAAAAGTAAGAGTGACCAAGACTACTGTCCTGACTGAGAAGTACTTGACTCTTCAAGATCTCACAAGATATCTTACAAGATAATAAAGAAAGGTGAAGAAAGTAGGATGAAAAAAAACCAAGCAGGAATGAGACAAAG
>NW_009258261.1:2810085-2823313 GCF_000687185.1 Egretta garzetta
GACAAAGACATCCATTGAAACACAGAGATGATCCCAGCCAAAGATATTGATTAACATAGACCAAGACAAAATACTGAAAAGAGGCAATAAATCTGAAAATCCCTAGACCTGAGCAAGATCAGAGATTCTTAAATCGCATCCCTTAAAGGATTAACTTCAAGCTTTGTTTTTTAAACAATGGAAAACTGGAAATGCTAATGAGGTGGCCACAGAAGCTAGAGCGCAAAAGCACTTGAAAGACAGACAAGGGGACCTTGCTTTATGACTGCTGGAAAGAAAGGTGATTCCTGTCTGAACCTAAGGAATCTTCTGAGCCTACGAGAAAAACCAACTGCAGATAAAAATACGGACCGCTAAGGAGGATTAGGCTGAGATGCTAATGCAGGTGCGTTTTTTTGTTTTAAAATGCTGGACCATCAAAACACTACTTTTTACATGCAATACAGTCTTACTTATTTTGGGAGAACACCCAAGCTTAATTTCAGCCTTTTTTCAAGCTACAAAATAAGGCTAAACTACTACAGCTTAAGAATGTTAAATTTTTAAGTTAGTGCTGCTCCACAATAATTTTTAAAGAATTCACACATTGCTGAGATTAGTCAAGTAATATCAAAAGGAAGAGAGACTTAACTCTTAATAAGCACAAGCAACCACTCTGTAAGCAAAATTAGCTTTTTGGTCGCTTTGCTCTATTACTGGAACCATATTTTATGGCAGTAATTTCTTCTTTCAAAGGTAGAACACTATGCACTCATTAAGGAATAGACATTGTCCTCTCAAAACTTCACTAAAACTTCCTGTTTAACATGAGAAACAAGAGTTAGGCTTACCTTATCGGCACACATTGCCACTTTAATATCTTGTTTTGTAATCTCATAATGTCTTATATTCCGCACATAATTCCCAACCAATTTTAAGATGTCTGCAGAAATGTATTCTAATACTGCCACTATGTAAACAGACACTTGGTGGTCAATTTTGTAGCCTAGAACCTCCTGAAAGGAAAAGAAATAAGCATTCCGTTAGTCAGTTGAGGAAATACACACCATAGGTTACAACTAAACCCAGTAACTTTAAGACCCTACTCAGCAAACATTCACTGCATATCCAGTCTATTTTAGTAATAGAAACACAGTAGTCTGTAGGCCTAGAGAAGAAAGTGTCATTGTAGATGCAGCTCTATTAACTGTGAAAGTGACAACAGACTGTCCCAAAAACCTCACTTAAACATTTAGGGCTATTTCTAGAAGTTTCTTGAGTGTTTTCTTAGTCATGCAAAATGAAACAAGAACAATCAAATTCACGTCAAATGAATTCTTGCCTTCGTTTGTCCAAAGAGAATTAACTAATTTTTAAGTTAAAAAGAAATATATGCAATTAACTAAACTGGAACACTTACAATAAAACTACGTAGCAAACACAGATATTCTTATTCCTTTTTGTTTACATTTGAGGCAGCATACATACATTAAATTAAACAAAGATGTCAACTTCTAATTGCATTCTAGAAGCAAGATTACTTCACTGCTTACCTTTAATAAGGGATGGATTTTTTCTACTGGGAGAGATAACGGATTTCTTCGTTTCCTCTTCTCAATAGCAGACTGGGCATCAGCTATTGCCCACTTATCAATAGGATGGGGAAAACTTTTTTGAACACGATCCTTAAAAAAAAAAAACAAAAAAAAAAAACCAGGACTAAAGGGTAAATGCACAATCTGAATGAGCTTAGCAATATTACTACATTATCAAATTACTTTCCATTACTTAACAAAGAAATGTTTGCTAATGTTAGTATTTCAATTATAAAAGCTTGTAGAACACATGTAAATGTTATCATTTTGGTACATGCTGCTCACTACATTCATATGGCTTTATCAGAATACCACTAACACAGAATAATCTAGTGCTCAAAATTTGAGAAATAACAGAATAAAGTTGCCACTGCAGGCACAATTTACTCCCCATGTGCACATGACTGGTAATTCAGCATTTAAATACATGACTACATTTTATCCTAGCACTTTATTCCCTGTACAGAATGGTCACTGAATGAGATTAAATGTTTTCTATTACACCTTTATTGATCAGCATGTGGTCCAGATTGTATACATGCAAACTGCCCTGATGATGGCAATGAACATAATAGGAAAAGAGAATGTGCAGCAGCACCCACATATTTTAAAACAGTGTCATAGTCTACAGTTGGACCATATATGCCCCACTTTATTTACTCTTCCCAGCAGTCAGGGTGCCTGAGGACACCTACATCCTCCCAATGCATTGAACAACTCTCCCGCTGGAGCTCACACATAGGTCTCTGGAGGTTCAAAAGCTTCACCATTTTTGGTAGCCCTGGTGTTCAGAGATGCCAGAAATCTAATTTCTCAGATAACTTCACTTTTTTTTTTTCAGACCATAGTTCCCACTGACTGTTTTGGCTGCAAGCGCTCACTTACGTAAATGTGACTGCCGTTTGAGCAACCATGAAATTGAGGAAGACGAAGTTAATGACCACTTACAAAGCTGGTGCAGGACAAAGTACACAAACAAAAGCTTTCTGACAACAAAATGGGACAGAATACAATTCTATAAGGATGGCACCCAACTTCCCAAAGTACAGGCTTTTCTTTTTCTCCCCCATCATAACATTTCTGCAAAAGGAAAGCAGAGGTCCTACTGAAGGAAAAAAAAAAAAAAAAAAAAAAGGAAAAAAGTTCCATTACTATTTAAAACAAAATTCGTATTACTCTTCTTTTTTTTTTAAATCCATGTTTGCACATAACATCCATTTCACAGAGTGGGGATTTGCTTTGGTGATTATTCTGTTGTTTGAAGGCCAGATTCCATCCTTAGTTACTTTTTTGTTTGTTTGTTTGACATGAGAATATAGCTTTAATAGCTGTGGATTTGAGCATGCTATACAAAAGCACATGTTTTTGAGAAGGGCATGGGTAACCCTATGTTGTGGAGGGAGTGCAGAGTTCCAGCAGGCAAACACTGTCTCTGAGCCACCTGCTGCATTACAAACATACTGAGTAGCCTTTGGGGAAACTTGTTTTCTCCCATAACATTTGCAAAAGGAAAGCAGAGGTCCTACTGAAGGAAAAAAAAAAAAAAAAAAAAAGGAAAAAAGTCTCATTCACTATCTAACACCAATTCATGCTCCTAACGTAGTCCAGCCCGCTGACTGAACAGTGGAGGTGTCCTGGGGGAAAAATAAATGTGTATGACCATATAATTAAAGACAGCATCATTCTACATTAACACAAAGGGGGTAAATTGAGGTTGCCTGATCATCTCTAATTCTTGCATTTCTCATCTTGACTTCAACAGCCCTAAGAATCATAATGCTATGCTGTGTGTCAAGTTTTTTGTTAGCGTTGTTTAATGCACAGCATTAAACAATCTTTCACAAACCTCTTGTCTCTTGAGCTGCCAGACCAGAATGATGTTGCAAAACAGGCCAGCCATTAAAGGGGACAATGGAACACCATTAGAGGTGTCAGTGTTCAAAAGAGAAGAGGAAGGATGAAATTAATGAATCTTGCACTCAGATGCAGCTACTTTTTTTTTTTTTAAAGTTTCTTTTTGGTGGGGAGGGAGAGAAGAGAGAGGAGGGAGCACCAATCCACTTTCGTCAGAACATGAGGAAATTGCACTTATTTTGTTACCTAAGCCAGCACAGGCACAGCCCCTGAGTACTGGAAACCAACAGGCACACTGCACATGGAGTTTGTAGCTTCGCACTGAAGTCTTCCAATCATGGTTAAGCACAAAGAGCTACCAAGATATTAATGGGCTTAGAATCTTAACTCATTTAGCTTAACTAATTTCTTTCTCAGATGGAGAAACTCTTCTCAGATCAAGCCCTCTTCTCAAACATCAAGCTGCTTTTCTGAGCAACAGAGGTTATAGATCTTTAAAAAGGCAACTATAAGAGAAGAGGTTTCTATATAGAGGAAAGAAGTGTTCCTCAACTTATTCTCAGAAAAGTGACTGAATTATTTTTGTTCAAATTTCTGGGATGGGGGGAATATAGTATATCAGCCTAAATCACCATGCTGAGAAAGCAGCACGGAGCCTCAGACTAGGCAGCTATAGTTTGCATGCAATATCAGGGGGGAAAAGGTCTTTTGAAAGGAACCAGTCAGCTTTACGTACACAAGTTACACTCATCATCTATTATACAGTAATAGAGTTCAGAGATAGTTTTACTGTGCATTGAACAACAGATTCAATTGATAGGAAAATCAGCTATTAGGTAACTCAGCAGGCTTTATGTGGAAGGTTCTGCAACATAAAAATACATAATTACTGCTTTCCTTTTTACATTGTGAAGTGATTAACATATTAACTTTTAATGTAACAGTTCTAATTATTACAAATCTGTAATAATTATTCTCTATACCTCTACATCCAGAAAGCTTCTTGGTTGGGCTTGACACAACATATTTAACAATTGGAGAATTAACTCCTCCACATACTGTAACGCATCTTCAGTAGAGGAAAGTTTAGGATGGACTTGCACCTGAACCTATAGGAAATAGAAGAATTCAAGCTTTGAGTTTTGTTCTTCCCCAAACCACATGCTTTACTTGCAAAAAAAAGATGACAAAAGAATGACCCAAGCAGATGAGAAAAATCCAACCCAAAACATAGCTCTGTTAAGGCACACCAGACAAACATGAGTGAATCTCATCTACACCTGATAGAAATACAAATCTCAAATGTCAAACGTTACTCAAATAGCTGTAAGTGACATTTAATGTCAAGAAAACAGCTAATTAATAATGGCGCTTAGCAGTGCAATTAGGAGAACTGTTTAAAAACTCTGCATATATTTATCTTTCTCCTCTAGCTCTTAAACCACTGTTTGTACAACAAGTTTTAGACATGGGTTTTTCTCCCTTTTATAACTCATTGTTTGTCACTCAACCTAGAATACCGAAATACAGAACTTTTTTCACAGAGTGCGCACTAAAGAAACAGCAATTACTTCAGCAGTATTTAGGCTTCAAATTATTTAATCCATTTTCAATTAACTCTCGCTAAAATAAGATTGGTTTAGAAGTTTGTTTCCATAATATTTTTTTTGTAAAGATGTCGGCCTCTAGAGTAAAAAACACTTCAAAAAAGGCCACAGTGTTGTCCTGGCATTAGGCGATAGTTCAGAGGTTTTGAAAGTTTGGTCCCCGTACGTTTACTTGTATGTCATAAGTGTCTGTAAATTCTCACTGGTGTGAATCCACTGAGGCACGATCCTCCTTGCTCCTCCCGTTATTTTTTTAGACAGCCATTTAACTTCTGAAACAAGCCTTCAGCATAGCTTTCCTTTGCACTTCTGTAGTTCACAAAATAGCACAGTTTTAATCAGTTTAAATTTCAGGTATGCAAAGCTCAATGCTTCAGAGCTTAAATAGACAAGCAGTTTAATCTCAATCCTACACCGATGGCAAATACTATGCAAGTATGTAGAGCAAGCTGACTGCTAACTTTCGCAATGCATCTTTCCAGCCTCAGTTTCACCATTTTACCATGACACTGCATGCAACTCAAAATGCCTTCAGTTCTCTCAATCACTAACACAAGAGCTTAACCACCCCTAAACCAAACCCCAACAATATGTCTCATCCAAATACTAAACCGACGTCTATGTTCAAATAATGTTGCTATAATTATTCAGTTTCACACCTGAGTTTTCATTCTTGTTTGCAGTTAGAAGAAGAATTAAATGTTATGAAGTTTAAACACACAACAGCCTCAAACAGAAATCCACTTGCCTGCTAAGGCACTCATTAGTTTGAAAACTTCATGTCTGGGCATAGTCCTAGTGCTCATTTACCTGCTGATTTAAATACGCTAGATCATGCATTTAGTTTCTTGCAGATTGCATACCCTTATGCAGCAGGTCTGCATCTCCAAAAATGATTGCTTTTTTAACTAAAAGCACTCTGGCGAAAATAGAACAGTAGAACTTCTCTCAATTTGACTAACCAACTATTTTGATTATTTTTCATTTTTCCCCCCAAGAACTTCACTGTGCACAGGTACAGAGTGTATTTGTGGAGGTACCCGAGTAACATGCCCAGCATGCTCAACAGTCTCAAGCATTATTTACAATTCAAACACTGACATCTGAAACACTGTACCAGCTTGGAACATCTTAAAAACAGAAATTACAGACTTGCAGAAGTGTTCTCTTAAAGATCAGAGCTGATTAGAGCTGCCTGGAAGATGCTGCCTTTAATGTTTTATTTAAAGCAGAACCGAACAAATTTGTATTACATTCTTCCTACAGTATACTCTAGCACTTTGTATTTCGAGAAATGTTAAATTACCAAGTCAATCCAACAGTAAAAATACAGAGCATGGTAAACCAGAGCGATAAAGAGCAGCTCTATTTTCTCCTTTGCTTAGAAAACAGATTGTAGACTTAAGCAGCCTCATCACAGCTATTTTTGGTCTGTAACACAGAGTCTATAGGAATAAGAACAAAAATGCCACATCAGGCCATGACCTGAAACATTATCCATAGTCAGCTGAAACAGAGTCAACAACGATAACCTACTACTTCGGGAGATAAAGGTCCAAACAGTTTTCCTAAACATTTATGTTTGGGGAGCAATTACTTCATTCTTTTCAAAGGCTATCGTTTTCTGGCACTATCAAGCTCTATGTTAGTAGAATATCCCCCTTGGCAGAGGAAAACGTCATGAGGTGCCATTGGCTTGTCAGCATAGTTTATCTACATTAGGTAGGTAGTAAATAAGCTTCATTGCTACTTAAGTGAGATTTAGTATCATTTAGGGTTCAAAGTCATACAAGCGAAGGCAAGAAAACAACTAGACTAACAAGGAAAATTACAGGATAGGTTGGTGTACAATTATCATAGAAACATGTAATTTTAGTATCTGCACTACTGTAGTACCTAAAGGCTCAGACCGAGAATGAAACAGTGTTATTTGAGGGTACTCAAAACAAGTCCCAAGAAGTCCATTATCTGAGACATGATGCAAGACTGGGTAAGATGCAAGATTTAGTAAGAGAAGACAAGAAATGAGAACATCTGTTAGCATACGTTGTCATGTGACCAGTTTCAAAAAAGAAGATCAAGTTACCAGGGGGTTTCCATCTTTCTCATAAAGTCAGCTCAGATTTTAAATTAAAAAAACTGGGCCACCCTGCCTTATCACCCTTGAAAAGAAGGAATATGGCTTGAATCCCACCAGATCCTTCACAATCATGTTAGGAATACACTTGATAAAAACAGACTAACAACTTCTGAAATGTAGTGATGTTTACGTAAGATTCTTATCTAAACATTTAACCTCTCCCTTAAATAATGACAAAACCCATCCCTTCCCTCCTACACACACACCCTAAAATGTCTATCTTATGATAAGGGAAATTACTAAGAGAGATGTTTAAGATCTTTTCACAAAAGCTTCAATTCTTCAAAATACCCCAACAAATTGTAACGGGCAAATACAATCTACAACTACAAATCCCTGCCTCCATAGAGGCACTTTTCACTTAACTCATCTGATCACTTTTCTGAATGTCCAATCTTCTCAATAATTTTTAATTTTCAAAATAGAAATGACCAGGTTTCTCTTTATTTGAAGATAAGCAGAGCCAGCATTTCTTGAACAGCTTTTCATGCTCTGTTTAAGAAGACGAGCAGAGACAAGCACTATCTGTTTCAGAAAACTTGTAGCATTTCAGGAAAATCCTACGATATGACCACTTGGGGGTTTTTTGTGGGTTTGGTTTTTTTTTTTTTCTTCCCTTAAAATCAAGGAAAGCAAGGAATTTCTATCAGGAATGGCAACATCTTAAAAAACAGGCAATCATAAATATAAAGTGCCAGAAAAAGTTAATGAAACCAACACAAAAAACCTGTGCTTAATAAATAATACAAAGATAAATATCTCTGATCTTACTTTATAACCCTTAGCAACTTACTTTAAAAGAAGCCTTCTCAAACCATTCCTTTCAAACTCAACATAATAAATTAGAATACAAACACTTCCACAAGCCTCATGGGAAGCAGTAGGGACCTAGACCAAACCCAGAAACAAATTTCAGTTAAAGGACTGCAGATAGAACAGCTTCAGCTTACGCAGAGGCTTGGTCTCCGACTGGTCCAACACAACAACTGCTAAGCTGGTCACAAGATGACCAAAAACCAAGTCTAGACCGACATTCAGCAGCCCATTCTGCACTAGAAAGAAGTGTTTGATAACAGATAAGAAAGGAAGACTGGCACAGTGAACCTGATTGATACTAAACCACACTTCCTTAGCAACAGTTTTCAGTTACCTCTTCCTCACGCAGCCATGAGGAAAAGCCTAATTTATGTTGATTGTAAAGCTGAAAAAATTCAACTTACAATGAAAAAAACCTCTCCAAAGACTTCTTAAAGCAACTTCACATGTTACACAGTAACACCAGCATAATGCTCCCAAATCATCATTAACAATCAATGCAATCAGGCTCATGGTGCTAAATACAGAACACACCAGAAAAATCTTACGTGTGAAAGCTCCAGCAGCTTCAGAAAAGTGCATAACACATGGAAATAATTCTAAAGCTACATAACTAACTCAAATAAAAAAGACATGTCTACTGTTAGAGATAATGTCTTTCGTATCTGGGCAAGACTATCCATCTACTGGGATTCTGGCAAGCAGTCACAGTATGAATCAAAAGCCAATGCCTGCTAAAGAACAACTGTGCTTCACTGCTGAGTACAGGTGCTGCCACGCTGTCAGTCACCTTGGTGGTGGCTGAAGTGCTTTTAATAAAGTGCCTAAAGGAAAAATCCCATTATACTTAACGCAGCATTTTGGTAATTAAATGAAAGATGCTGAAATGAGATGACAGGCCAAGCTCTTTTCTGAAGCACCATCAGAGAGGGTGAAACTTTACTGATTACAAGCATTTTTCTAAACCTTTTCTGAACCTAAAATTTTCTAAACCTTCACAGACACAGTTTATTCAATAGATTATTAGTAGAAATTACTTGGCCACAGAGCAGGTTTTTCTGGGAGTAGGAGAAGGGAAGAACTTTCTTCACTTCAGCAACTTTGAAAGTCTTCACTAACGTCATAACATTTATTTTTACTCAATATAACTTCTGTTAATCTTCCCTCCATGGCTGCGAAACTACTGATAAGCAACTGTTCATCATTAAAACACTACAGGATGAAATATTTAACGTACAGCTTGTATGGTAGAGCGTTCTCATAGCACAAGCACTCCATAAAAAGATTTTTCTCTTCTATTCTTCTACACCTCTGATGATATTTGGCAACCCTGCCCATGTTTCATTATCTTGATCAATTAAAAATCCAGTAAATTAAATCAAATACAAATGTCTCAGATCCACACTTCAGCAACAATTCACTGAGGTCACAAGACTCAGATTTTTGCTAACATTTCTCTTGATCTATCAAGGCAGCAGTATTACACTGCACCAGTGAGCACATGAAAAGGTAGTAAAGACTTGAACCGTAGGATCATAACTTTATTCTCCATAGCCACGAGAAGAACAGAGAACCCAAAGTGATCAGAAAATAAGGATGTTCTACACGTGCAGTGAAGCAGTGCCGAGAATACAAAGTGCCATTCTGAGTAGCAAGTGGCAACTGGACTGTCATCAATTTGAAGAACTAGGTTATTAAAAGTCAGGTAGAAATTTGTCAGCCACAGCTTCCTGAACACTCTGTAGTCACTGAAGCAGCCTTTTCATCTCTTTTGGTCCATGAAAGGTACAGAAGACTGACTATACAATAGCTGGAGTACCTGGAAGCATGCTGTTTGGAACAGTTTCCTTAACCGAGGAAATAAACTCCCCTCAGCTGTCAAGCCACATCAGTCCAATCATTTTGACCACAATGAATTCCGACAGCACCCCATTAATTGCTCAACTGATTCAAAACAACTTGAGGTATGCAAATAGTGGAATATATGTACAGTAAGAAAGTTCTTTTGTTTTTCTCAATCACTGAATTGCTTAAGGTATCGATCAGTAAGGATGACACACTTTGTACTGTAAAAAACATATCAGGGAAGAAGCAAGTCATAGGCATGCAAAGAAATTCTGACTGCATAAACAAGAGTTATACAAGCAAGATGAAGCCACAAGGGAAGATTTTTAGGAAAAACTATCCAAAGGGTTACGACCAGAATAAAGTGTATAAATGCACTAGCGAAGGAACACCAATGTTGGAAGAGGCATCACTTTGCAGGTGTCCCTTCTGAGTCCGTTTTCCAAGGTGTATTAAAAGCCACGTATCTCCATCTCCAGCCACCCAAGAGCTCTGGTGTTTCATGTGTCTTGAATCCTCTGTCTTCAGCCCCAGCATCTCACCTTCTGTCCATCTCTGCAACTACAATTTCAGACACCAGCTGTTATTCTTACTTCCTTTTCTTGTACCTCATCACGATTACTGTCTTTTGTCAGCAACCAAGGATCTCTGCAACACTCCTCTTTTGCTGCTTCAGAATAACAGTGACCAGGCAGAGAAGCATCTCAGTACACATCATTTTCTTCCTAAGTGAGTGCACTGGAGTCTATCTTGACAGCATCTGAAGGAGAATCGGAAGAAAAGGGATTACATTATGATCTAAATGGTACAAAAGCTGCTTTTTGCAAATGCAGCTGTTCAATGCAAATACAGCTCTATTGTTAAGCTTCATGTCTAATGAAATACAAGGCATGCTCTCTTAAGAATTTGTTGATATTCTTGGTTTTGTTGCTTGGTGAAAAAAAAAAATCAAAATAACTCATTGGGGGGGAAAAAAGCTATTTGCAATGATTCAACAATACCTATTTTTTAAGAAAGCGATGCTGAGGCTGTAGTTTGAGCTCTACATTACAAGCCAACTCACAGTTACAAAAGGGCAGTGGCATTTTAATGATTCAGTCCACATATTCCCCAATAGCTGTGAACACTCCATCCTCCTATATATACTTGAAGAATGTTAAATTAAATGCCACTCTCCTCATCGGAGATATTAATTCAACATAGGTTTTCCCAAACTATTAAGTCTCATTACCAGCTATGCAGGAAAACATCACAATCCTGTTTGTGCCTCTACCTGGTTTCAAGGCGGAGTTCAGAAAGCAGCTTGCTGTCACTACCTGAGAATGACTATCAGCATCTGGTCAGCTAATGGGGAAACGAAGGAAAGGTTCTCCTCTAGTAATGACAGGATGTACATGAGCTTCAGATAATCTGACTCCTACTGAGATAGCATGGCAATTCAGCAGACGAATCCACAGAGCACTAGCTTCCCTCCATGACAGTTCTGCCCTTTGACCTCACTGGCATATGCTGCCACATCATCTGCTTTACTAGTCCCACATGCTGGCCTCCAGGTACAGCTCAGGTCTGTGGCTAGCAGAGCAAGGGGTCAGTGTCTCCAACCCACTGGCCACAAAGCTGCAGTATCACACCTGCTTTGTGAACAACGACAGATTATTGTCAAAGCAAGTATGCTGCAATGTTCATGGTTTTACCTGCCACCTATGACAGGTTCATTACTTTACGGGGCCTTTATCAGTAGCCAACACTACTTGTACCCATGTAAGTTTGTAAAATACTCAGTTTGGTTTCTCCATTGAAATGAAGAAGCCACTAAGATAACAATTTAATATTTTCATCTGCCATTTAGTTTTCCTGTAACTCAAGTATTCAGCTGTGCAGTAAAGCAGGTGACAATATGGACAGATTCTTCATTTCTGCCTTTACAGGGACAGCAACAGTAAGCAGCAGAAGACTACGCTTCTGGAGCACAGGGGGCAACAGCCTGAGAGAAGATAAGAAACAGGTGGTGATTTCATGAAGAACTGAGGTTAAAAAGAGTTAACACCTGCCAGACAGTTGCAAGTTTGAGTGTGAAGCCTTCAGAAGTAACTTCACCTCGCTCCTGCCACCCCTCTACCCACAGTAAGAAAAAAAGCACAGCACAACAAAACCAAGACAACTATACCTTGCAGGGCCAGTTTGTCATCCTTGGTAGTTTGTCATCGTTGGCCTCCTCTGTTAACTTCAGACTCCAGAATTCTTTTTACCCCCAAGGAATTTATCCAACTCCTTCAGCAAGGATCTTTAACGCAGGATGACTCCACGAATGCCTTGTCCATTGGGAAGAAATCTTGCACTTCAGATGTAGCAAGTAATTCCAAAGTCTTAGCTGATACTTGCCTCAAATCCTCACTCTACACCCTCCAGTAGTTAGCACTGAGCCTCATTAGAAATTTGACAAACCTCTGCCACACCATGCAATAAACCATCCTCCAAAGGAACGAGCTTTCACTGGTTGAGACCTTGGGTAGCTCCAGTTATCAAGCAGGCTTCAGTTGGATGGCTGTCCAAGTGCTTACAAGCACCTCAAGAAGCAGCGAGTGGTACAATTACTGCAGAAGTATAGTTTCAAAGAAGTGACTACCAATCAGGGACAAGACATTAACAGTACATGCTACGGATGAGACAAGCAAGAAGAATTCCAAGAACTGGATGAAACTGCACACTGTTGGAGACCTCAAAGAGCACGCCCAGAAAAGCGAGGCAATACATTGCAAGAAGAAATTAGGAAGAAATACTGAACCAGTACAACTGCAACACTTGAGACATCCAATCCATACTCGAGGATGCAATAGTTCAACTAGCCCTAAGAGCAAGTCTTTTACGCAAAAGTTGCAGCTAATCACTGTAATGAGACAGACTCATTGCTATGTACAACTAAAACGCATCAAGTTCTGCAATCTGAAGCCACTTTGGGCAACGGTGTCAGAAAACCTCATTTCTTAAGCCTTCCACTTTCTGGGCTCTGGCTGCAGAAGTGGAAGAGGAGCCCTCACCATTTTTTCTCTCTTCCAAATAAATTCTTTCCACACCACAGTCGCGAGCTTCACCATCCCAAGGGAGCAAGACTTGCTAGTTTGTCCTAATGAAGCCTTCTCAGCAAAAAGGCATTTAACTACGAGAAGCTTAAGTAAAAGTCATTAAGCCCGAACACTAATTAACCAAAATTCTCAGCAGTTCCTCATAACGATTCCCCAACCCCCCCCAGCCGTGTCACTTCAGGGCGCTAAGGGAGCCTAGCAGAAACCCGCAGCAGCACCACTTGCTTCCTTCTCGGCGGGGGGGGGCCAGGACCCGCGTGTCCCTTAACCAGTTTTAATGTACGCGGCCCCGTCTGTCAGAGCATCGCC
>NW_009258261.1:2824394-2831720 GCF_000687185.1 Egretta garzetta
TGGTGGCCCCCGCACAGCCCTGCGGAGGATGGGGAAGAGAGAGGGCTTTGGTCCGTGTCAGACCCCAGTGGAGCTGTGCTGGGGCAGGCAAGGCCCCTCAACCCATCTCCCTGCTAGTTTCTCTGTAGGTAGTAATGCCCCCAAGGCTTTGCTGCCTGTAAACCACGGCTGATCTTGCTCCATTGGCAGGGTGACCTGGAGGACAAGGAGACAGCATCTGCCTGTGACAACCAACTGTCTGCTCAGAGCTGGAGGCGGTGGGGTGGTGTTACTCTTCCCTGGAGAGCTCTGTCACTCCCTGTTTGAAAGGCACAGTCATCCCACACGGGAACCAAGAGATAAACACCCTATTTGAGCAGCACAAGGACAGCCTCAAGGATAAAAAGTAAGCTTGGTTCTTCGGTAAAAAAGCCAGAAAAAGCAAAGCCAGAATGCAAACCAAGCCCAGTGGTTTAAACAGGACAAAGTCTGTGGTGATCTGCGGGGCCTGGCAGGGCAGAAGAAAGAGGGTGATGGAGATGAAAAGCAAATTGTTGCGCTCTGCTTTGCAAGGCAAGGGGCCAGGGAGAGCCCGAGGACCAGAAAAGGAAATAGTGAGTGCTGTTGGGGAGCACAGGGAGAGAGACAGATGTTTGAAAAACCTTCACTGGTCACTGGAAGGAAGGTTTAGGACCAGCTTCCCAGCTTGGAGCAGAGAGAAGTACCCACACAACTTGCTTGGGCAGAGACTGCTGAGTCTTCCTTCATCTCAAGGGCTGGTCACACAGACAGCTGTCAGGAATGGTATGCATATTGGGAAGCTCATTTAACCAGTGTTGGTGAAGCGCTCTGAGGACAGGAGATCTTCCTGAGATGCTGAGCAGTACTTTAACAGGCAATGGTTGGAGCCTCTCAGAAAGAGCTCTTTCAACCTGCAGTTCTGCCTCAGGTGTTTTTCCACCAGACAGATACTGCTGTCTGAAAGAGACAGGCTTCTGCTTTGAGTGTGCTGGAACAATGAAGGCAGGAATATTCATGTCTCATGAGCGATTTGCTTGGTCTAGCAGCCTGCCTGCGCATTCAGGGACACCATCACAGCATCTCGTAGACTGCAGAGCTGTTGCACTTGCTGCCTTATGATGGAAAATCAGTCTGTTGAAGTCTAAATCTTCAGCTGCTCCCAAGTATGTGCAACACTGGATATAAAACTGCACCAGTGCTCTGGTCTCCAGCCCCTCCATTTGGAGATAAACGTGCCAGGACTCCTAAATACTAGTGAACGGTCTACAGCATCTCTTTCCTTCAAACAAAACAGTGTTGGGTAACATGAGATTTGCAGGCACTGTGTTCGGTCAGTTCAAACATTTGGTAAGGCCACAGG
The DNA here is from genome assembly GCF_000687185.1 of Egretta garzetta. NCBI lineage: Eukaryota > Metazoa > Chordata > Aves > Pelecaniformes > Ardeidae > Egretta > Egretta garzetta. The sequence continues at coordinate 2,825,755 of NW_009258261.1, forward strand.
ACAGTCCAGGCCTGAGCTCTCCCTCCACCCAGCACCAGCCGAGAGCCTTCCTCTCCTGGCTTTCAGTGCTTTTTCAGTGTCCCCCTGCCTGGGGGCATCCTGGGTTTATGGGTGCTGATGGGGCAGTCCAGGTTCCTCACTGGGCTCAGCCTGATCACACTCACTTCATCTACCACATGGGCGGGTGTAGTTTTGCTTGGAAAGCAACTGAACAAGACATAACTATCTCCAGGGCTGTCTGAGGAGCTGTTGCTTCACTGCTCATGGCAAATCAGCCAGCCTGTATGGTGGGATGGGAAAAGTCCCACGGGCCCAGTAAAGGGCAGAGCACACCACAGAGAAATAGGATGCCGCTTGCCCAGCAGTTGTTGTCCCAGGCCACTGGCTCCGTGCCCCATCTGCGGTGAAGCGTGCAGGAAGGTGAAGTGCAGTCAGGCACAGGTGCTGGATATGCACATCTCCAAGGTGAGAGTGTCTAAGGACTTGGAGGAAGGACTGCCACCATCTGGGTGCTCGTTACGGTGCAAGCTGTTGCAGGGAAGAGCACAGAGTTGAAAGCTGGGGGCTTGCTTTGGTAAGGATGTAGTGACAGAGTTGAATTGTGACGGGACAGAGGAAGCCTAGTGGCACAAGGAGGTGCAGGGGATGGCAGTGGGATGACCTGCCTCTATGTCAGGAAGTGGAGATGAGACTCACTGCCACGGCTATAGAAGGAGCAGAAACCAAAGGCCACAGCCAGTGCAGTGGTGGCTTTACAGTGGTGTGCAACATCTATGGGTGACATGGGGACACTTGGGATTCCCCAGTGCTGCTAGAGGAGGGAGAGGAGGATGAGGTGGAGAGTCATGGCAGCCCTTTGCCATACTGTCCTGAGGGCTGGCTGAGCTACAGGGGCTTACAAAGAGTGACAGCACCTCTTTACCCCCAGCAGCTGGCCTGGGGAATGTGATGAGGTGCCACTAGGAGCTGACGCTGCTAGGCGTAGCTGCCTGTCTACAGCAGGAGGACCTGAATTTGAACATGTTTGATTTAAATTAACTCTAAAGGGAAAATCTGCACCTAAGGAGGTGCTGCCCAAGGAGGGAAGATGACTTCTAGTAATAGTAATGCAGCTGTTGACAATGAGGACTTGAGAGTCCACCAGGGTCCCTTGTCCCCTTCCCCAGACACCTTCCCCCAGCTCCTTCTGCACCCCTCAATATATGGCACAGGCCTGGAACATGACTCCCTATAACCCATATTTTAGATCAACCTGGAGCGTTTCCTTGAAGAGAAGCAAGAGGTTTTGGCATATTTCCTGGTTTTACCAGTTTTTTTCCCCACCTTTTCACATACATTCCTTCAAAACCCAGCAGTGCTATTGCTAAAGCCAAACCCTGTGGAGTGTAAGAAACATATCCATCCCCATCACTGCTCACAGCATTACTGTCTTCCCCCAGCCCCACTGCAAAGTCCCAGTGACAAAGCTGCAAGGAACAGGCAGCCAGCAACACATGCTTCACCTCGCACAGCTCATTTTCATTCAAGGACAGTGGTATGCAGAACTTTAATCTCGACCCTCTCTTTTTCAGGTCACCAGATCCTGTTTCTGACAGGGGCAGGCAGGACTGCATGGAGAGATGTGTAAGAACAGGATAAAAGCAGCACTCATTCCCCATCATCCCAGCTTCCAGGAGCACTTCTGCAACAGATCCAAACAACCCTGCTTCTTTGTTCTCTTTAAAAAAGCTCAGTTTAGACTGAGACCTAAGCTCAGCCCCTGCACCGATTAAACTCTGCTGCCAGGTTGGTGAGTGCCCCATTGTGCGGCCACATCACAACACACTTTGCTTGTTAGCAGCTAGGACCACTAGTTAGAAGCCAACAATAGCAGCCACAGTGGAAGGGGCTGGGAAGAGAGAAAAAAAGGGAAGCCACACAGGTGGCAGAAGACTTGCTCTAAGCTCATCATGCCTGTGATTTGGTTTCCTGGCTCTGACTCTGCTCCTGTCAGTCAGCCATACGCTGATCCCAGTCTTACATCATGATGGGGGTGGTGGAAGCTCCCACCAAGCATGGCTCAAGGAAACTTTCAGTTCATGGCAATTGCAGTTCAAGCAAAGGAGACCTCTTGCTCTACCAGACATCCAGGCTCCTGGGCTCAGCTGAGGGCAGCTGCCAGCTGAGGAGCCGAGCAGCTCAGGGTGGGGGAGAGGTAGTTTTGCAGCACAGACTCCAAATCCTGCAACAGGACAGTATGTCAAAAAGCAGGAACCTTTTGCTTTTAACTCATCTTTCAGGCTGGAGAGCAGCATGTGGAAAGCAAAGCTGTCCTGGCTATTATAACGAACAAATTCGAGGCAAGCCTGCCCTAGCACAACACTCCCCTTCTTCCCACATACATTTCCTCTTTATTTTTAGCTCTTCCAGCTGCATCCCAATATGCATCCCTGTATCAAAAATGCTCAAACAGAACAAAACCCAATATCCCTTAGCCCAACAGCCCCAAAGAGCAAGACACTTGGCCACAGCTGCTGGACAAACCCCACAGGAGGAAGCATGTTTATAGCACATGAGCTATACTGTACTTAGTTAAAATTTAGTAGCTACTTGCACATCAAAGTGAGGAACAGTCTATGTGAGGCAGGATGGAAATCCCCCTTGGGCAGCAGCACAAGTGTGGTGTGAAACACACAAGTTTTCCCCTTTCCTGAGAATTCAGCTTCTCAGCAGTGGGGCTTGCCTTACCACCTCTCCCACAGGGCAGACCTGCAGTTCAGTGCAAGAGAACAGAAGAGACGGGGCCAGCAGAGGCAGCAAGCTTGAGTCCCATAGGCAGAAAAAAAAAAAAAATCTGCTGAAAAAAACCCCGTTTTGCAATCAGAGGCAGAAAAGCAGGTGATGGAGGGAAGAAATCAGACAAGCTGGAATTTGGAAAGATTTATCTCAAATTCATTGCCTAAAGGCCAAAAGGGTGATCACACCTACCCACAAGTGCTAGCCTAAATAGAGTTGAGCTCCAGCAGTCTGACCATTCATACATTCAGAAATGCCCAGCTTCTGTGTTTGGCACAAACATTTAATAGTAGAATTCAAAACTCAGTGTGTTCCATTTTAGTCTTAAGTGGAAAATTAGTGCAGGTGGTAATCTAATTGTACAACAACATGTTAAAAAAGTTTATTTTACATTATATACATTAGGGAACATATTTCAAAGCATTACCAATCACAACAATAATGCAGGCCATAAATCACTTTAAATTTAGTTTGGTTTTTAGTGTATATTATCACAATAAAATATAAAGAACATATACAAAAAAAGGAGTCAAATGTGTGCATTTTGCTAAAACTTGGCATTTACATACTCCATTGGAAAGTCGCAATCAAAAATACTTCTGATCAAAACCAAGTTCCTGTGATGCGTAGTAACCATTGTATTGTTTGAATGAGGTAGTAACTAAATTATTTTGGCCATGTGTTAACATCATAAATCAAGAAAAGTGTGAAAATGGTTATAAGGCCAAAAAAAAGTCAAAATGGCAACATCTTTGAGCCACTTCCACAATGTGGAACGTCGCTCCTTTTCATTGTGATGTGAAACTATTTAGTAAGACAAACAGTAATACTAATTTTTATCATTGTATACACTAATAATTCAAACACCTATTGCAGTGTTAAAGCCAGGTACCACTAGTCTGGGACTGACACCCATCCAGAAAGTATTGTTTTCAAGCATAGAGAAGTAATCATAAGGAGAGTTTTAATTAAATATAAAAATACAGGTATTTAACTGGTTTGTTTCACAAAGAAAAACTACCCAAGTAAACTAAAAAAAAAAAAGGAACTTTGAAGCCCAAGTCATATCCACAAAGTCACAGCTTACCTTTGTGACTAAATACATCACATCTCAGTACATTGTGCAAACATGAACACCAGTGTGTTGCATCAAAATTAAAACAAGATTGTAATCTGATTACAGCCTTGGTTACAATTTCTAAAAGTTAAGATTTATTTGTATTAGTAAATTACATATAATAAAATACAATAGTGTTGTTAAATGTACTATATTTGTTGCTAGCATCCCGCTTTATAATAAACACACGAGAAGTCCTCAAAATAGTACCCCAATTTCATTTTTGCATCCTCAATGACTTTTACATCTGTACAGGTAAAACACTTGTACTTAACAAGAGGACTGCTATCTACATAAAGTCAGTGTAGGTCTTCAGCAAGAAGTTTCACTGAAAAATACTGCATATGTACAAAGATTACATAACAGTAAATTAAGCACTTCTGTGGTATCATAATGCTTATGTGTCCATACCACAAACAATTCTCATCTTCCTCTTACGCCACAATAAATTATAAAGTAACTGAAGTTGGGTTACTGCAGCTTTTGTGCAATTTCAGCCAGCCATGAAGTGCAGGAGTGTTCTCTTGTCATGGTGAGCTGCCTGCCGTCCACTGTTCTCAGTAACTGTTCTCATGCCCTGCCAGGATATACAAATTGCTGTTGGCTGTTGGGTTATCTGTCGGCCTACTCTCCAGCACCACAACCCTAAAAAGAAAATGAAAAAGCCACAATGTCAAGTAAGCCTTTGTGGAAAAACATCCCTGGATATAACTGTAAATATTCTTTTCCAGGATCCATCTGACCATTGACCATTTCTCTTTCGCTGAATGCCTCACGTCCAAAAGCAGCTCAAAGCAAGGTCAACCTCAAAGCTAGCTCAGAGCCTTGTCCAGGCAAGGTCTCCAAGGATCTCCCACAGCCTGTCTGGGTTCCTACTGCAGTGTTCAACCACCCTCGTCATTATGTTTTCCCCTCTTTTATTCAGCTGGAAATTCTCTTGCTACAATGTATGCCTGTTGCCTCTTGTCCTTCTAAGCGGGGGCTTCTGAAGAGGGCTACTACATGGGCTTGTGCTTCCCTGGAGCTTTGCAAAGCTAACCCATTAATCAGATGCCAGTTCTGGAAGTCATTACTCTGCCCTTTGCCATGAGACATGACAGATGACCACAGCTGACTCTTCTGTGAGCATTTCCAGTCTTTCCCTGAGCCTAAATCCACAGAAACTTCCTCCAGCTCTGGAAGTCCCAGAGGCAAAGGCTTGCAGGCTGAAGGAGTCCTCAAGGAAAGGACTGCTACGTGCAGAATCTTCTCTCACTATTTTCTTGCCACCTACCTTTGGCCAGCATTGGAGACAAGAGACCGGGTTAGCAGGACCTATACTACAAATGCAAAGACCATAAGGCATGTCCTAGATCAGACCTTTCTCTTCAAAGGAGAGACATTAGCAGTCACAATTACGTTTCACAAACTATTTGAGATTTTTTGATCAGACAAAAACTGCTAAAACTGCTAAGTGGACCAGGATGTTAATGATTGAATTCTCCTCCACAAACACCCTGAAGTGAAAATAGATTGTGGGAAATTCAAATCCATCTATTGTTCATTCACCTAAGGAGAGGTTGCTTGCTTCAAAACTATTGCTCAGAAAACCTACCCTCTGCTCAATGTGCTCCACAAAGGGAATGACATCTCTTGGCATGAGGCATTCCCTGCTGACCAGGAGAAAGCAACATGCAAGCTCTTATCAGACCGATGCCAGTTTTTTGGCTTCTCAGAACCCCAGTTCCTATGAACTGCCTAGGAAATGACATGTGTTACTGGAAAAAGATTTCACAGCTCAAGCACAAAATATGACAGAGCTGCAAGCAAAATGGTATCTGAAGAAATTGGAATTAATGTTTATTGCAGTGCAAAGTCTTTAAACATTGTCTCAGACTTAGGAGACTACTAGTGCAAGCCAGAAATAGATGGAACTGTATTTGGGGAAGAGGACATTATTTTTCCAAGGCAATGATTTGCAATGTCATGCTCCATTGTCAAGTCAGACTAATTTTTAAATTGAGCTGTGCTGTCTCTCAACAACTAAGAGAAATGACATAACAAAGCTGAGCTCCACATACACCTCACTGGAACA
>NW_009258261.1:2831759-2843018 GCF_000687185.1 Egretta garzetta
AGAAAGCTACAGGTATTGCACATAAGGCATAATCCTCAACCCCCAGCCAGTAAAAATTGCTGGAGCTAGCCAATAAAGTCACAGCACCATTGACTGCTGTTTATGTTATGGGTAATTCCAGGGCTGTGCATCAAGCTTGAAGAAGCAGAATATGGGGAAAGCCTTTGGTTGATGTGAAGCTTTTTTGGTAGTTCTAAGATGCCACAAGAGAGTGAGTTTACTGCAAGTGGCATAAGACAGAGGCAATTCTCAAAAGGAAAATTAACGCCTATCTTTGCACTTCATATAAATACGTTACTGGTGAAACCTTCATGTCAGCATGCATACCCCAGAAGACAAAACATCTGCTGTTTCTGTGGCTGTTACAGAAGTACAAAGTCCGACAGCAGGGCAGAGAAAGTTGAAGTCAGTGACATTCCTAAAATAGCAGTTACTGACTTGGCAAGCTGGTACCTGATGGGTCAGACAGACACAGTGTTGGTGTCCTACAAAGCAGACCCCAAAGAACAGCTAAGCTGGGAATTATCAAGAGCTCTTACAAGACCTGAGCTGTCATGTTGGGAGGACAACTGGTAGAGTTCCTTTCTGGGGGTGAAAGCGAGAGATTTAAATTTTTAAGTATTTTTTGCATTTGAGTGACCTACTGGCAGCAGAGCACCTGAAAGTAAAGATTTCACTAAGTTAAACAGAAGAATTGTAGCATGAAAAGGAAGACTCTCCTGGAGATTGTGACTGCAGCCAAATAGGCGCTTGAGTACTGGAAGCCCATAAAAGTTGTGGGGTTTTTTTTGAAGAAAGAGAACTTGAAGGGCAGAAAGGTAGACAGGTACACAAAGGATTGAGTAAAATGGCTAAAAAAGGAATCACAAGGAACAATCAAATAGAATTTTTACAAGGTAGAAGGAACACATTATTCTTCTGTTTTAGCATGCCACGTTCTCTTCTATTCATACCTGTCAGATCCCAGAAGCCTGAATATCCTTGTATTATCAGAAATTTCTTGTGTGATCTAGACAATAAAAATAAGAGAAGTGTTTACATGTTAAGTGCACAAGTGTTTTTGCTTTTAAAATCAACTTAAAGAATTGACTATAACTAATGTTACCAATTTACTGCTGATTTAAATCAGCTAGAGAACTTAATGCAACTGTGACTTTTAAATGAGATCTGAAAGTTTTCTGTAATTCCTGCCACATTACGCAAATTCCTGTGGTAGTAACTGCAAGCACAACAGCAGGGCTCAGCACTGCACAGTATTCAAGCTACTGGTGCAATTCTCTTTACAGCCATGACTGAAATAGATAGCTGTAGGGTGCAGTTTGTCTCACTCTAGAGCAGATATCCAAAATGGGTCAGGTAAATCACACATAAAATGCGTTTTGTTGAAATTCTGAATCATAGCAATGATGCACTAAATTCATCTTCTGAAAACCTTAACAGAGAAACATAATCTAATTTGTGGTACTTACGCCCATTGTGAAAAGAGAACATAGTATTTTGACATTTCAGACTAGTGCAATAGAGCTTTGTTTACTGCAGGTGAATTGTATTTGTGTGATACATCCTTATGATCACATGAATACCAAAGCACCAAAGAAAACATCATGTTAATAAAGTCAACCGAAGCCCACTGTATACTCCAAAGGATATTAAGTCACACTATGAATGGGCAGCACTGTTTACAAAACTCCTTTTCTACACAGCCACATTTCACATTCCTGAGGAAAGAAGAGAGGCTTCTCTCCTTCCCAGATCCTAGTTGTGTTAGATGACTTAGTGAATTCACTTCTGGCACAGAGAACTTGCAAGAGAATTTTAATTCACAACAACTAAGTTCACCACTTTGTTAAGAAAATTACTTCCTACTTGTTGTGGGGCTGAGTCTGCACAATCTTGGCCCAAATTTTGAGCATCTGGTCTCAGAATTCACATAGTTCCCTGTTTCATTCTTTGCACTCAACCAAACCACTGTGGAAGGTCACGGTTATAGAAGGAAATAACTTTGCAGGCAGCTCAAATCATCCCCAATTAGACAACTGATATTAGATTAAGCCATCTGAGCTAATAACATCTTCAAATACAAACATGCTGCAAAGTTAGGTTGGTCAGGTTTTTGTCCTGTGTAACCACATGCTATATAGTATAAGACTCCCCAAAAGTAATCAATATGCTCAAGATCTGAGCATGGTAACGGAGGCTTTTCATATTACAGTTGAAAATGAGTGGTGGTTTGGTGTTTTTTTTTAATTCTTAGTAGCTGTGGCTAGTAGGACAGTCAGGAGAAAGAGGAAATTTAAAAAGGCCTGAGAGCTTACCCTAGACATGTTCTACAGAGAAAAAGTTTTGGGTGGCTTGCTTTCTGACAGCAGCTCAGTTCTGCCTTCTGTTCTTCATTTAGTGCCGGCTTGGGCTTGACAGTAACATAGCAAGAAGACAATGTTTCTTATGCTTTGCATAAACAATATAAAGCATCCACTTGCACTGCAGCACTCTGGGGCACGTCCTCTAACAACTGGATCAGAGCTACTAAGTGCCAATGGGTGGAGTAATCCACTGAGCCTTGCAGAATGCTGCTAGCAGGAGTCTGGAGAAGTGCCTAGTGGCATCATCTCCTCCTCATGGTCCATGCTAACAGCAGGGTGCTGCAGCTCACCATTATGAGTTCTTGGGAGAAGAACAATCATGCCTGGAGATCAAACATGCACAAATGCCACAAAACCCATTTGCAGACTTGGAACTAAGTAGTAGTCTGACTCTAGTCTTTGGTCCAACTTCCCACAAAGAGCAGTCTTACTATCAGCATAGATTAGGTCAGCTGTGGCTTATGCAAATAAATGTAGTTGTGTAACAATGTGTAACAATCTCAGCCAATGTTACACTGACAAAAACTGCTGAAGTTTGGAAACACTCTTTAACAAACAAATTAAAAGACTCATTAATATCCTACAAAGCGCAGCATTTCCACTAACAGATGCACAAAGTTTGCAGCAAGAAAAAAAATGGAGTTGGGAATGTACTTATAATGGTTTAACAATGTCTAAAAATCACATGAAACTGGCCAAGAAAAAAGGGACTATACACATGTTAGAAAAAATTTTTAGGTCATTCCGACGTGTTTTGCCTGAGAATGTGTTGTGGTTTAACCCAGCAGGCAGCTGAACACCACACAGCCGCTTGCTCACAGACCCCATCCCTCCGTCGGATGCAGGAGAGAATCAGGGAAAAAAAGGTAAAACCCATGGGTTGAGACAAAGACAGTTTAATAAAACAGTAGAGGAAAAAAGTAGTAGTATTAATAATAGAATATACAGAATATACAAAACAAGTGATGCTCAATGCAATTGCTCACTACCCACTGACCGATGCCCAGCCCATCTTGAACAGCGAGCACTCTCCCCCTGGCCAACTCCCCCCGAGCATGCCATCATACGGTCTGGAATAGCCCTTTGGCCAGTTTGGGGTCAGCTGCCCTAGCTGTGCCCCCTCCCAGTTTCTTGTGCACCTGGCAGAGCAAGGGAAGCTGAAAAAGTCCTTGACTACTCTAGGCGCTACTAAAACATCCTTCTAGTACTAAATCCGAAACACAGCCTTATGCCAGCTACTAGGAAGAAAATTAACTCTATCCCAGACAAAACCAGGACAGAATGGAAAATACTTCTTTTGAAAGCCAGGCACTAAAATCTTCAAATTACTCATAAGCCAAGGGAACATGGAAGAGACTAAAAAAACAACAGGCAACTCAATCAACACTGACAAAAAGCTAAAGCTCTGCAGTAGAGTATGACACCACTGGCAAAGTCCAAATGTTGGTATCCACATTTGAAAGGCTAAGGGACTGACACTGGTCTTCAAAGCAATTTAAAGTGAAGAAGATTGTTACCAAGAATTCGGTTTGGATATTTTCTATGGCATCATGGCCCAGGCTCTAGCTGCTTTCTGCTTTGTATGTTAGACTTGACAGGGGCTCTTCTATAGCTTCACTAATTAGTTTGTAGCTTGTGAAACATGCTTAGAATAAGACTCCAGCTTCCAGGCCTAACCTAGGAAGCTACCAAAATGTTTTATTCTTTTTCAGACCACAGCATTATGCATTTATCCTCTACTTGGCTTATATTAGAAGCTAGATTTTGAAGCAAAATGCAGTACTTACCTCATTTGATCTAAAACTCCTTCCTTGCATGCCATGCTTCCAGAACGCTAACACACTATCTTGTAGGCAGACTGGTAACAAAGAACATTGGAATCAGTTCTGAGGCATAAATTCAGCTCATGCTTTTAAGGCCAAAAGCATATGACTACAATTTTGAAATTTGTGCATGTATGTTTTATTGTATCATATTCACCCAGACAGACTGCAAAATGTCTCACAGGAATAGCTGAACCTGCCTCAAAAGTTTAATGAGTGGGATTTAAAAATATTCCTACCCAACCAGAAAAAGTTCTAAAACTGTCCTTCTGTCTAGTCCTAAACACGTCCTTTCCTTTGAATACGAAACCCCTCCTCATTCTAATACTAGCAGAAAATATATATTGAACTCTAGCAGAAAAGTTACAGGGATACTGTAGTGACATTTTTCACTTTTCCAGAAACCATATGGCTAATATGGTCCTCCTGCAATAGCAATGCAAAGCTTTACAGAGCCCTCTACTTCCCAGCCCTTCCCCCTTGTCACAAACATGGTGACAGACACCTGCATTTGAACCCTGTGAAAAGAAATGGGTCTAGGGCCTCCCTCAAGGAGAGGGCAAGTGTGTAGATCCCCAGGAAGAATCTGTCCCACCTGCATCCAGCATCCTGACTCTGGACAGGTATGCAGGAAAAGCAGCAGAACTCTCTGGAGACACTACCAGGCCAGAACAGGACACTGATAGCTCATCTGTGATGAGCAGAGAGGACTAGAGTACAAGCAGAAGTCCCACAGTGAGCAACTTCAAGTACATGTAACTCCTCCTTTCCCCCCATTCCTAACCAACAGGAGCCATAAAAGTAATGTTTTCCATGACAACGTTTTTTTGTCCTCTTCTCCATGGGACATTATGTTTGAAATGCTTGAAACTTTAAAGCTTTTCCTCAGAAGTAAATTCCAACTTTTTATTGGTTTTGTTCCCACTGTTCCTCCTCTTCTGGTGCTACCCTCCAGCTGTCCACATGTCCTTCCTCGTCCCTCTTTCAAAAGCATGTGATGCAATCCAGGTATGTAACCACTGGAGAACTGTCAAAATAAATGTATTCTGTCCTCCTGTTTCACAAATCTAGCTCATTCAGATTCTTCACAAGAAAACAAAATTTTACATACAGTGTGTGATGTATAGTTTAGTCTTTGAGCTGCTTTATAAAAATGGACTGTGTGAAGACACATGCAGAATGCGTTAGCCGTGATACACAAAGTTTATGTAGTTACTGTTAAGGTATTCTTTAGAAGCTTAAGGTCTCCCTCATATTACCAAGACTGCAGAGTTATTAGTCCATTCCAATTGCTCCTAGGGAAGCACGTTACATAGTGCACTGAACCTTTCACTGAGCCTTCTCACACAGTGAAATGCATGATATAAGTGTTTCAAATGCCAAAGACCTGAGAGTATCTCTAATTCTGTACTGTAAGAGTAAACAAGTTAATCATAGAATATTTTGAGTTGGAAGAGACCCATAAGGATCATCAAATCCAATTCCCTGCTCCTCACCTAAAACTAAACCACATGACTAAGAGTGTTGTCCAGACTCTCCTTGAACTCTGACAGGCTTGGTGCTGTGAACCATTTCTGTGGGGAGCCTGTTCCAGTGACCAAGCACCCTTTGAGTGAAGAACCTTGTACTAATGTCCAATACGAACTTCCCCATATGCAGCTTCATACCATTTCCACGTGGCCTACCAGTGGTCACCAGAAAGGAGATCAGCACCTCCCCATCTGATGTGCCTGCCCCCTTGAGGAAGTTGTAGACTGCAATGAGGTCACCCCTCAGACTTCTTAAGATGAACAAATCAAATGACCTCAGCCACTCCCCTCTTAAGTCTTGCCCTCCAGACCTTTTCACTCTTCACTCATTTGTATTAAATTTCATATGGCTGGTGATTGCCCAACTCTATAGTCTATCCAGATATTCAATGTTAATAATGAAATCCAACTTACCTATTGATTCAATCTGGAAGTCAAACGTGAGCTCTGATGACAGTTTGCGGCTGGATTTTAACCTGCCTTGCAGATTCACTATTTTTATGCAGCCTATACAATAAATAGGATAGGTCAACCAATTAATCTTCAATATATGACCTAATTTGAAGACAGACAGTATGCATGTACATGCATACGTATATATTTAGTTGGTACTAAAACTTACAATCCAAACACACCAAAATGGTATCTCTCTCCAGCTGTGTTACATGTACAACACTTGTCTCTGTAGTGTCTATAAAAAAATGACAGTTAGTTCATAACATAAATTACCATGAAATTTGAAATGGAAGTTCTAGAGATTGAGACAACTTAATGGGTTAGTGTGCTTTTATCTACTTAAAATAATAATCTTACCAGTGACATTTCTCTTCTCTTAGAGAGGCATGTCCACTTATCCAACATGTTGACTGTGACAGGAAAACTGAAGCTGTAATATTAAAGTATGGACTTAATCCAGCCTTTTCTGAGCCATGTCACAAAAGCAAACTCATGTGTACATTGTTCTCCCTTTACTCTCTGTTGGTGTTATTTAATATTGCTGTTGCAAAAGATGGCAGATATAGAAGACTGTCCACGCTAAACCTGAATGCTGTTTCATTCCATTTTTCTTCTGCTTTTATTTCTAAATCTTGCTAGGGACTTTCATATTAGTACTTAATTCTTGCTGCTATTTTCAGACTTTCCATCCCCAGATCTTCTAAAAATAGGGGTTATTTCCTTCTCCAAACTCTTAGAATAAGGGTTACCTTCCTGTCTTCTGGGTTACAGCTGCAGCAGTCTCCATCACAGCAAACAGGGGCATCTGACCCACAAATGATTAGTGGACACGTCAACTCAAAAGAGAAGTGTAGTTTTGTCCATTTGTTTGTTAACATTAAAATTACACAAAAAGCAGCTCTTACTAATTCAGCATTACTGCCAGCGATTCTGTAGGCATTCTTTCATACAGAAAAGAGAAACTCATTAAATCTGTTAGAGATGAGAAGTTAGAACATGTTACCTAAAATACAAAAGCAGCTTTCAGTTAAATAAGAGAATCAATGGTCCTGTTGAGAAGCAAAAAACTCCTCAAGGATGATGCAGAAATGTGCTCTGTGAGATGTTCCCTCCATATCTTTTTTGCTGTTTGTCTTGGAAGGTATACGTTTATGATCTTAACCAAAGGTGGATATAGCCATGATGAAAGCATACAACAGAAGGACTGGAGATACACATCTGTGCAACCACACTATGTGATGTGGAAACATGTACTGCACTGGCTGAAGCTAACAGGAGAAGGATGGCAAGGGGAGAAACCCCCTGCCGTAAGTCTCTGCCAGCTGTTTTTTTAAAATCGTCTTTATTAGACATTTTAAAAAAAAGTCAAATGTCAAACAATAAAAACTATTTGAGGGAAGCTATTTCTGATCATATGATATAAGCTTTCCTCATTTAAAAAACAGTGAAAAATCTGTTTCATTGCATTATTGCTCTCCTGCCAGCAGGGGACATGAATAATCCAATACAACATGAAGGTTTAAATTAGAGTCAAACAAACAGGAAAAAATAACAACATAGACACAACACAAGAACACACAAGCAATTCAAGTAAGCTAAAGAAGTATTTTTGGAAGGCACAATGCAATGTTATATTTTCCGCATAAAAAAAAGTAACCAGGAAGGGATTCCTGGTTCTTGTATTTACACACTGATGCAGACAATACTGAGAGAAGAATGACAACAGGACATTATGAGTGAAAGAATTTCTCTTCAGCGTGCCACTTTTATGGACTCTACTGAGGTCACACAGTTACATAAATAGATATATGAGTTTGAAAATAAAATGCACTAACTCTGAAGTAGTTACGTGCATTAATTGGCCATCCACTGATCACTTCAGTTTTTGTAACTATGCTTTAAACTGTGTCAAAAATCTGACATACTTTTCAGCAGCAAGAAAGTCAGCAGTTCACAGTACACAATCAGCCAGACTCATACACATGTATATGCCACCACAGGCTAAGTATAAATACATCATGGATCAACAAGGACTCTATGCCTGGGAATAACAAAGCTATTTACTGCTTCTAAACCTGCAAGCTATGACTGGGGTCAGCTCACTATTGCATCTAGGTTTAGGGGGAGTCTTGCAACACTAGAAAAGTAATTCTTAGCACGCTTCCTTCTTAAGAGAATTTCTACTGTTGCTCAGATGGTGCCCTCCTCACTCATAGCGCCCAGTGATGGACAGGTACTTGGTTTCCTGCTACCAGTGGTCCTAATCACTTCCACTTTCCATAAACAGTGGAAGAATAGAAATATGCTCTCTCTCAGCAGGAGGCTGATAACACAATTTCTAACCACAGTGGCTTACTGCAGGAGAGCCAAACCACACCTACAGTGATGTTGAAAGAAATTGCTCAGAGTACAATTCTATTAAAATCTATTAAATAAACAGAAGACATGGTGCCAGGGTAAGAGCACTGAACAACACAGTGGGTAACAGTTAAGTAACAGCCTGATTTATGGAAATTCAAGAAACCACAACTCCATCCCCTGCAATACTTAAAATCTCAAGAAATCTAATCAGTTCCACAAGTAGAAACATCAAAAAAAGTGCACGTGCAAGCAGGTACAACCAGATACCCCTTTAACTGGAGAACTTAAAATGATTACTTAGCCTGAATAATTTAGCCATTAATTTCATCAGAGGAAACTACCTTTCTAGTGCTTCAGCTATAACAGACGAGCAAGGAATGTTTCTGAATGCAATTACAACAGCACACAAACCTGTTTCTGTAAACCATGAAGAGGTAGAATTTGGGTTGACAGTCTCAAACTTCACCACTTGGTTGAAGTCTCTTCCTCTACTGACGCCGACACAAACTAAAGGAAATTCTTGCTCAGGGACTACCAGCATTTCAAACAATCTCAGCGGACAAGGTACAGGAAAATCTATGTGCTAGATTAAGAAACAAAACTAGATATTAGAAGGGAAACAAGTTTAGTCTCAGTTGCTATTAGCTACTTATTAGCTAACTGGTAAATTTTATGCCAAACATTTTTTTAACATTAAGTTTACTTCTTCAGATAACAGTAACTGATAAATACAAAAAGCCTGCATTAAGAAGCTTAGAGAGTCTTCATGCCCACTCAGTTAAAATAAGATAGGATGTATTTTAATCACGTGTGTCCTGTGCAGCTGCCACAGATGACAAGAGTGCTGTATCCATCATTGCTCTCCCTGGCTATGGAGCCTCTAAGCCTTGTTTCCCAGGCTGATCAAGTTATAGCAGCTGCCTCTCTACAAACATTGAGTCCACCCTGGCTCCATCTCTTCAGATGGTGTCAGATGGGGAGATAACAAGCATTTCTGGACACATACAGTGTCACAAAGCATAGAGTAAGTGGCTACCTTCTCTCTGGTATGGGAACAAAGCCTGCTGATAACCCACATTATCACTCCCCTCTGCCATGTCTCAGTGTCAGCCAGAGGTTTTTTACTGTGCAACTAAAAGGCAACGTTCACAGAGAAAAAGGCTTTGCTCTTTACTGAAGTACCACAAAACCAAGAACATTCCTATAAATATTTTGAGTCGGCTATTTAAATGTGTAATATGTATTAACTATTTTTTATATAACTTAACAGAAACCAAGAGAAAAGTCTAATAACTCAAGAAACGGCTAATACTTATTTCTTAACAAGTCATTACAAGATAAACAAAACTGAACATGAAAGTATTTCACCTTATCATAATATTACCTTGATTAACATAAATTTTTGCATTGGTTCAACCCATTCTAACAAAACAATGCTAGACTGTAGGGCTCCACAAAGGTACTTGTGGCCTGTGTAGGGATTCCTCACTGCCAAAAAAAAAGAGAGGTCGTGTACATTAGTGTACTAAGCAAATACAAATTACAAACAATTTCCAACTAAATAACAGTCCATACACTTTTGGAAGGTACCCACCACCACCACTCTAATCTTTTATAAAGGCAGCTGCTGAAAAGTCAACATCGACACTATGAAAATTGTGACAGTGAGCATGCTGGAGCAGGGGTTGCCCTTCCACCGGGCATGAACAGCTAGTAGCTGGTGCCAAATAAGCCATAATAAACACAACTCTCATAAGAGCGCTGAGGTATGTTTCACCTCCTCCAACTCAAAATAAAGTTGTTTTTTTTTTTTTTTTTTAGACTGGTAGTTGGGGTTTACTATTTTAGATAGTCTTAAAAAAAAAGTTGACTGCATACACATTTGAAGCATCTTGCTCCACCATGTTAGTTTCCCTAAGCTATCTCCAAATCATCATGAGAAGCTGTTAAAGAATGGCTTTTTCTATGACACACAGACACTTATCCAGCAGGTGCTGAATAACCACTGTCACTTGAGAACTGCTCAGCTGCTTTCTAAGCACTGTCACAGCGAGTCTGAAATCCAGGATCTCTATATTTCAGATGAACGCTTCTATGCGGAATTTTTTTTTTTTTTTTTAAAGTGACATCATCTCTTTCCACTCAACTACTGCTCTTCTATTGTTTGTCAGAACTCAATTAAAAATTGGAAGAGAACAATAAAAGTTGCAAAATTGGGCACTGTGAAATCTGAAGTTTCAAAACTTTAATTCTACAGTACTGACAAAATTTCACTCCTTAAGCACTACCAGCATATCCATTAAGACAAACAAGTGTTACTTCGCACTTTGTGCAATTACATCTAAAGACCAGATTTTGAAGTGCAATAAAGTGACTGTGGGCCGTCAGGCAATTAACAACACAGTTCATATAATGAGCTTCTACAATCCTGTACTATCTATATAAGTGAAATATGCTCATGCTGCCTTACTGCCAAGGAAATCCAACAGCAATCCCTTGGCACCTTAGACATCAAAGCTTAATTTCATTAATCCAAGTTCTCACTCAACATCAGCCAAAACTGCAGTAAATAACGCTTGGCGTAACCCTTAGTAAGGCTGAACTCAGCAGCAGAAACCACAAAACGTGCAATTACCAATACCTGTATGGTGGAGAAACAAGACCAGAAGTTCTCGTCTTTTTCTGCCTCCTGTAGCACTGCTGCTTCCCCCAGGCCAAAGGGATACT
>NW_009258261.1:2843032-2852143 GCF_000687185.1 Egretta garzetta
GTAGGCTCAGGCTGCACGTAATAAGCAGGGCAGGAGAGGGGAATCTATCATTTCTCCCCTTGGACCTGCCTTTTGCAGCTGCCCTTGTCGCCATCACAAATTATCACTTAATGCCTATGATGCAAGAAGGACTCCAGGCTTATTAGGCTAAGCTATCTCTGAATGCCAGGACAGCAGACTCCCCCCCCCATAATGCTAAGTACCACAGTGCTCTTAAATTCTGTGCCTGTTCGTACAGAAACCATAAGATTACAGAGGAGCACACCACCAGGTTTCTCATTTCATAAACAGACACCTGAAAACATATGGACTGCCAAATTAATTTTCATGTCGGAAAACCAGCGTTCATACCTACTCTGAACCCTGTCACTCCACCCCTTCAGGTATTCTCTCCAGCATCCATTAACATTCTCAGCTTGACTAGATACCTCAATTAGGGCAAGGCCTGGACATACACAGTACATATCATTAACACCCTACCACACCCTAGAGGATTTGTACCCCAGAAAAAGTCAAGTTTTAACAGGTGAGCTGGACAAAGAAGTGATAACAAACATCAGATGTTTTAGCAATATCACATAGATTTTTGTCAGGATGAATGACAGATGCTCACTTATCACTGAGTCTCTGAAAAATTTCCTGTATAACACAACTCCTCACACCAGTTGAAACATTTCCAGGGGCAAGAGCTTGATCCCAAGACATCATCCATAGTTATCTTTCCTGTTTTTGAGGGGTTTCTTAGGGTGGTTGTTGTTGTTGGTTTTGGTTTTTTACAGACTGCCCAGGGGGGTTGTGGAGTCTCCTTCTTTGGAGATATTCAAAACCCGCCTGGATGATGTCCTGTGCAACCTGCTCTAGGTGACCCTGCTTTAGCAGGAGGGTTGGACTAGATGATCTCCCAAGGACCCTTCTAACCCTTGCCATTCTGTGATTCTGTGAAATCCCTCTGCCTTTATTCCCCTTTTAAAACATGTCACTTTGACACTTCAGTAGCTGGCACTCTGAACATGCTGAAAAGACTTCAGACACAACACTCCTCAACGAACTGAAAATACTCCTTGCTTTTTATCTTTCAATACTGATAACTGGAACTTGTGCTAGGAAGTCAGGCTACTTAAGCCTGATGGTAACTTCTTTAAGGCACTCCATCCATGGAGATTAGGTTCTTCCCGAGGGCTGGTTTAAATTTGACATGCATTCTGCTTCTCTGCATTTCTTGAGAATTGCCTTTAAACACAGAGTGAAATGGGAAAGTTTTCACTGCTTAAACACAAGGACTAACCTGAAAGAGCTCACTGCTTGCAAATGCATAGTTTCTTAATACTGAAAAAAGTCTCTTCACCCTTTACCTCCTAAACCTGACTCACTAATCTTATTACTGCCACCATTTGTACTGGTTCTTGGCATTTATTCTGCAGAGCTTTACTTACCAACACAACACTTCTGACACCATTTAGTGTCAGGAATTTTTGTAGACACTGCAAACTTCCTACAAGATATAAATACAGAATTATTGATCAACTAAAACAATTGAAAGAATTTGCTTTTTAGAGAGTTGTTGGTGGGAAAATTGTATTTGCCCCCCAGAAAAACTAAAAATATATTCCTTTGTTTATTTCTTCTCAGAATGGTATGCTGAAAACATACATGGTGATGCCTTTGTTAGCACTGAGAAGCTGCTCAGTTATGCAGCATTATGAATGCAGTTACAAGTCAGGAAAGGAGATGAATAGGTTCCTCAGTACCTTCAAGCATCATTTACCACTATCTCTTGCTATTTAATTATATGTATTTATACACATGCCTGGATAATCCAGTCTATTGGTACTCCCATGATTATTCTTTGCAATGCTGTAACATATTGCATCTTGCACTGGATACTACACAGACAACATAAAGTCCACTCTTGTCCCAGAGACATTATTCACAAGACACATAGACCCAAGGGGTGTGGGAAATGATGCCATACTGGACAGTGTGCTGGGCCACAGTCCTTGCAAACTAACAGCTTAAATTTTGCAAAACTTCACATGCGTTTCAAGAGGAGGTCTGAAGTAGGACTGGAAGACAGCTTTGCAAGATCTTCTCTCATGTGCAGGGAACACTCCCTGAGAAATCACGAAAACAATTACTGGAAAATTTATCAGATAAGACAGGGAAGATGTTGTCATTTGTTTCTATACAGACTTGAATACGACAGACAGTATGGAGATTGGCCACAGTAGCCTTGACAGTAAAAATAACTAGTTCGATGCTGTAGAGAAGATGGGAATAAGTGGAGTGACAGATGCTGCAGTCAAAGCTATGAATTGGGAAAAACACTTGCATAGCATTTCAGATGAAGCTGTTCAGAAGTGACGGATAATGCAGCAGGACTGAGCAGAATGAAAACTAAGTACTTAGCCCCAAATTTTGCTTGGAAGAAGTCATGGAAGGTTGGGAAAGGAACTGCTCAAGGACACTTAAGGGAAAAAAGCTGGAAAGGAGACTTAACACATTTTCTGCTACTGAATGTTTGCCTACCAAGTATCATAAATTGAGCTTAGACCATTTTGCAGATGAATATATGAACCTCACAAATTACTTCAAATTCTATTTTGCTTTGCATTTTCTCTACTGAAAACTTTGCTTTTAACATATCTACATTTCTCATGTAGCACTCATCTTCAGGGTATCTGGGAACTTGCTAAAGAATACACTTTGTGGTCTGATAGGGAAAAAAAATTATGCTCTTCTATGCACTTCAAATGTATTACTTCTGCCTGGCTAAATGTTACTACCCTGATGCCTTACAGCAAGGCATAAACTGGCAAAATGGATTATCTAAATGAGTCACTCCTGCCTTTGAATGACTGGCTTGGCATGCACACATTCAGGTTGTGTTGCATTTTTCTTGGGAAGTGACATGACTGGACAAGAAATTTTCCAAGCCCTCTGCAACCTAGTTGAGATGTCACTCCAGGCTGAATGCAGTCTGAAGGTCTTCCTCACATGATCTTTATGATAAGTATGGTTATTAGTCCATTGCTGATGCAGTCTTCAAGCCAAAGTCACCCAGCCAAAGTTAGTTTGGAAGAGAGAGGAACACAACGGTGGTGCAGGCACACAGAAGACAACAATTCAAAGCACAAATTATCTCTTAGGTAATTAGAATTTAGCTTCTAGGAAGAACACAATATTCAGACAAGTGTTGCACCATTATATTTGTAGATAACTGAACAAGAAGCCTTTCCTGAATCCAAGAATTAATGTTAATAAGCTGTTAACAGGTAGCAGAGAATCAGGTCTTCTCTAATAAAATTTCCTTACAGAAAGCCTATTATACAAGAAGAAATGGAGATTCACTATGCACTTCAAGAATCAAAGGTTTCTCTGCAAACTAAATTAGTGTTACGACCTCCTCCTCTTGGATCTGAATGGGGTCCTAAGGCTTGTTTGGCAGCCAGCACTATACCCAGTCTCTGGGATTTTGTATGTGCTTGTTAGTAAATAAAGTTGGAGGGGAGGGGCTGCATGCACAATGTGCTGTAGGCCTCTCAGGACAAAAGTATCTTGTACACTAGCCTGCGAAAAATGACTACCTAATGATGAATGTCAAATCTTACTCCAGTTCTACTCTTCCCAGCTTTCCAAATAACCCATGAGCCCATTCCCTCTGCAGCAAAAGATTACACAGCGCCACTTTGTTTAAATAGAATGGAAAGACAGTGCCCAGAATAACTAATCTAAGATCACCATTCCTACTTGTGTGAAATCACAGGTACAATACTCACCCTAGATTTTGTTTAGCATCAGGTACAACCAGGATTTACCATACTAGACTATACCTGAAAAGAGCTATGCCCAGAAACAAGAGTCTTCATGACAAGAAGGTAAGATGTACCAAAACCCATTTCTCTAATAAAAGTATATTCACATCTTGATTTGTGTAAATTTAAGGATCTACCCTCTCATTAATGCCCATATGATTTATTTGTGGCAATCTGTGAACAAAGCTCCACATTATTTAGTATTCCCAGAGTTTCACAAGCATATCCTGTCCTCCCAGAATTAAGATATACCAATATATCTGATGACATATATTTACCTGGGAAGTATTCGGTCAGGGAGTTTATGTGCTGGAATAGCAACTGGTAACTTTTGCATTTGCCTTGCATAATCAAACAGTCCTGGTAGATTATGGGAATAAAGCTGAGAAGCTTTACCTGGGAATTAGAAAACAAAACCACACTTCAAATACGAAACCAAATGTTTACCAGCACTACCACTCAAAGATAGCACAGTAACTTACCAGATATTGATAACAAGCAATTGTTCATGACATATAACCATGTACACCTTCGAGGAAATAGCTGATAAAGGGAAGGAAAAAAAAAGAAAGAAAAGCATTCATTTTGATATACAGAAAATGTGAGCACATTAAGTTGATCAATTAATATCTGCATAGAAAACAGCACAAAAATAATATTGACTTGTTTTTTGTAGCAGAAATTAGCTTAAGCCAAGTAATGTTTACCTGGATTCCAGAATTAATTCAGAATAAATCTTAGGCACAGACACTATATTTAACATACACATTAACATTTAGACAATTAAACATTTCATATTCATGTCTCCAAGTATACTATAATTAGTCAACAAGATGTAATTTTAAAGATCAATCCTTTTTCAAAATTTTAAAAACCACCAACCTTTCTCCTTCAAAGGAGAAAAGCTTAACAACAAACTTCAGTAAACAAAGCATGGTCAACAAATCACAGCCATTCTAAAGCCTGTGATAGTCCGAATCTCTTGAAACAATGAAAACTGGCACTTGAAAGGACTCTCCCATACGATTACAGATTTCACTTAAGTGATCACGGAAGGCAATAAATGGTCAAGGCAGAATTGTTATTTGTTAGATTCCACAATTACTAGAAAGATGGGGCTGAAACCAACAAGACATCCTTAAAAAAAAAAAAAAAAGATAAAAAATATGGTACTTTTTTCCCTCTCACGTAACTTCTGGAGCTTGCTGCCACAAGAGGTCATGGAGGTGGAAAGCATCAACAATGTAAATTATGGATTAGACATACTCATGTCCAACAGGTCCATTAATGGACACAAAAAGCAAATAGGCAGCGATCCTCCAACATGCCCAATTTAATGACTGTAGTGGAGTCTGAGGAGAACAGACAGTGGCCAAGCTCACAGGCATTTCCTACTATCGCTTCAGGAAATAAGACTATTGGGCTAGAGAGACACTATGGAAGATATTTCTTTTGCTCTTAAAATAAATAAAAAAAACAAACCACAAAACAAAAAACCCCACCAAACAAGAACACAACCTTAGTAGCTTTGGATCTGAGGATTAGAGAAGAATGTCAATACTTCAGATTTGTAGGTTGATTGACCTGTCACTCATTCCTCCTGTTCCATACGAGTGGTTGTTTTTACAAGCATCTCCTGCTTATTAAAACATTTCCCTAAAAGCTCACTAGGCAATGCACTACAGAACATGGTGCTTAGCGAAAACAAGGATGGATGTGAGAGCATGAGTTTCATTACACCTATTCTCCTGGTCAATTTAAAAAAAAAAAAAAAAAAGAAAAAGAAAAAGAAAGGAAAAAACAAACAAAACTTTCCTTGGTCTACCTGGCCTACAAGAATATTTCATTGGTGATATTTTTCAGGGTAGGTTTTACAACTGCAGTGCAGCAGCAGAGAGCTACCTGAACTGAGTTTAAACCAGCTAACTCAAGCATCAGTATGATTATGGGTTACACGGAGCTCAGTGCAAGCTAAGTAGGCCTTCTTCTCAACACAACAGACATATCTACAATGTCTGGACCCTGGAAGATGAACAAAAACCAATGCCTCCAGCTTACAGTGTGAAGGCTGTCTTTGCAAATTCTTCCATCTTGATGGCAGATGCATAGCTCCCTAAGTTAGGGAGAAGGCAGGAAAGAAAACAAGTCTCTTAGAGATTAATAAAAAAGCTGGAGAAGACACCATACAGAGAAGCCTGCAGCTGGTATTTCCCCCTCCCCACTATCCCCTCAAAAAATTACTATTTCTAGAATTCTGCAAAGACAGAGTTTTAATTGGGATTTAGTAAGCTCAGTCTCATCACCAAAGTTGCTTTTAATGCCAAAAGAATGGACTCTAGTGTATGAAGGATCTCCTTCCTTCCCTGTAGCTGAAACACATTTGTTGCAAATATTCTATCTTGTAACAAAGCTTTAAAGAAAATAGAAAATTTCATCCAGAATATATCAGGGACATTCCATACTATTTAAAAAATCATTTAACTGCAGGACAACTATGATGAAGTTCAACACATTGATATATGCAGATCTCCTACTTAAATATGGTTCAGCCTTAAAAACTTAAACATGACTGAAAGGTATCCTCAATAGTAAACATTTAAGGTAATTCTCAGTGTAGCTAGTGTCTATGTAACTGTAGTAAAGACAATTTTTACAAAGATTATACAACATTAATCTGAGTGGCTAAAAAAATGACAAAGATGCTTTTTTTTCCAAAATATCTAAACAGAAATATACCTGCTCCATTGATGTTTCATGAAGTTCATTGAGGTTCAGTGTGTAAATACCTTCTTCTGCACCAAATATCAAGTACTGATCTGCAAACACAAACAAAAAAAATCTAGAAATCCTGACTTAAGGAAGGTGTGTTTTATAAGGGTACGCAGCTCTTTACCAAAAAAAGACTTAAAACAATTATGCGCATTGAAACAAACCAAGCTATAATAGTGATGCTGCTTGAAAGCATGGAAAATTAACCTTGCTAAGGAAGCTTAAATTTGTGGATGAGGCTGTTTTAAGACATTAGGAAAGATCAGTCTTTTTTTTCTGTGACTAACAATTGGAATAAAAACCAGCAGTGATACAACCATAAGCAAGAATACATGTAAATAATTCCCTCATATATAGATACATGTAAATAATTCCCTCATATATAGATTATCCTACTTAGATATTTCCATATATTTTGTGACCTATTCATAGTGTTCTTTTAGAGGACTTCAACAGCAGTATTGACTGGAATGTTTTCTCAGTACTTTGGAGGTGCCTCAATTCTTGAACATAATTAATACCTTGGATTGCACTTAGACATGTGAACAAGACAGACATATACTGAGAAGATGTCAATTGCAAAAGATTGACTTCTGTAACTTCAGTTTCTAAAAACCTGAAGTATTTTCTTGCTTACTGTCTCAATAGCATGTCTATATAGCCTACAATCAAAAGGTGAAATTGCAGGCAATGCAAGTACAATATTACCAATTATCCCGTTCATCAGGCTATTTATTTTTGCATACATTACAATGTATACATTAAAATGTAGTGCTTTATTAAAGAGAGTTGGAGAAACCTGTAAGACCAGAAAGATTCAGCGGGGGTGGGAGGGGTGGGGGAGGAGCATAATCAAGTGAATGATAAAGAAATCAATCTCAACTAGGACCTCCAGAAGTAAGATTTTTTAAAAATATATTAGGGTTTGCATCTATTGGAGTAAAATGCTGAGAAGAGTCTTGAATCAAAACCAAAAAAACATGGGTTTTTTTACCTTGGATATGTAATATTTTCTTTAATCAAAGTTGAAAAGTGTTCCCCATATGTATCTTAACATAATTAAAAAAACAACACTGAACTTCAGACAGCAGTGGCATCATTAAAGAAAAACTTCCTACTCACATAAACAAACTTATTTTACAATATGTCTATTTCAAAAAGAATAGTCTTGCTCATCTAAGCACTCTTGAAATCTGAGGAGAGGACAAAATGGGTAAATTACATGTAATATACTACCTCTTGTATCTGGATTTATCCATGATGTTGCACAATGAATTTTTAATGGACAGCCATTGAAAACCTTTGAAAAGCAAGCACCCATCTGTAGAAGTAAAAACAATTAAAAATATCCATAAGAAAAATTTAAAAGTGACATTTCCAATAGGATTATTTTTACTTAAAGTAGTAACAAAAGGTTAAGAGTAGTTTAATTTGTCACATGGAAAATAACCTCAGCCAGACAACAAGTTGACAAAGGGTTTTGTTTTTTTTTTTAATTTATTTTTCCTGTGCACTGAAAGGCACACAACAGGAAAGACACCAGATGACACTCCAAGCTGCTCCTGTAACCAGCTACACAATTCTCCTTAACCCTTTCCAAGCACAGAGATGCTGCACAGTGGAGGGATGCTGTGCTCACTGCTAAGAACTAGTTGAGCTCTGCAGTGATAAGATAGATAAGAAAGAAGGAGGAGATGGAAATCAGAAGACATTAAAAATTTTCCTCTGACCCTGATCTCCAGGAAGCCTGCAGAGCCAAGATGCTGCTGCAAATGCCTCAGAAGGGTAAACGGAGCCTGAGGGTATCAGCGCTGAATACCAAACAAATCTCAAGGATACAGCTGAGAATCAGACAAATGATTAAACTGAGTTGCTAGTGGGGAACAAAAACCCCCACAAACAAGCAAGGCTGCTTAATCTGACTGCTGCCATGGAGGCATTTAAATCTTGGGGGAATTTCAGCAGGCAGGGCATTCCCTCATTGGCAGGATCTAACAGGTTTCCCTGTGCTGCAAGCCACCTAAAATAGCAGGGAGAAACACACTACCAGACTGGGTTATTAAGAAAGTTGAACAAAGTCTCTAAAGTCACAGGCAACCATGCATAGATACCATTTAAACAGAGCTCCAGAACATCTAACTATTTTAGATGACAGTGAGAACGCAAACCACTTCTTAAAACTTGGCAACATACTTGAAAAACTGCAAATAAAAAAAAAACCACCTATCAAACAACAATCAGGCCAATGATGTACCACAGAAAAATAACAGAAGAGATTGACAATATTGTCAAAGTTCTACTTGCAGTAGTAAGGTATTTGTTAAATAAGATTCCCAGGTGATGTTAGGATGCAAAACACGCTCCGCAACAGAGAAAAGTAAAGAGTCCAGTAATCCCAATGACTTGGGAGAAAAACCCTCTCTTTACCCAAATTTTCATTATTTGGCAGGCAGAGAGGAACATGTAACAGGAAGGTTACAAAGTTTGTTATACATAAAATGTGGGGTGTGATGAGGGAAGAGGAAGAGAA
>NW_009258261.1:2852157-2863892 GCF_000687185.1 Egretta garzetta
AGAGTTTCTAACCTGAGGACCAGCAGAATCAGAGAATTAATGCACTACAAAGATGCACAGAACATGCAGAGAGCAGTCCAATACCCAAAGATGCCTTTGAACAGCTTCAGAAGTTTTCCTATTTTAGTCAGTCTCTTTTTACAGCTTCGTTATATTAGCAACTCACAGTCATTCTCTGATGGCCTGTCCCTGAAGTTTGTGGCAAAAGTTCAACACACATGACTTCATTTTGAGCTATTCTACTTTCTACCCTTTTTTTCATTCCAGTTACTAAATCCATCTCATTTCCCCCTCCCCATGATGATTTGGTTCTTTTCAATGCTTCCAAATTTCTGTCATCCACTATTTTAAAGTACACACTCCTAGGCCATGCATTTACTTTAATATTTAGTTTATTAAAACAGGATTGACCTTAATAAATGATGTTAAACATATCAAGAATCCAGAGCTCTGTGACAATCCTGTGCAAGAGATTACAGTTCTAAGCAACAGAAGCGTGACATCTACCTTAACCTGTCCTGCTTCTCTAAAATGGGTAGAAAGCAAAAAATAGTATCATTTGCACTTACACATCCTTATAGCAATTTTATCTCCTTATCTAAAGAAACTTATCTATCTTAGGGTAATGTAGCAAAAAGGTTGGTTTAAAATCAGATGAATCCCCCATTCGGTGCACAGCACATGAATGCATACTCCAGCACACAAGGAGGAGTTGTGAGGGAAGAAACAAATGGTCAAGTAGGAAAGACTCGCTCTTCTGCTCACAGTATTGGCTAAAAGCACAGTGACAAGTCCATGCAGATATTACAA
The DNA here is from genome assembly GCF_000687185.1 of Egretta garzetta. NCBI lineage: Eukaryota > Metazoa > Chordata > Aves > Pelecaniformes > Ardeidae > Egretta > Egretta garzetta. Next base: position 2,852,968 of record NW_009258261.1, read on the forward strand.
TGAAATTCTAGTTTGTTTTAGGTTATGAAGGTGCACATAGATGTCTGTAACAGTTATTTCCAGCCCTAAGGCATCTATGAATCCTGTCTTCAGAAGTTTTGAAGCCTAGAGCTGCATACTATAAACTTTGAGCTCTCTGTAATTCCTGAGAAGCATCAGCTCCTCAGATGAGTAAGTACCTTCAGTACACTGAAAGGACTTCCGTCACAGTATTCACAGAACACTCATTCACTTTTTAATGAAGCAAGCAAACAAAAAACGTTCCAAAATTTACTTCAACAGCACAAAATCAAGTGTGATTTCTGAAATACCATACTTGTGGCTTAACACTTCTAAGAGATTTTAATAGGTTTTTTTTTAAAAAAATACATTCAAAAAATGTACACTCTCAGCTTCATTAAGAAAACATGTCCTGCTTCCAACATGCATTTGTATGACTCAGTAATACTCACGTGTACTTTAGGTGTGGGAGGAAGGCCATTACTAATTGGTTTCTAGAAAATAAGTTAAAAAGTATGTTTACACTCACATGCGCATGAACATGCATATTCTCTCCCTCCACTACAGCATAACCAAAATAAGAGTCTAAAATTTTTTTTTTTTAGACGGCTATTAAAAGCACTTGACAAATAATTGAGCATAATTATGTTAGGAGAAAACAAAAGTCCAATACTTATATCCACAAACCCCTCCCTTATATCCACAAACCCCTCTCCTTAATACAATGGAGTTGTGTTGTATATTTCTACACTAAATGGAAGGCACTAGGACACCTCCTGGGACACTCCGCTGTGTCCAGTGCCACATATACTGGATCTGAAAGCCATGGCTGAGGTTTGGCTACAGTCCTATTTTTAAGCACGAGGTTAGGCTAGAGACCTCTCTTCTAACCGACACTTCCATAATTCAGTGTATGAGTTTGCTAATGATGGGTCTTTAATGACCACACACCACAAAACTACCAGTATAATTTTCTTTCATTAAAACCTCTATTATGATTCCCTAATATCTCCTCATTGAATGTCTGCATAGTCTATTGCACAACATTTTCATGTTACGGTGATGCCTGAAAGAACACCATATCCAGCAATACAAAGTTTAAGCAATATTGCAGCAATTGTTCAATATTACAAGCAGCATTAAACTATCAATCAGTACTAGACCCACTTTCCTGTATCAGTGTCAATTTATCCTAGTAAAAACACGCTTCTGATGAAATGTATTTTACAGGTGACACAGGAAACTTCAAATACACAATTTCAAATGCCAAGTTCAAAGAAGTTCAGGAGATCATACTTTCCAAAGTATTGCCAGTATTACTGGCACTTCCTGAAAACAAAACTGCACACAATGTTTCTGCTCCCTTTCCTCATCACTTTCCTCAAAAAGAGACACATTTCCAACATCATCCTTAGAAGAAGTCCCCAAAGAATGCAGTTTCATGTCACATTTAATTTGTTCTAACTACAGATGTTCCACTCTCTCCTATCTTGCATTCCCGCTTTTGCACCATAATAACAGAATGACCACTCTGGAAGACATTTGCTGCTTTGATGGAAAAACTCACTTGGAAGAGGAGAATGGGATGCAGGAATATTCCCTTTCCTCAGCTCACAGCTGGATCAGATTTCACGTGGTTTAAAACTGCATTCCCTCCACAAGTGCAACTTCATGTGAATATATGCAGCTCCAGTCTGACACTAAACTCAAGCTGCTAAACCCTGAAATCCAGAGCTCCAGAGGCCAGCAGGAAAGCAGCCTGCGTATCTGGACCCTCAATCTATTTTTCTCCATCTTTTTTGCCCCTGAACACCAAAAAGCCTGTAAGCCCTATGTCTGGGATAGCAGTACTCATCTGTCAACAGCCCTGATTCAGGTCCTTTCTCAGGGCCAGCCAATGCTCCAGCAAGCCATCAGGTGGCAGCATATTCCTTAATTTCCTAATTTGCTTAAATAGTCATTGCTCAGTACATTACATCTCTCTTGCAGGATCTCACTCTCACTACATGTGTCTCACATATGTGAAACACAAGAAAGTAAATCTTGTATATGCACGATTATGTTAGTTTCTAATGAAAGTTAAATACAGAATCAAACTTCAGCTTAAGACTGTATCACAACCAGACTATCTAGCAAAACTGTGCTTTAATTCAAAGTAAACAAGACACCATACAGCATCATCTTTATACCAAAGAGTGTACCTGCTCCTTTTCACTGCGCATGTAAACAGCTGAAACAACTTGAAAATAACACCCAGAAGTTTAAATACATACCAGTATTTCCTTCTTTTCTTTCCTTGAAAAATTAGTGTCTCTAGCTTCATTCTGTTGATGCGGTGATCCCTCTCTTTCACCATTTAATTGTACAGAAGCGACTCCATTACCTAGAAAGATTCATATTTAAAAATGTATTCTTCTACCTTCAACTCAAAGAGTAGTCTGGCCTAAAAACAATTTTGAAGGGCCAAAATTTCCACTTATGTCAGAACATGTTCCAATACCCTAATTTATTTCTTAAGTATACATGTTCCTACATGTGCACATATAACCATCTATATACAGCCATGCTCAATCTCCATCCATGGCTCATGGTAATTAATATAACAAATCTACTGTGGGCATAGAAAGGGATGCAGTCACAGTGATGAGGAAAAATATATTTAACGTATCTAAAGAAAAACTTGGCTATAGCTAACACTTCAATTATCAATTCTTTATAAATCGCCTTGAGCCATTTCTTAGCACTGGATGCTTAAGCGTTACAGTCAAATCTGTAACACACAAACCGCAGTGCTAAATACATAGCAAGGAAGAACTAGCAAGATATCAATTAAGAGCCATGACATTAAGCTTGCTTAAAACAAGCCAGTCCAAGACAACTCTCCAAGCATCAGGCTTTAACAAAAGCATAAAAGGAACAGCTTGAACAAACAGTAAATAAACACAATTACCTGCTATACTACCCAACCCAGTGCATTACATATAAAAGCCAACTTTGAAAGCAAAACTCTATTCTTGACATGTCAAACGACAACAGTTGACACGCAGAGCCAGAATCTGAAGCCTACATACAGGAAAACTTTTTTATTCCCTGTGATAATCCTGATACACTACATTATAAGTCTGTTGCTTAGAAAAGCAACTGTGTCACCAATACATTTGACCCTCTTAAGAGTTTAAGCATGCTTTCTTTGTGCATTTTGGCTTTCATGCACTTTGTTACTTGCCCACCATGGAAAAATTACCACAGTATGTTTTAATGTATGCATAGGTGAGGACATTGGAAGAAAATTACATTAGATTATTTAAGAAATATTTGTATACTTGGTGTCAACTCTTATTACCTAAAGCATTAGATTTCTGTGGAGGTAATCGAGGAGGTGGAGGTCTGGGCGGAACCTGAGATGCAGATTTTGCTGGACTCTCTGATGTTGGGCATCTCTTGATTGTCCCTTGATTATCATTTTCAGAAGAATGAGTTTCTTGGGGGATAAAGATGGATTTAGGCTGAAAAAGGCATAGTAATAACAAAAACATAATGAAAAACCATTCAAAGCATCCATGCTACTTCTCAGTGAGGAAAAAAAAACAAACACAAACACGTGCAATATTTGGATCCTGGAATTTTCACAAGTAAATTGATTAAGCAACATGTTCTGCCATGCAACTCTTTCAGAAAACAAACTATAAGGAAATGCACAGTGATAAGGAAAATCTTATTATTGACAAAGGATGAATTCAAAATCATTATATTCAAGTCATGCATTAAACAATTATTGGACATGTGGAAATGTCACTGTTTATGACTACAGATAACCAAACCAGACATTTAAGTAGAAACTAGGGAACATTCAATAATACAGCCACGAATCCCAAATAGGGAATGTAAAGAATCCCAAATAGGGAATGTAACCACAAATGGCAATGTGGTTTAGACACTGGCTGCACTAACACTGCTTGTAAAATCCTTCTCAGTTATGCACAGATAACGTTAGCGCGGGAGGGTAAGTAATCAAACCTGCAGTTTTTGCCTGGAAAACTGACAGCCAGACAAAAAAAGTAAGATTTTTTTCTTTTTATTTTTGCTCATATTAAGATAACTTCAGTGTGAAAAGATTCAAAACCTAATCTGATCCAGGCATGCCTCTGAAGATCACCATTCAGACACCAAAAGTTAGCAAGCAGATGCTTTGTTTGGCAGCTCTTTATTAAAAATTACTTGTGGCACTGAATTTTTTAACTATCCAATTTATTTCTTCCTAAGTATTGGAAGTGCAATTAGTCAGAAATGGCACTTTCACACTGACAAATACCCTACAGCACAAGACTTCATGCAGGTTTGCAATTAAAGGCTTAGAACATACAGGTCAACCCTGTGGACTTAAATCTTTTTGATTCGAGTCTTCAAGCCATAGTTCAAGTGAGAGGACCATCAGTACAGTCATTTAGACGCTCCTGCATTTATTTGTTTATTTAATGTGCCCTTTTATTCTGGGCAATAAAATCCCCCTCTCTTACCTTTGGTGGTAAAGGAGGTGGCACTTTAGGTTTCATAGTAGCACTATAAAGAAACAAAACAGATTATTACCCAGTGTAGCTCTTTGAACCTCATATTGCAGTGTTCAAGAAGACACAGGATTTTATAGATGCCATACAAATAAACACCATTAACTTGTCAACAGCACTGTTCTATCCAAATAACTGCATCATGAATACTTTCAAAGATTTTGTTATTGCTGTGCATACCACAGATATTATCCAAAGCCACAAGTATCACAGATCCTCCCTAGACAGCACAAAGTGACATGAACTGATCTGTTGAAGGTACACATATATGTGCAGAAAAATGTAGAGATGAAGAGCAGGCCTGATATTTACTCTGTTGAGAGGAGAAAGATTTAGGATACCAGTGAGGTTTTCTAAAGGGCCATCTGTAGGTACATAGGGCAAAGGGGAGTTACAAGAAAACTGATGAATACCATTCCTTGAAAATTTACCAGTGCCTTCTTCAGAACAGCCCTACACACGAAAGCAAAATCCATCTGCAATGGACAGCTAGCCTACTGTCCGGATTGTTTGGGGTTTTGGGGGTTTTTTTTTTTTTAGTTTCTTTTTTCACAGAAATCTTGGGAAAGACAACTTTTTAACACAAGAAGAATTCAATAGCTTGACTCAACAGTACAAGATACCAGCAGGAAACAAAAAAAAGCTGAAGCATCAGGAGCATTCTTCCTCTGCTGGTTCTGTGTTTCAAAGAATATGCTGTATTTAGTAAAAAATCCTAAATTCCTAATTTTTTAATGTTTTAAAAAACTCTTACACTGTCCGGTTTCCTAATCTTTTGGAACAGAAAATTCTCTCCACTAAATAAATTAGGAATACAGCTGTGAAAACTTGACATTCTTGCACAATATTTTCCTTATTTTTAAATTACTTTCCAAAAGTCCTGGGAAAATGTCCAAGTAGTAAGATATCTGTTTGCTTGTTTACAGATCAACAACTTGTCTGCTTTGCTTCAATCTTTTCAGGAGTTTCTGTTCTGGCATCTTATCAGTTGCTTTTATTTCAGAGAAGTTAGAAAGGGACTTCTGAGAATGGGTTACCCTGTGTCATGCACTTCAGCTCCTATGATTGTGGAAACTATCTTCTCTTCATAACATGGGACCAAGCTTAAGTCCTCAGTGTTCAAGCTCCATTTATATTTTCTTTCATATTCTTCCCTGCATCTCAGACAGCCATGACAGTGTTACTGGGCAGCCAAGTGTAAAAACCAAAAAAGCCAACAATTTGGCATAAATGTGACAGACGTTTGTATAAAGGACTGCGTGCCCCGATTTCAACAGCAATGTTTATGTGCAGTTTGTCACCGCTGATCATGCAGTGCCCCACTAATTTCTGCTTTCCCAGCTTCCATAACCTGGAATTTCAAGCATCATCATCTTTGCTGTACATGAGAGAAAAACAAGTAACAAACCAAATAAAAATTATTAAATGAAGAGAATAATTTTATATTGTTCCCTGAAGCATGTGGATTCTCTGCTGCTATGAAGCACCCAGCTTCAGTCATGGACTGGAAGGTATACTTGCTTCATTGTTCATACATGCTTCATTGTTTTTGTTCTGGATCTGAAGGGAGAAGACCAACATCACATGTGCTCTTCAACTGCAGCTCCATCTCACAGAAGATAAATCAAACAAAAGCCTTGAATCTTCAGTGGGCTCCAGAGAAAGATATCCAAGATCAAGCTATGAGCCAACATATTGCAGCAGAACTTTGGGGGAGGGTTGGACTAGATGATCTCCTGAGGTCCCTTCCAACCCTTGCCATTCTGTGATTCTGTGTGAAAGGCACAGATGCAGAATCCATCTGATCCAAGGTTGAGGCATTCAAGGCTTACCCCTGTGCTTACAGGAAATTGTCATGCCCTCTCTGTAGGGCAAGAGTACCCAAGATGAAACACGTGAAGAAGCAAAAAAACACCAGGACTTTTTTGGAAGACCACTGTTGACTGTCCTTAGCGTCAGACTAATTGGAACCTCTCCAGAAGCTATCAGGTTCTTTCTTGCTTAACCTGAAAAGGAAAATCTAAAGAAACTCGACAGTGACAGAAGCAGCTAAGGCCAATGGTGTTTGATGGAGCTTGTGCAAGGAACCAGGACCTCAAAGCACTGGACAAAGAAATCAGTGCAAGCACTTCAAGACAGCAGGGATCAAGAGGTTCCAAGACCTGTAAGGTTACTGAAGTTGATGATACTGGCTGCAAACAGAGCAAGAAGTGGAGGGGAAAAAAAGAAACATTGAGCAAAAATGAATAGACACAGAGCTGTACATAAAAAACATCTAGAGATTAGTACATATAGAGGAACCAAGCTGAGCTGGCTTGCAGCAGTGCAGATATCCAGAGCATCTTCACCGAAGGCTATCAGAGTGGAGCTGGCAGTGTGGAGCTATAGGGGACCATTACATCCTACAGTTCAGGAAGCCCGAGTTATCATTACCAAGGTCTATCCAGTTATGAGCAAAGTGGGTTCTCAGCTTGGTCTAAATGCAGGGAAGCAAATCAATAAGTAGTATTATCAATCTCTTCCTCTCAAAGACAAGACACGGGCTCTTCATATTGTCAATCAATTGTGTAATCAATCACGCCTTTAAACAACTGCTTATTAATGAAATATGAAAACTTTTTTAAGGAATTAGCTAGGGAATAAAGCCTGCTAAAAACTGACTAAAAATAATTTTTCTTCTACAAATATCACTTGTCAAACAGCAAACATACTTGTGTTTTGAGACAATGCAAGTTTATATGTACTTGTCACCTAGCTGACATCAGACACTATCAGTAGCTTTACCCTTCTTGAAGGAGGCTGTCCCTCATGCTCAGTACAGTGATAAAACCTGCTACCTTTGTTATAAAAGAGCAGTGGGTTGTGGGGAGACCTGATTCTCTGTAAGAGACAGATGCCAGCAATAGATAACACAGGTTACAGGTTTCTGGTATGAAGCAACAGCTTCCAAAATTATGTATTGACAGAAAGTAAACAAGAATTCTGTCCCAATAGCATCTTTCTTTTTGGGCTTTACATCAGATTTATTTAGGATTGTAAATTTTCACATACTGGCTGTGCATTTTAGATTGTCTCAGCTCTCATCTGTCAATCAGAAAGAGTCCAAAAATACTTCTACCAGTGGAATTTAATATGAGCGTAATTAATTTAACCCATGCCTATTGATACTGCCTTTGCAGTCACATAACCTTGCTTTCTCTGTGTTAAGGGGGCCAGCTGTATTCCAAGATCAAGCACCCATACAAGCAGAGAATGTGGACAGAACAAACTCAATCATCTAGAGAAGACAGCTTATATATATTTTAGGTATTTTTAATGAGCTTTATTTTAATATACAGTCATCGGTTCTAAAGAATACACCAGGACTGCGATCAGATGAATTACTGGCTCAATGTAAAGATGCCAAGATTTTGTTCCATAATAGAAGATAAAAGGACAACCATATCAAGCAAGGAACAAGATTTTTTCCCCCTAATTTATCACAAGTTTATCAGCAGAATAAGAAAACTTATGGTGATGTAATCTAGGAACAACATTAAATGCCTATATTTAACATACTATAGAAGAAAAGAATCCTGAGATATTAGGCATTTAACATGATTCAACTTTTAAAAAAAATTTAATCTATTCAAGAATCAGCTTTTATATATTTATTTATTTTTACAAGAAGAAAGGACTTACTGTTTAGCATCATCGTCTGCATCATCATCATCTTCTAAATGTGCCACATGTCCCCTAAGAAAATGAACAAGGTACTATGGCTGAGTGAGTTATATTAAAATTACCTTGGCTACTGTGAATGCTACTACCTCTTTTACAGAATTTTACTGTCTTTTAGATTTTATCATTATTATTCTTTAAAGCACAGCTGCAATCCAGACAACTAAGCCTCTCCCACATCCTCTCAGCAAGTACATGGACAAATGAGAACTAGTTGTGACAGACATAAGAAATCAACGAACAAATGACTGAAACACAAAAGAGGGGAAAAAAAAATAGAATTACCGCTGATGCAGTTCTTCTTCAACTGATTTTAAGAGACTCCTTCAGCATTAAATAAGAATAAGAACACAGTTTAATTGTGGCACACAGACTTAATTATTAAAAGCCAGGGCAAATGTTCCTATGATTCTATCAGTAAATAATCCAAAGCATGTTATTTCAGCTGGCTTTCAGGACATACATTGAACATCCACATACAAATGAACATAACTACATTTTTTTAATTTTTTACACAACACATTTTCATATGCATTTTATTAATGTATCGCTATTAAGTGCAGTGGCCCTTGTCCTTGTACTGTAAAACAAGGACTGTCTTAGCTTGATCCAATTTAAAACAAATCCACACTATCCAAGAAAATCATAATCATAAAAAAAAAAATCAGACTGACAAGAGGATTAAACAACTATTGGAACAAATTCATTCTTCCCTAGTTCATTTTGGTAACATTCTGAACTTCTCCATTTTTGCGTCTTTGTCTGAAAACACAGGCAGGGAAGAATAGCAGGCAAAACACAGGGATGAGAAAAAACAGGATTTCAGAGGATAGCAGTATTCCTATTTTCCCCAACTAAAAGACTGAGTAAAAATACCATGTTCTATGCTTAGATTTTCTGCATTTTAAAATATGATTTATTTTAGCAAGGCAAGGCATCCTAATTCTGACACGTATAAATGTAAATTAAGAAATTGGGTGGAAAACAAGAATTACATGGAAAACTATTTCATGTGATTAATACAACAAAATTATTAAATGTATGAACATGAAGTTAAAGGACTTTGCTAAGACAGGTTAAGTTTTATTTTTTGAAGCATCTATAATTGGATGTTCCTAGTGTCCTAGAACATGAAGAAGGGCATAAAGCAAAGAGCAGTACCAACAGTTCCTAGATGGGGTAAAAGTGTGCTCTGTGGGAACTATGATGCAGAATATTTTGTTAACAAGCAGACCAAGATAACAGCTCTTGAAAGGAAGTTTACAGCACCATAAGAGGCAATATGGTCAACACAGCATCAAATACTGAAGAGTGCCGTAATTCCGTATCATTGGAATTAGTATTATTTGGGAAATGAATAGTGATTTTGGAATTGTAACTGATATAAACAAGCTTACATTTTACTACATCCGTTTCAGCTAACATGTTTAACACACATTTGTGATTTTTGTATTAAAACAGTCTTGAATGAATTAAAGACAGAAAATGCCATTGCTTACTCACTTATTTGCACCCAAGAAGTAGCCACATTGAGGACCATGACCATATTCTAGCTGTAGATCCTACAAATGCAAGAGAACAAATCTTTAAGGTGAACAGATGAGCATCAAACACATACACTGTGTCCTGCTGCTGTTCTCCCCCCTGCCACACCTGAGCTACCAAACGAGCTCATTCCTCTGGCCTTTCTGGGCCCTAACACCATTCTCAGGCCCATCGCACCCAAAAATCTCCTCTCTGCCAGTTTGCTGCAACTCTAATTCCTTTTAAAACTCTGACCTTAGCCCCTTACTTGGACACACAGATCCTTTTCTCAGATAAAGTCAGCTGCACAAAAGGAAACAAATCAACAACAAAAGGAATATAATAATAAATTTAAAAAAAAAAAAAAAAAGAGACTGCAGTCTACCAGACCCCACAGAGAACCCAGGCATCCCTCACTGGCACATTACAGTATTAGTTTCAGATGGGGAGTAGTTCTGGCAGGGAGCCTAAAATGCCTTTAGCACATGTGGACGTTAAAGAAATAAGCAGTAGAAGTGTTTTTACAGCTCTGGTTATAGCAATACATATTTTAAGGATAACTGTATATACTTTCATGTATATTTTAAGATCACCTTTTGTATCAAAAAGAAAAATACAATATTAACAGCAAGGTCAAGCACTCAATCAATCATGGAGCATGGGCTACTTAGAAAAAGAAGTGGCAATAGGCATCCAATCCTATTATTCAATAGATGCCATATAGGCATACAAATTTAATGCATTAATGGGAATACAGGGACCATATTGAAGCACCACCAAATCTGCATCTGCCAGGAGGCTACTGCTGTAATTACAGGGTATTTTTTTCTTCAGGTGGATCACAACAGGAACCTGAGAATAAATTTGCTCCCAGAATACTGAGTGCATTCACCAGGAGAAAGTAGTTAGTGATCAGTGTTGTGGTATAACCTCAGTTGGTAACCAAGCCCCACACAGCCACTCGCACTCTCTCCCCTGCCACCAGTTGGGTAGGGGAGAGAATTGAAAGGGCAAAAGCAAGAAAACTCATAGGTTGAAGTTTTGTCAAGTTTGATAATAGAAATAAAATATTATAATAATAATAAAATCCAAACCACAGCACTATGCCAGCTACTA
>NW_009258262.1:0-465 GCF_000687185.1 Egretta garzetta
AGTGTGTAAATGCTGGGCAGTGCGTTGCAGTGGTGAAGGTGTGCAGTGTATTCTGCCTTAGACAGGCGCCCAGTCTGGCTCCCAAAGGACGGCAGCGCTTACTTCTTTTTCTCAACTATAGCATAGGGTTGCAATAGTTGTTGGGGATATCAGTTTGTCTGAAATGCCCTGGATGTCTTCCAGACACTAAGGGAGAATGCTCCCTGCTCTGGAAGTCCTGGGTCATGTCTTCATTGCTGGAACAGGTGTAATTACTACACTTATATTGTGCTTACATTGACGTAAAAAACCTGATAGAGTGAGTGCAACTCCATGCAGCTGATGAAATCTAAGGTGAGGCATGAAATAATGAAACTGGCTTTTTACCTGATGTAAAAGTTGCCTTCTCGCTGGTATTTTTACATTGAAATAGCTATCTCAGTGTAATAATTACATCTTTCTCTTTAGCAATGAAGACACAGCCCA
>NW_009258262.1:488-5057 GCF_000687185.1 Egretta garzetta
GGGTGCGGTGTACAAAACCAGGTAATCGGATCAGGGGCAGCCACACATTGCTGCAGTTCTTTTTGGTTTAGTACGAACAAATGCACTTTGCTCTGCCTTCCATGGTATTGCTCCCTTGTGTAATGCCAATAGGCTTGTACCCTTCCATCGGCAGAAACAAGGGGGAGGGTTTGGACAAAATTAAATAAACACACACCCACACCCCCGGATCCATTTTGTCACGTGAGTTCTATAAGCAGTTTTCGAATTTGTATATTTTAATTTTTACGTGGGGGGAAAAATGTCTGCATTCCTTTTTTTTCTGTCTACCCTTCCAGTAGCATGCTGCTTATAATTGTGGCCCTCTGATTTTGGAGATGAGCTTTGTGTCTTTCAACTCCTAAAAATGGCAGCTAGGATTTGCTTTGAACTGGCACTGTGGTGTTTAGGTCTTTGTCGTCTTTTTTTTTCTTCCTTTCATTTTTCTTCTGTATTTGAACCATTTGCGCTCTAGCATGGCCCCAGAGTTATTTCTTTTGGCACTTAAATTGGCTGAAATTGGAGCATGGAGAAGATGGAAAAACATTTAGTCCCACTTCTCTAGATGCATTGTATATCAGGAATCCACCCTCATTTGCAGTACACCTTGTCTAGGCTGCCAAAGACAGGAGAGTTGGGGTGGCTGAGATCATTCCGAAGCTGTTTGCCATAGGAAAATGTTCGCCTCTTTTGACTCTTAAGATCTGTTTTTAAGGCAGCTTGATGGTATAAAAAGGTTGTAAGTTCGCTCTGTCTGGAGAGAAACACTGGTTGTGGTTCTGCTTAGCACATTGGGTTCTCTTCTTGGCTCTGCCATGGACCACATCTTTTGCCTATGGGCAGGACCCTTGATCTTGGTCTTCTGTGGGCTCCGTTCATTCTTTGCCTTGTGTATCTAGACAGCAAGTTCCTCAGGTGTGACAATCCTTCGCAATGTGTCCAGTTGTGGACGTATATGATCTTTCAGGGTGTGAATCTCAGTTCTGGCTTTTAGGTGTTACCATAGTATGAACGACAAAAGTTCATGATATGCAAAGCTTGTCTTGGTTCCCCGCCAGTTCCTTTGTAGGGAACAGATTGACTTCCTTCGATTTTGGACACCTTCTATGATGAACTGAAAGTTTTTTAGACGCTCGTTTCCTTTCGTGTTTGGGAAAGGCAGATACGTGTTGGGCTAAAATAATAATTAGGCTTGGCTGTTTATACAAGTGGGGAAACCATGGGTAGAAAAAAAACTGAAGAATTAAGTCTCGGAATGAACTGGGAGGAAAAGAATAATGTTTTTCCGCTTCAATTTGCTGCTGAAGTTGAGGTGCACCATACTTCCCTGGTACCTCTCTGAGTTTGTGTCTCTGCAGTATGAGTGTACTTGGCAATGTTGTGGCAGCTTCTCGTGTGTATGCATTGCAGACGCTTAATTTTGTATGCCAATAGGATGTTACTGAGGCTCACAGGAAAATTTCAAGAGGTAAAGAAGCCTACCTTGAAAAATAAAAGATGACGAATAATTTGTTGTAGCTGTACATGAAAATATTTTGAAATCTTAAGTTTGTGAGTTTGTGGATGGCTAGGTCTATGCTTAAAGCATATGAATAAAGCAAACCTGTGCGTGCCACCATATTATAGATATATATATATTTATATTTTTTTTAGCACAAAACCACCTATAAAGTTCCTTCCCTTGAGCAGCACAGAGACCATGCTCTGCAAGTCTGCAACCAGCTGAACTGAGCAAAGAAATTGCCTTAGTACTTTTTTTTTTTTTTTTTTTTTTAAATCTCCTTGCCTTTTTAAACAGAGATCGGCTCAAGGAAAGCAACTACGTGTGCAATCATGCTGGCAGATTTCAGGGCACCGAAATGTCTGTGAGCTGGTAGGAGACTGGGGGATTGGGAGCGCCATGCAACTGGGGATGGGCAGGAATAGCGGGGAGGAATTCAGCCAGGCTGAGCTTTGGGCAGAACAAAACCCATCTGACCCAGCCCAATACAAAGGACATATTAAATCAAGATCCCTCCTAACACAACGTAGATGGAGCTCGCTTAGCACAGAGTTGATGGTTTGGCCTGGAATACTGTGTTTGCCAGGGGAATAGGTACTACAGCCTGCACTGCCCCGGGAGTGTGGGGAACCCCTCCAGCCGCTCTGCCTTCTGCAGTTTTACAACCTTGCCTCGGTGCAGAGCATCACCACTTCTTTGACACTGTTTTTAGTTTCCTTTTTGGGACCTTTATCCTTGATTACATATCACACTATCACATACATACATATCACACATTCTGCAAACACCAGAATTCACCAGACACTGAGAGTGACCAATTAATCACCATGAGATTGTACAGAGCAGTAATTAGCTGAAAAAACAACAGAACCAAAACTGTTAAACAGCTCCTATGTAATTCAGCTTTTAAGGCCCCAAATTTCCATTCGCTCTCAGATTTTCTTCAGTTTTAAATAATTATCTAGACTCAAAACCTTTTCCAGGAAAGCAAATGAGGCATTCTGGGGCTGAATTCCAAAATACGTTTCCCTTCTTGCGCACACAAACTACCAGTCTACAAAAATAGGTACAAGGAGACTGAAACAATCTGAGTATTATCAACACAGGTCCAGATGTGGAGAGCCTCTTGTATTCTGGAGGTTTGGAAGCCACAACTGTTTTTTCTGGAAATGTCCTTAAATTCCACATTTTGGAGGGACAAATAGCACAGACAACTATTTGATGTTTCTTCAGCTAGGCTAGGATTTGTGTGTTCTTGTTCTCTGTTAGGGACCCTTTGCAGACTTAGATAAAGGAAGGAACAATTTTTGCCGCTGTATGCTCTTCGCTAATTTGTGAGACAGCAGAATTATGAGTGAGCCACACGTACTTCCAATCTAAAGGGAAAATAATTTCCTGGGGAAAACATCACTCGAGCTCTTCTGTCCAACACTGACATTACTACCATGTCTTAGTTTGGTACTTAAGAGTCCTTGGGACTCAGTATTGAAGTAAATACAGTTAACGGTGGAGACCTTACCAAAACGAGCCCAACCCAAAGATAAAAATATATCACGGATGCAGATGATGGCTGCCAGCTAAATGATAATAGAATGTGGTCTCCCATCTCAAGCAAGGGTGTCATCAGTTAATGAGCAATGTTCACTTACCTACCCTACTCAGGTCAATTTGAGCTAATGACGCGCTTTGCAAGGATGTGAACTGCAATGCCATTGAAGAGAATGTTGGCATTAATTTGCTTTAACAGCAGAGTGCAGGCGGGCCCCAACGAGCGTAGGATCCTATTCCATTGTGTCCATAAAAATCCTACACTGATCACCAGAGACATGAAATCAATTTAGCAAAAGAGCTGTATTCAGTGGCACTGTGGCACCTCTTTTAATTAACGCTTCCCTTCAGACCTTGGAGGAGTTGAATCTTTGGCTCAATTTGTAATATACTATGATCGTTCTAACCCCAAAATAAAGCAACTCAGATTTTTTGGTTTTTTCCCCGACCCTTGGCTGACTTCTGACAAAAAATGGAAGAAAAGTTAGTGAAATCCTGAACGTGCTCTCTCTTCCAGCAAATCCACTATTTTTAAACAGATTTTTGAAAAAAAGAAAAGCTAAATTATCAGAAGTGCCATGTCTTTGCCTCCAAAATAATGAAAACCAGTTAGATTTATAGAATAATAATAAAAATAATAAAGAAGAGAGCAGAAAATCTCCCTTTGTGTAGTTCCGGCAGGACAAACGCTCCAGATAACTTGCAGGACCAACGCTGACCTTAGAGAGACAAAAGGAGCCATAAGGAATGAATTTAGTTTAATGAATTTTCTTGGCTAAAGCAGAATCGTCTCCAGCAAGGATTGATTTACAAAGCTTGGAGCAGATTACTGTATTTGCTATATTAGAGAAGGCAAATTAAGTATTATCAGTGATCTAAATACAAGGACAGTATTACAGATTTCATTATCTTAAATAATCCTTTTCACCTTGTCTTTGTTTTGCTCTCCTTCCTACCAAGCTCTCACAAAACCAAGATCTTGAGTATTTGACTGGAAGACAGTCATGAAACTTGCACAAAAATCAGAAATCCCATCCACAACTTGGCACTAAAGACTTCTCTCAAGTTCACACCCTCTACAGCTCAGTATCACGTGGCAGTTCCCATTTAACAAGATGGCTTTATTTGGGAAGATTCTTAACTGTTAGAAGAAAACCACATCAAATTATAGAACCTACATTTGAGTCTTCCACATCTGACTTGACTACGCTTTTGTTCCAATAAATAACATTTGCCAGCAGTTGAATCCAGCACATGCTATTTCTGAGTTGTTTTCTGCATTCTACAAATACATTACACCTTCAAGGGTGCGTATCGTATGCTTGGTGGAGATAGAAGTGTCTTTTTCCAGCTGTCTTAAGATTTGTGTCTTTTGGAGTTAATGTAACATCTGGAACTAGAAATTGGAAACAATTCAGATCAGAAACAAGCATACCTTTGTCAAGCCTATATTTGTTCAAGTCCTGGACAAAATTTGCAAGCCAAATTTTCCAAATGATGTA
>NW_009258262.1:5158-12558 GCF_000687185.1 Egretta garzetta
CCGCTCTTTTATCATTAAAAGTTTGGAACCATCATCGCTGCATAATCTACTATTATAGACCAGACAGCTGTCTGCCAAACCAAGGAGGAATAAAATAAACTGCAAAAAAAAAAAAACCCAGAAAAGAACCTTGCTCCCATGGGCATCCAGAATCTAAAAAGGGGACGCTGCAGGGTTTTTTTCCACTCATGGATTTACCTGGGGCGTAATTCACAACAAAAGTTGGTTTTAGACGTTCCAGGAAATCACCCCTTTGCCTGCCTTCTTCTAAATCAGTTTAAGCGGGAGTAGGACAAATCTTCAGCTTCCTCTGGTGTTTTAAAACTCTGAGTAGAACATGGGGGTGGGGGGAAACCCATGCCCACTCCATTTAAAATAACAACAGCAAAATTATTGCCATGTACTGTGCGTCACAGAATGTGAAACATCCAAGTATGTGTTTTTCCTGCCACATCCCCCATCCCTATTTTTAAGCACTGCCTTTGCACTTACCCGTTTGCCGAAGCCTGACAGCAGTACTACACAAGAGACGACTTCAGTGCCACTTCTGCTTATTCTAAAGTCAGAAAATACCAGAAATCTCTATGGACAGGCTGTTTCCAATTTTTGTGGGTACAAGCAGAGTGCCATACCCTATTAATTCTCACAAAGAAAACCATCGTGAATCAGCTGACAGAGAGCTCCAGTGTGGTTTGAATATGGTAAGCACTGTTATGGAATTGAAACTAGTAGGCATAACGCAAGTTTGTACTTTAAAGAATCAAAATACGAAGCCTTCTCAGTGATGACAAGGAAAGTATTCCGTATTACAGAATCAGTGGAAAGAGGAGCGATAGGGTGGTCTGGTAGAATGGAAATCAAATCCTCATCTGCCAAGTTCCTTCCCAGTACCAGCACCCCACAATCATCCATTCCTAACTCAGCTCTCTGGATCCAACATAGAAACACAATCCAGCAAGGAATTCATGCACAATCCACCACCTTGCAGAGAGGGGAACCTGGTGGACTTTGCTAGCACCACGCATGTGACCACCACTACTCCTACCAAGTTGAAGCCCTTCATTTCTTAAGTTCTGCATCAGAATAGATTGATGTGAACATGCTGGCAGAGCAGGCAATAAACAAACTTGTACTTTTATGTTAGCCAGCCAAGATGTGGAACAGGCTGAGGAGAGAGGTAAAGTTCTCTAGTATCTGAGCTACGGGTAGCACAAGTCTGAGTTTTTATTTAGCGAATGCTTCGACTGGTACGGTAGTCGTGATGCCAGTGTATTCTTATAAGAGGGCAACAGGCCAGACCTTGACGTGAATGTGTCTGCCATCAGCAACTGTATTTTTATGATGATGCCTTCTCAAGGACTTGCTGTACGACTTGCCTCGGAGCATGGTCCTCGGAGACTTCTGACCTGAGCTTCCAGCTGAGGTAGGGTCACTGCAGGCTTCTGTGTGAGAGACTCGATAAAGCAATACTCCTCTTCCCTCGGGGCAAGTAATTTGTCATTAAAGGTTGCCTGTACAGTTAGTTTTTTGGGCCCAGGGTTACAAATTGTAAGTGCTTACAGCATCTCTCATTCTTAGAGATGGCTGCGTAAAGACCATAGCTTTGTATAGCTGGAAGAGGCAAGCGTCCAGTGTGGTAGCCTGTAGGTCTGGAGAAGTTTGCTCATTATGTCTTGAGGCAGCAGCTGGCATGTGAGGCCTGTGACTGCCGTCATTATATCACACCTTTCTTAATTTAATGTAGAGGAGGTTTGTAGGCTGGTCAGTGGATCTCTCATGTGTATGTGATGGGTCTCCCTCTGCTATCCAGTTCCTCCATTTGGACACAGTGTCAGGCTGGAACATCCCAGCGCAGGCCTGTGAGGTACCGCTGCCGAGTTATTCTTAAAGAGTGGGAAAGTTTTCACCTTCCTCGTGCAGTTTACTGTCTACATTTAGACTGGGATTGTCAGTGAACCATGGGAGCTTTGGCTGCCATCACTGAAGGTCGATGGAAGTTGTCAGTTTAACCTCCCCTGAAGTTCCGTGCAGGTTCTATTCTCCAACCAGCACTGAACTCAAAAGTTGACTTTTAAGATTGGAGGATGCTCAGCTCAAGAGCCGCTTTCAAAGTGCTAGTTTTCAAAGTTTGGTGGTGGTGTCTGTCTGGAGCCAAAATGCCCTAATGCCCAATAGATGGTTTATTTGTGAGGAAGAACTTCTTGACTTTGAGGGTGCCCGAGCCCTGGCCCAGGCTGCCCAGGGGGGCTGTGGAGTCTCCTTCTCTGGAGATATTCAAAGCCCGCCTGGACGATGTCCTGTGCCCCCTGCTCTGGGTGTGCCTGCTTTGGCAGGGGGGTGGGACTGGGTGATCTCCTGAGGTCCCTTCCAACCCTTGACATTCTGGGATTCTGTGATTTGCAATTAAGCTGCCATGTGCGTTGTGGTTCTTGCATAGGAAATTGCAGCAGAATCCTCAGAAGAAATAAGCAAATTGTTGTGAACCGCGTATTTCTGCTTTTGGGAAAAATCCCGTGTATCTTTTAACCTCTGTAAACTGTGCGGGTGAGAACCCGAGGTCAGGAAAACGTGGGGGTTCAGGCTGCAGATGTTAATCTGTTCAGCATTAGCTAGTCAGGATTGCGGGAGGCTGCAGTCCGCACAACTGTTTGGCTGAACCCCAGTTGTGCATTGCACAGGGAGAGATTGCCAAGAGCCAGTTTTGCAATCATGTTTAGAATTTCCTCTAACAAAACAGCCCAGATCAAAATTGCTTTATGCTCTAGCAAATCCTGTGTTCTCCTCTAAATAAAACAGTTAAAGTGCTGTGAGCCTTGTCTGATGAGTATCTCGGCAACTTGATGTAAGTATTCCCAAGTCACGGGCGATATTCTGGGGTTTGTTTAGTTTTTCAGCAGATCTCTAAATATGTTCTGTGTGCTGCTTGGTGGTCCGTGTAGCATTGGCTGCTCGCATGGACTTGGCTGTCCTCCTTTCCAGCTGCTAAGTTGTATTAAAAGAAGATGAAATATGCTGTTCCATGTAACCAATTTCGGTATTTGCTACAGGGGTATTAAGGACAGGCTGAGCGCGCCATTGCCTTGTGCATCGGGAGGGGAGTTCATGTGGCGTGCTTAATGGGTGGTCTGTGGGAAAAGACAGAAAAATTTGAGGAACCCTCCTTTAAAATAATGTGTCCGTAGAAAAGTAATCTTGAACACGCATAGCTTGCTTCCAGCTTCTGCAGGGATGGAATTGTACTAAATTATGTACACTGAATCCAGTCATTGGGCTTTTCTGC
Organism: Egretta garzetta; assembly: GCF_000687185.1. Taxonomy (NCBI): domain Eukaryota; kingdom Metazoa; phylum Chordata; class Aves; order Pelecaniformes; family Ardeidae; genus Egretta; species Egretta garzetta. Next base: position 8,439 of record NW_009258262.1, read on the forward strand.
TATGTGAAGGTTTTTACTTGAAGTAGGTAGTATAGCTAGAAACAGGACAAAACAATAATTAATTTGGAGAGTTTTAAAACAATTTATTGCCCTTCCCAGACAATCTGAACAAATCCTAAATTTCATGATTTGTGTAAAGTACCTTTGCCGGACTTCTTCAGAGCATGCTCTTCAGAGAAACCCTTTGGCATCTCTTGACCAAGGGGGATGAACTAATTCAGGCCAATAGAGATGAAATGGTATATAATCAGTGCTATACTTTGTTGTTACTGCTAACATTATTATTTAAAACCTGTAGGCTGCCAAACAAAACCAACAGTCCGAAGTAAATCTCTTGTCTTCCTAAAACCCTGTCATTATTGGGGGGGGACCCTACACAATCCAGAAAATGGAACATCTTCAAAAAACTTACTGCTTGTTTATTTAAAAAAATAAAATAAAAGGTAGCTAGCGCTTTCTCTAACAATATTTTAACATCAGTATTTGATAAAAGGGGACCTCAGGAGATCACCCAGTCCAACCCCCCTGCTCAAGCAGGTTCACCCAGAGCAGAGTGCACAGGACATCATTCAGGTGGGCTTTGAATATCTCCAGAGAAGGAGACTCCACAACCCCCCTGGGCAGCCAGGGCTCGGGCACCCTCAAAGTCAAGAAGTTCTTCCTCACAGTCAACTGAAACCTCTTCTGCTTCAGTTTGTGCCCATTGCCCCTTGTCCTGGCGCTGGGCACCACTGCAAAGAGTCTGGCTCTGTCCTCGTGACATCCACCCTTGAGATATTTGTATGTGTTGATGAGGTCCCCTCTCAGTCTTCTCTTCTTCAGGCTGAACAAGCCCAGCTCCCTCAGCCTTTCCTCATAGGGGAGATGCTCCAGTCCCCTCATCATCCTTGTTGCTCTCCTCTGAACTCTTTCTAGGAGTTCCTCATCTCTCTTGAACCGGGGAGCCCAGAGCTGGACACAGTGCTCCAGGTGGGGTCTCAGACTGTTGTTTTACTCTTCTCTATCTCACTGCGTTCCCAGCTTCTCTCCTAGATGAGAAGAACAAACTTCATATGTTTTCTAAATCCGCTTAAAACTTTTTAATATACTTTTCTATGGACCTTTTCCAGCTTGCTGCTGATGAACCAGATGTGCTTTAAGCTTACATAACTTCTATACATAACCCCCCTCCCCCCAACATATTTGCAGCTAGAGCCATGGCACTTCTTGTAGGTACATCGATGGATGAACAGCCTCCCTTTTACTACAGCCTAATGGCACATAGATCCTGGCTGCCTTCCAGTATTCAGCAGTGACACTCAAGATCTTTTTAGCAGGGCCAGCTGTGACAGGCAAGGGGTGATGGTTTTAAACTGAAGCAGGGTAGGTTTAGACTGGATCTAAGGAAGAAATTCTTTACAATGAGGGTGGTGAAACACTGGAACAGGTTGCCCAGAGAGGGGGTGGAGGCCCCATCCCTGGGAACATTCCAGGCCAGGTTGGACGGGGCTGTGAGCAACCTGATGTGGTTAGCGGTGTCCCTGCTCCCTGCAGGGGGGTTGGGCTGGGTGACCTCTAGGGGTCCCTTCCAACCCAAAACATTCTATGATAAGATAATACTTAGCACATAAAAATAAAACTGGCACCAAATATATTTCATAATATGGGATGCTAGTGTGGATTGGATTACTTTGCACTGGTTTATGCCCGGTGTGACCATGTAAACAATTTAAAATATAGGCTGGTAAAGAGTAAAATTTACAAAAACTGCCTGACATCTGCTGCGCACAATGTGTATAAATATGGGATATTCCTAGTGCTTTAAAATAAGGCTCCTGTCTCCCCTTGAATTTCAGACCTTGATTCCACCTAAAATCAGGTAAAATGGAAGTGAATCCTCCTTACGTGATAACCAGAACACATTCTTTCACGGTTTGGAGAGGGAAATTACTATCAAATGGATTGAGGTGGAGAGTTAGAGGTTTGGGATGGAATTTGGGGAAGAAGTGTGTTTTCCTCTTGAAGTAGTACTATAAGCAGGCCATCACTGAATAAGTCGTTCCTTCACAGCTCACTAGCCCACACTCACTCCCTGATTCACAGAGAGGAGCTGTAGCCACGTCGGGGAGGAAAAGCTGAGTGCGTCATGGAGCCTTCTACTAGAAGGTCTTCCAGTGCCTTGCTTCATGCAGCCCTCTGCAATAATTAGCAGCAGAAGGAAGGGTATGGTTGTAGCAGGTGGAATGATTCTTACAAATCATTGGGCTGAAGCACCTGCTCAAACCACGAAGCCCTGATTTTTTTTTTTAGTCCTGCACTCTACAAATTGCTCCCACCTACCTCTGTGTTGCAGCAAGAATATTCTATAATTTAGTAATTACACTGGGAATTCACCGTATCTACAGTGATGATGGATGACAGCAATAGCCCTCTGTTCTTTGGAGGACTGTACCTGCCAAGATTAAACTCGGGGTGAGTATGTGCAGTTGGTACAGGACGATCAACATTTAATCTGTCTTTTGAAGTTGGTGATTTCGGATGCTTGGCAGCAGCTGCCCGTAGAAAGGACCAGGGTCCAGAATACAGAGCTTAGAGTATTTAAGAAACTTGTTTTTTCCCTGCTAAATCTATAACAGTTGTGTTAAAAGAGTAAAATAAACTTAGGTGTACCTGTGGGATTTATACATGCCATATTCCTGTCTTGCCTAGCCGGGTGTCAGACTGGGTTTTATAGTTGTGCTTGGTTTTAGGAGACAGGTTTGGCTAACTCTTGATGACCTTCCTTTCTCTTCCATGCCTGAATCTCTCACCTTTTTACCTTCTTTCCTGCGTTTTTACGGCTCCAGCGGTGTCTGTGTGTCCCGGCACGTCAGCTTCCTACTGCCACTGGCTACGTCTGTTCCCTTGGGCTAAGCCATGAAAAATGGGGATAACACCCAAAAGGGTGACAGCATGTGGAATAACTTCCTTGCCTAAATTTTCGGAAGGAGTGTTACGCTACGCATCAAAGGTCTAAGCCTCCGTATGCTCCCAAGGAGTTAGAGCTGGACAAGAGGGATCGCTTTGTGCTGTAGAACCGGTTTCTCTGATTAATTTATGACTGCTAGGACCCTATCTACATGGTCTTATTTCTGCATAGCAGCCAGTTTTAAGTATAGAGAGCTTATGCCTGCTTATTCCATGTCCTGTCTTAGCGTTTCCGTATGGCTGTACACCCTGGGTGCAAATGTTTTGACACATTTGTTTTTTACCATCTTGTGTGCCTGTGGCAGGGGTGGGGGGGATTGTTTTTGTTCCTTGGTAATGAATGTTTTTGCGGTTTGGGACGTTGGCTGCTGCAAGAATGATACGCTGTTCTGTCTGTCCAGCAGGACAGATGGCTTAACCACAGAGGTCCTCTATGTGTTTGTCCTGTTAAGGATTGAAATAATATTTAAAATACAAGTTGTTGCACATACTGTAATTTTGGATGGCTATTTTAGCTTGTATGCTTATTAAAATGAGATCCTGATATTATGATGTGTACCAGGCTCCCAGGATCCTTGGTCACTTCTCTTAAAAGTGCAGTTGGACCTTTCTGTGCCCTTTAGCCTAGTTAGGTGGTTTAAGAATTGTTAAGTAAGGCTTTTCTCCTGTGCTATACATAGGACCTATGCGTGGTCTGTGCTTCTCATGCTTTCAAGAGTAGGAATCACGCACGTGCCCCGGTATTCTCATGTCTTTCTATTTCAGCTTTAAGGGGAAGGAGACAAAATGTAGGCATGTCAGCAACTATGAAGTGGGAGTATAAATATAACTTTTTAAAACTCTTGCTCAGCTTGTCTTAGAACAGTCGCAGCTTTGCAGCTAAGCAGTAACTGATGACCAATGCTCTGTTGATTATAATTCATGGTCATCTTAGCCGTAATATGTAAATGAGTTGAGCCCCGTCAGACTGGTTTTCAGAACTATTGCTGAAAGTAACAGCAAAGATCATATAGTGCAATTTTTAGTTGTTTCATCATAGAATCATAGAATGTTTTGGGTTGGAAGGGACCCCTAGAGGTCACCCAGCCCAACCCCCCTGCAGGGAGCAGGGACACTGCTAACCACATCAGGTTGCTCACAGCCCCATCCAACCTGGCCTGGAATGTTCCCAGGG